>NC_139513.1:230538558-231138558 GCF_947247035.1 Vipera ursinii
CTATTTGCCAGGAATTGAGAGGGCCGGATCCCATGATCTTGGTTTTCTTAATGTTAAGTTTCAAGTTAATGTATAGTTATCAGTATTTTTAACATTGGCTAAAAAGCTATGAAATTAACTTTGAAATAATATTTATAAAATTATGGGCTGATGCTATTTTTTCTGTTGTTGCCAATGGTTGTCTGGTGAGCAGTTGTAGAAGCTGCTGTATGGGTTTCTTATCTTTAAACATGCAGAGCATGAGACATGGACATTTGAAGAGGCAAAAATAAGTTTCAATCCATGCTAAGTCATTTTACATATCACAGGAAATTTCATAACTAAGAAAAGCCATAAAGATGATGTAGCACACTAGAATTTGAATGGCATTATTAGATGTGCATTCACCTCTTTCTCAGCAGTTATATAGAATAAGAGAAATACACACTGGAGGGAATTGGCAGAAAGATAAATGAACAATGTAAAAGGCAGAGATAAACTAGATTTTTAAAAGCCCATTTGTGCATCTTTAATGTCACAATTATAGAATGCATTCCTTCTCATCTGGCCCTTCCCCTCATCTGTATATGTTAGAATTATGATGAAGAATCTAATTAGAATTCCAGAGGAAAGAACAAGGAAAGGAAAGGAAGAAGGGAATTTATACAATGCATTATAGCCAAGGTGTTGAGTAAAAATGAAAAACTGTAAATTAAAACACTTCCATTGGTGTTTAAATAAATACTGTGTTAATTGTGCTAATGTAGTTAACATACACATTTTTAAGTATGTGTCTAGAAAGCACAGACAGGTCTAAATAACCCTGGGAAAAAGTAGTGAGAATTCAGCATCAATTTGGTCTGTATTTTTAAGGAAACATGCCAACGAAAGCTTAGTATCAATAGATGGTTCTTTCAAAAATCAAGTAGCAAATTTGAGATCACTGTTTTTATTTAGGACCATGGCACAGGAAAAAAAAGTATTAACTTCTCCATAATCCCAGTATCGCCTTCCAGTTGCTATTTCACTAAAAGCACAACACTGTAGTTAAACATGGCTTCCTTTTTCTCACATTAAAATTGGAAATAAACTTCAGTGGACCCTGAGATTTTCTTTTAACTAAGCACATTTATGATTGAGCAATAAAGCCACACTTGAGTAAACATTCATATACAGCTGGAACACATGAAATTTTCTTGGTTGATGGAGTAGAAAGAGGATGTGCCCCCAAATGTAAGATAAGAAACATAAATTATTTTGTTGATGAGGCTCTGCACAAATTTGATTTAGAGATTTAATCTGAAAAAAACTGAATTGAATCTCTTAATCAAACAACGTTTTACATATAATCGGAAGGTTTAAAAAATAAAATGTGAAATTAATTTTGTATTTACCTAAATTTGTTGAAATATTTAAAAATAGAATGGTACAACATAAAATATTAAATAACATAAATACATTTAATTAAATTTATTAAAATTTACAAATGCGGCAATAAAAAATATTACAAAGAAAAATATAAAAAATAAAGAAAAAAATCAGAAAAGAGAGAGAAGATATATAAAAATTGTCTCCTCCTCCCTCCAGACAAGTATAAACAATGTGGCTTGCCTAAATATCTTCTCTAATACTTGAACTAAAAAAAATATATATCCTTCTCATATCTCATTCCTTAAAGGTAAAGGTAAAGGTAAAGGTTCCCCCGCACATGCGTGCTAGTCGTTTCCGACTGTAGGGGCTGGTGCTCATCTCCATTTCAAAGCCAAAGAGCCACCGCTTGTCCGAGGATGTCTCCGTGGTCATGTAGCCGGCATGACTAGATGCCAAAGGCGCACGGAATACTGTTACCTTCCCACCGTAGTGGTCCCTATATTTCTACTTGCATTTTTACGTGCTTTCAAACTACTAGATTGGCAGAAGCTGGGACAAGTAACAGGTGCTCACTCTGCTACGCGGCACTTGGGATTCGACCCACCAAACTGCTGATCTTCTGATTGACAAGCTCAGCATCCTAACCCACTGAGCCACTGTGTCCCTTTCTCATCCCTTATCAATAGCCAAATTACAAAAAACACTTTGTTCAGTCCTGATCAGCAAAAGTCTATTAAAAGCTATCCTAAATATTTATTTTTTTATTTATTTATTTATTTAGTTTTCTATACCACCCTATTCCCGAAGGACTCAGGGCAGTTTACAGGGCAATATTTAAAAGACAATATAAAATTAAGATAAAAAATAGAATTAAAAAGAATTAAATTAATTAATAGCCCAACAATAAAACAATGTTAAAAACTTGAAACTAAAAACCCCCTCAGTCCAGGCCAGATAGATCGAAAAGCCAGGTTTTCAGGTCCCAGCGAAACGAGCGCAGGTCGGGGGCAGTCTGGAGTTCCACAGGTAAATCATTCCAAAGGGCAGGCGCGCCCACAGAGAATGCCCTCCCTCTGGGGATCACCCACCGGCATTCCCTGACCAGCGGCACCCTAAGGAGGCCCTCCCTATGGGAGCGCACAGGATGATGGGAAGTTGATGCTGGCAGCAGGTGCTCCCTAAGATAATCTGGGCCCATGCCATTTAGGGTTTTATAGGTCATCACCAGCACCTTGAATCTCACCCAGAGGGCAACTGGAAGGCAATGCAGCTCGCGGAGAAGAGGTGTTACATGGGAGTATCGGGAGACTCCCATCACAACTTGCATGGCCGCATTCTGCACCAGCTGAAGCCTCTGAATGGTCCTCAAGGGTAGCCCCATGTAGGGAGCAGTGCAGTAGTCTAACCAGGAGGTCACGAGTGCATGAGTGACTGTGCGTAGGGAATCTCGGTCCAGATAGGGCTGCAACTGGTGCACCAGGCGAACCTGGGCAAAAGCCCCCCTAGTCACAGCTCCTATATGATCTTCCAAACTGAGCCGTGAATCCAGGAGAACACCCAAGTTGTGAGCCCTATCAACAGGGGGTAACACCTCACCCCCCATAGTTAACAATGGACAAAACTGGTTCTCCCGAGATGCTGGTATGCACAGCCACTCAGTCTTGGTGGGATTGAGTCGAAGCCTGTTTCTCCCCATCCAAACCCGGACCGCCTCCAGGCAATGGGACATCACGTCGAGGGCATCATTGGTTTGGTTCGAGGTGGAAAGAAAAAGCTGGGTATCATCAGCATACTGATGATACCCCACCCCGAAACCACAAATGAGCTCACTCAGTGGCTTCATATAGATGTTGAACAAGAGGGGAGAGAGAACCGACCCCTGAGGAACTCCACAAATGAGAGGCCTCGGGGCGGATCTCTGCCCTCCCATCAACACTGACTGCGAGCAGCCCAGGAGGTAGGAGGAGAACCACTGTAAAACAGTGCCCCCCCACTCCCAACACCCTGAGACGCCGCAGTAGGATACCATGGTTGATGGTATCAAAAGCCGCTGAGAGATCAAACAGGACTAGGACACAGGAACATCCCCTGTCCCGAGCCCACCAGAGATCATTCACCAGCACGACCATTGCTGTCTCCGTGCTGTACCTGGGCCTGAAGCCCGATTGGTACGGGTCTAGATAATCAGTTTCCTCCAGGAACAAAGGAAGCTGATGTACCACCATGCTCTCAACAACCTTCGCTAAAAAGCGAAGGTTGGAGACCGGACGATAGTTATTCAAAATAGCTGGGTCCAGAGCAGGCTTCTTGAGAAGGGGCCTCACCACCGCCTCTTTCAAGGTGGTAGGGAAGGTACCCTCTCTCAAAGAAGCAGTTATTACTGCCTGGAACCAGCCTTGTGTCTCCTCCCAAGCTGAATACACCAGTCAGGAGGGGCACGGGTCCAATAAACACATGGTAGAGCTCAGTCTCCTCATGGTCCTGTCCATCTCATCCAGGGTCACAGGATCGAATTCACTACAAATGACATTCTCAAGACCGCTTGTTTCCTCCCCGTCAGTCTCTGCCCAGTCAGAGTCCAGACTGGGCCGAATCTGAGCAATTTTGTCTGCAAGATGATGACTAAACTCCTCGGCCTGCCCCTGCAAGGGCTCCTCCCTCACCTCCCAATTAAGGAGGGAGCGAGTCACCCTGAACAGGGCGGCCGTGCGATTATCTGCAGATGCGATGAGGGCAGTGAAATAATTAGACTTTGCCATCCGCATCGCAGTGAGGTAAGACTTCGTAGCAGCTCTCAACCGCAATTGGTCAGATTCGGATCGGCTGGATCTCCAACAGCTCTCCAGACCCCGTCTCCAACACTTCATCTCCCAGAGCTCCACAGCAAACCATGGAGCCCACTGGGATCTGCACCAGATCAGGGGTCGCAAGGGTACAACACGGTTGAGCGCCCTGGTGGCAGCCCTCTCCCAGGCCTCCACCAAGGCGTCGGCTGTGCTGTGAATGAGGGAGGGAGGTATAGACCCAAGCGCCATCTGGAACCGATCCGGATCCATTAGGCACCTGGGGCGGAAGCTTGAAGACACCTTTTCCAAGGAATACTTTGGAAAGTTCTGCTATATGAGAGACTTAGGACTCTCATAACATATATTATTTTTCTGGTTATTAATATGTCAAAATGAAAAAAGTAAAATATTTTATATCAGGTAACCATCTGGATGTATAGGTAAAGTTGTGGCATGTATAGGTAAAGCCTTTCTCCCTGTAGGAAAAAAAAATACTCCAATCTCACAAGAGACAAAAAGGTCCAGTCTCACAAGAGATAAACTAAATGAAATTTCATTATTAAAAAAAGAAAAATATATGGAAATCTTTTTTTTTCTTAATGAAAGTGCCTTGCATAAAAATGCAAATGTTGGAAAAAAAGATAAATTAAATAACTTTCCAGCTCATAGACAGAAAAATAATGTGATAATTTAGATAAAAGAAAATAAGACAAAACTTAAAGAAAATACTTTGCTCCATAAAGACCACAGGATGGTGCTGGTCAGAAACAAATTGATATTTTCTGATACAATTTCAGAAGTGATACTGAGGGGAGATAATTTCAAATATTGCTAAAGATTGCAAAATATTTCTAAGAAAAAATGCTAAATTAATAAACACACCTGAGACTGAATGAAAAAAAAAGATGGTTATCCCCAATTTTAACTTTATTAGAAGAAACATTATACTTATCCCCATAAAAGAAATCTAGTATAAATCCCTGACAAGAGAAATCACTTATTTCTCTAGTCACCCAAAGGAAAGGTATTGATATTCTGATTTCTTTAATTTTCCCAGATTTGGGGGCTATTCCAACCTCTGGAAGCTATGGGAAATCATAATAAAATTTGCGCTTCTCCAACCTTTCCATTAATTTCTGCCTTTTGCTCTTAAAAGAACCCAACCTTTTCTAACTCCACCAGAGTTAAGGACTGAGGTATCTGGCTTTGTGTATTTGATGGGCAACCAACTGTATTTTTAGGGACATGTATTGAATGTCTGGAAATGAATACTGCAATCTTGCAAACTAACTACATCCATCATGGTCTATTCTCAGACTTTGTTAGAAATAAGTGTATTGAAATTCTTGAATAAAAGCTAATATCTAAAATATAAAAATGTTTTTTCTACTAAACCCAGTTTATACATTTTTCTAGTTATACCAAACTTAAGTTTTTAATTTTAAACTAGTTTTAAAATGTTTGTAACAAGCTGAAAACCATCTACAGGTGCTAGGAGTGGGCCTTCATACACATCAAGTTCTTCTCAAGAATCTAGGATGTCATATTGTGGTATAATATAATGAAACATATATGTCGATCCAACCAATGTGGCCATTTATGCCATAATATTTCAGTTTTGATCTTGTGATTATCTTCAAATGTCTGTCTTCTATTTTACTATTTCCTGGTATTGCCACATCAATTACCCACACTTTCTTCTTTTCAATCACAGTTAAATCTGTTGTGCTGTGACTCAAGACTTTATCAGTTTATATTTGGAAATTCTACAATATTGTAACCTGTTTCTTTTCAACTACTTTGTCAACTATATGTTCCCAATTTTTTATTACTGACACATGGTAATTTTTAAAGATATTCCAGTGAATCATTTTGATGACTATGTCATTATTCTTCAAAAACAATTTGTTCAATCCTCTTGCATGAGCTGAGTGTATGATCTGCATCTTTGCACTTTGAATCATTTTTCAATTTGGTCCTTGACCACATAAGTTCAAATAATATGTTCCTAAGCAGCCAAAATCAACCCTGCAGTTTCTTTTTTTAATGTTCCAGTGTAAGTTATTGCCAGGTTTTATCATTAACCACTCCTCCTTTGATCTTTATCCATTCCCCCATTGACCATGTAATGCTTTTCTTTGTCAGTCTTCAGTTCACATTTTTATTACATTATTTCAATATTCATGTTTTATTTCCTGTACATTCAGTAAGTTCCAAATTGTAACTTGCATCAATGCTTGTTCTTTGCTGTCTTTTACATAATTAGCCAATGCATCCTTTTCTTCTTTGACGGTCAGTTTGACTTGAAGTAAATCTCTGCATCCATTTCTATAGGAGAGTTTATAATCTATCAATATCACTATGGGGATGTAATGTATAATAAACAGGCATCAGTTTTTTTGTTTGTCAGTCCAAATTGTCCAGTTCAGCTTGACTCCAGTTAACAATTCTAGTGGTGCTCTGGGATAGACAGATGGTGTTTGATGGTGTTAAAGGTATAGTTGCAGGATGGAAGATGTTCCAAGTAAGTGTGCCTTTTGCAAATGACTGATGGTGATTTTGTCAACGTTTCATACACTTGAGTCAGCTAAATAACATTTCTTCCAGTACTCTTGCAGCTGCTGGCCGTGGTTGCTCACTCAACAGTTCTGAGTCCTGAACCCCATTTGTGACCAGATGTCCAAAATCTAGAATGGTCCTCATTGGCTCAGGTGATGACCAATCCAGTAAATTACATCTCACCATATTATTTATGTGACAGGCACTCTTCGTCTGCCTCCTCTGATGAGGCCTATCCAGTATAGTTGAACCTCTAATATAGCTCTCATCTTTCTTGGAGCACACAAGCCCCACAACCATGTCAAGATAGTGTCTTCTGGGGGGGGGGAAAGGATTATTATTATTTTGTAGTTTATTCACATGCTTTCCTGACTGTCTCAATAGACACCTTGTTTTTGAGCTGATTTTAATCATATCTAAATTATCTGTTCTTAAAGATCTGTGACAACGTCAATAGCCCCTGTGGCTGAATTACTCTAGCACTGCTTTGAGACTGTGTACATGTAAAAATTGGTAGTGAATGCTAAGCTGTTGCATCCTTAAATGTGCTAAGTAGAAAAACAAGCCATGAGCTGTTTCTCAATAAGTTAAACATAGCAAGCAAAATTATTCTGTTTTGTTTTGGGTACTTAGCGCAAATCCCTTAATAATGTGTTTGAGTGCTAAAATCATTAATACATGTGCAATTCCCCGAGATGGTCTTGATTAAGTCATATGTGTATCTTCTAATTAAAAAAATGACATTAGGCAAATGAGTGGCATTTCTAAGAAGAAAATTCAAGGAAGACTCTCCTCCTTCCATCTCAGTTTAGTCATTTGCAAAGCTTCCCTTTCCATCACAAAACATATTGGTGAATAGAACTGCCAAAGGGCAAATATAGTATTTCTGCAAAGCCTCACATTCTGGGCCTCCTTAAAAACATTTCAGTATTCTTTTGCTAATTTCACTGTTAATCAGGTGGTTGATTGCCAAACTAATCCAGACAGTTAGGATGTGAAGGGCAGCTGGTGCTCTTACATTAAGTACACCGACATGGGGAAACGGGGCTAATATAAATCAACTTCTAAAGAGCTCAAAACAAAGTCTTAAAATGAGTGTCTAACCTTTTTTTCCTCCCAGCTTTCTTTCTCTGCCTTTGTTAAGATAATATGGTATATTTGGGAGTCAGATCCAAACTGTTTACTTTATGATCCTGGAGAATGCACTTGTTTTCATTAAGAGCAGCTTTGGACACGACACAGATGCCATCAAATGGAACAGGAAGTACGGTACATCACACTTCCTGTCTCCATTGCTTTTCTCTCTAATCCCAAACATAATATTTGGAATTCTTATGTTAAGGGTGATCTAAGGATTATAGATACCAGCCACAGGGATAACTTGTGGATCCCTTCTTCCAAGCAGTTGATGTGTAATAATAAGATAAAGTGATAAGATGAAAATGTGAGGCACTTAAGTTGAATATTCTGCATTTCCCACATAATCAGAAGAAGCTATCTGAATCGATTGCCAGACATCCTACACATCATGATGAAATAACCCTGCTTGCAATATTAATCCTGAACTAGGTTTTGGCTGTAGATGAAGAAGAAAGCAAAGCAATCTTATGCTCCAGGTCATGGATGGCATAATTCAATGCAGAGTCAGGTTTCCAAAGAGAAATTTAATGAAAGCAAAATAGGCCATTCCTCAGGCAAACAATCTGGTATTTATCTGAAAGTGGCAAAATGGCACAGCTGGAGATGTGAATGAGAGTATGGTGCAAGGTAACAAAGAGATGATCACTCAGTGGCCAGCAAAAAGGTTAAGAAATTGGGGAGCAAGCAGTCACAATTAGGTATTAAATATCTGGAGAACATGTTAAAAGCAGAGTCAAAATAGACTTGTATCCATTTAAGGAGATGGAAGTAACCTCCATTCAAGGGTATGCAATAATAATACCTATGCAAATCATCTTCTAGATCAACAGCAGGGTGCAAATTAAGTAAATTGATTTCCTAGGTAGAAATCATTTTCAATATGTTGCTAGTAACATCTATTGTTATTATCACTACTATCACTCAATATAAATGAAGCAGTACCAATCACAGGATAATTAAAAAAAAAAAAAGACTGATGCTTGCCCTGCAAACTGGCTAAGCAGATGAAGCAGGAGCCCATTTTTCTGCTGAAAGACACACTTGAGTTTAATTGGAGTGGTTAACAAGCAGTTGAAGTCAAATTATTAACATCTGCTTTACACTGTTTGGCTGAGCTAGAATCTGGCATGTTTGTGAAGGTTGTTGAAAGTGGAGAAGATATAGAGGGAGCAGTCTGCATTCCTGGATCTGAACTCTGGCTTGCTTCTTTACAAGAGGTAGAGGGTTGATTCAACTCCCCTTGGGCTTCCAGGCTTGTCTGAAGGTGATTATGAGGCTGGTCTCCCCATTCCACCATGACCGCCCCCCTTCGCTCCCAGATCATTGCAAGCAGGCAACTTCCTGTAAGCGTGAAAGATCATTACCTCAGTAGCTTGGCTCAAGGCTCCCAAACTCTCTCGACTTCAAAGAGATTGTGATAATATTTGCTTCATAATGCCTCAGATACACAGGGTGATTAGTGAGGGTGGGAATGCTAACTATCACCCCTGTGGCGAGAGATAAGCAGCATGGTTCAGGGGTTTCTTTGAAGTAATGTCCTATCATCACAGAGATCATTCTTTCTGTCCAGCCAACTCGTTTGTTGGGAATGGTTTCCTCCTTAATTGTGGGATCACAGTTATGTACTCAGTGAACCTGAAAATCAAGAAGTGTTAAGGCAGGGAAGAAAGCCACACTTTTCAAGCTGCTTAACTGACACAGCCAAAAGAAGTTGCCATCACGAAAAGTATGGCCGGGAAAGGAAAGGGACCAAACCATCTTCTGTCTCTCTATTTATAGCACAGATCTTGACTAATGCAAAATAAAAAAAAAAGAGCACCTATTTGCAAATACTACTTCATCTAAATTGCAGCAGGAACATTTCCTAAAAATGTTACTAAATACTGGCTGCCCCTTATGAAGCCCAGAAGGAAAAGAAACTCTAGAAAGAGTACAGAGAAGAGCAACAAAGATGATTAGGGGACTGGAGACTAAAACATATAAGGAACAGCTGTTGGAATTGGGTATGTCTAGTTTAATGAAGAGAAGGACCAGGGATGACATGATAGCAATGTTCCAATATCTCAGGGGCTGCCACAAAGAAGAGGGAGTCAGGCTATTCTCCAAAGCGCCCAAAGTCAGGACAAGAAGCAACAGATGTAAACTAACCAAAGAGAGAAGCAACCTAGAACTAAGGAGAAACTTCCTGACAGAACAATTAACCAGTGGAACAACCTGCCTCCAGAAGCGGTGAATGCTCCAACACTGGAAGTTTTTAAGAAGAGACTGGACAGCCATTTGTCTGAAGTGGTATAGGGTTTCCTGCCTGAGTAGGGGGTTGGACTAGATGACCTCCAAGGTCACTTCCAACTTTTATTATTATTATTATTATTATTATTATTATTATTATTATTATTATTATTATTATTATTATTAGTAGTAGTAGTAGTAGTAGTAGTAGTAGTACAGAAAAATAGCTTTGAAAGCAAACTGAACAACTGATTAGTGAAAAAATAAACCTATATATTATGACAAAGATTTAATTTCAATCTTGGGCCATTAATTGCAATTAACTTTATATACAGATATAATGTAACCCAAATTCTTATCTCGTGGTTAAGATAATGCCCCCTAAAAACACCACATGGAGAATGAATTTAAATAGATAATTGGAGAACTGTATGTTCATATGAGCTCCTGATCCAATAAAATGCTGATAGTAGTGAAGCTTCCTTGTTGTTGTTCTTGTTATCCTAGTTATTTCTTTGTGGAATCGTACAGCTGGAAGAATTTTGCAGTCCATCCCTACCTAGGGTAAGTCTTCTCATACTATCTCAGACAAACAGCTTTCTAATCTTTGCTTGAAAACCTCCAGGGATAGACCACCAATAATTCCAAGAAGTTCTACAGTAGAACCTCATAGTCAGGAAATTCTTCATTATTTTGAGTTGTGATGTCCTTCTGTAATGTCCAGCCATTGATTCTTGTCTTATTCTTGGGATAAAAATACATCCACACCATCTTCCCTGTGATACCCTTCAAGAACTGCAAGTCTGCTATCAGGTTTGTTCTTTCAATCATTCATCACTGAATTTAGCATTCAAATCCCTTACCATCTTTGTCATTGTTCTCAGCCTCCTTCCCATGCTGTTAACACTGAACCTTTGTTCATGCTCCCCAAGGCTGCATTCACACTTTTGGCAGTTGCAGCACACTGCTGGCTCAAATTCAATTTGTGGTTTACCAAAACACTCAGATCTTCCTCAGAAGTATTATTGTCAAGCCAGTTGTTTTCTCTAAATGTAGTGCCTTACACATCTCACCATTGAACTACTTGTTGGATAGGATCCAATCTCGAGATCCTTTTGAACCTGGAGCCTGCAATTTCTCCACACAGCAAATTTGATGAGGAGCCCTTATGTCTTGTCATCTACCTCATTTATAAACGTGTTGAAGGGCACTGAGCCCAGGACAGAACCTCTGCATACTCACCTTCATGTAAACATAAACCCATTATGTGAATGAATTTAACAAAATGGATATGGTTGCTCAACCATATCTGGATTCCATTTGATAGTGGGATCATCCATCTCACACTGTTCCATTTTATTATGGTGGAGGCTGCATTCGATGTTATCAAATCCCTTGCTGATGTATCAGTTCACACACCCACAGCATTCCTTTGACCTACTAATCTAAGCACTGTGTTTAAAAAAAGTGCCAGATTTCCTGGCCAAGTCTTAAAAATAAATACCAAAAATTGCTAAACTCATTATCTAGGTTAGGATTTACAAAAGCTTCGCAGATATTTAAGCTTGAGAAAACATCTTTATCGTAAATAAGAATATAGTCAAACAAGATAGTTGATTATTCACTTCCAATGTGAATGCCTAAGTGCCTTTTATAACTGTGGTTCTTCAAATCCACAGGGTTTTTTTTTCCTGCCCTCTCATGAGTTAATGAGATCTTTGGTGGCCTTGAAGATGAGAGGTTGTTGAATGATTACAGAACTACTGATTTTGGCCTAAGAACCTCAGATGCCTTACTGACTTCTCAAAGATGATGGAAAGTAGACATGTCAGATTCAGAACTTTAAATTGTTTAGTATATAAATTATATGGTTATTACCTAATCCAAATGACTATATAGGATTATATCAAGCAGGATTGTTATCTTGAATGTCTCCCACATTAATTACATGCCCAGGTGAAAACAAAAAAGTTGTATCTTAAGAATTATATTTGATTTAGTGCAGCATGGCTTTAAATTATTCAAAATTTGTTATTTTGATGAAATAAACCATATAGTCAACTGAAGGAGAAATAGTCACAAAAAGGTACATTCTCATACAAGGCAAACAAGAATTCCACCATATTCAGCCATTTGTTCAGAAACTGTTAAAGGTCTGAGAGAACCTAAGTAGCAAATGAAGCAAAAGCAAGTGGACAGCCATTGGCCCTATTTGGAGAAGTTCCAAAATTCCTGAAAGACTATACCAATATAAACATGGATGACAAATCTTTTCATTCCCAAAGCCACATCTGGTGCCAGTTCAAGGATCAGGCACAACATGAACAACGGTGCACATGTATTAAGATGTATGCCTTCACCTCCTTCACTCCAAGCAGTATTTTCTCCTTATAATAAACACAGCTTAAGAGTACTGGTATTTAGGTGCTGTTAGCAATGGGAAACAAATGACTTGAAGCAAGAACATTTGGAAAGAGGCAAAAGCAATACTCTCAGTATAAAAAAACTAATAGCAGTAAAAAAACAACTCTCCTGAACATGTCTTTGGAAGGGAGGAAAACCTCATTCCAGAAATTCTGCTGAAACAAGAAACCAAGTTTTCCAATTTCCAGCTGATAACTTCTAGATAGACATCAAGAAAAAGTGGATGTCACAGTAAATTCAGTTAAGCTCCATTACCAACAATGGCAAATATTTTTTAAAGAGAAAGAACACCTAAGAGTCTGAGTGAAGAAGAATGTGAGATGATACTTCACTGAAGGAGATATGTGTAGTGTCTCCTCATTTCCTCTGTCATGTACTCATCATCATCAAAAGCTGCTCATTTTCATTCATTCAAAGGTGGAATTATGCAAGAGGGAAATTGCTTCATGCATAGAAGCTCTCTGCATGATTTAGAATTCTGTTCTCACATAATTGTACATTCCATTGGGAATGCCACCTCTCTTTCCTCCAATCACTTTCAGATCAGCCGATCAAAGAAGTCCAGCTACACCTGCTTGATTAGAGTTTCAGATCTTATAAGAAATCTACTTCCATTCAAGTAACCTAGAATGCAACTGTGGCAGCTGGAGAGAATAAAGCACAGGATTGTGTGGATAGCACCATCCTTTATCCAGTTCAAGTCTCGTGTACTCAAGAAATGCCTAAAGAGGGCAATAGAACAGACATCCTTCTGCAATTTTCTTCTTTTCTAGATGGTTGGAAGTCCCAAGTCCACATGCTTTCCAAGTGGCATTATGTCAATATGATTTTATATCTTGCCTTTATTATTTTTACAAATAACTCAAGGCAGTGAACATATCCAATGCAACCTTTCTCCTCCTATTTCTCCTACAACAACCCGGTTGTGCATTGTGCTGAGAGAGAGTGACTGGTCCAAGATCACCCAGCAAGCTTTCATGGCTAAGATGGGACTTGAATTCCAGCTTTCTAGCCTTATACCTTAACCACTAGACCAAACTGGCTCTGTATAAAAATAACAACAAAATGAATATATGGGCATATGAATTGAAGAAAGTTCATCTTGGGCCATGGTGGATGAGTCATAGGCTTATGATAAGCCATCCAGTAATGGATAGGATGTTTGTTGTCTTAATTCTAAGAACCCATGTGAATTATTTCTGGCTAATCAAGCTTTGCTGAGAACTCTGACACAGTTCATGCAATTTTAATTATGTATGAACCATGGAAATGAAGCTCCTTCCAAATATTTACATTCTATATAGACATTTTTGACAGGGTTCTTTATAAAAATGCATATGTTCGTCTCTTTCTTTTTATCTGTAAGCAAAAAAAGAGAAAAAAGTGTTGACATCACTACCCAAAATATATTTAAAGTTTGTACTTTTTTTTCTACATATGTGTATATTGTTTTTCCCAAAGAAAGTCCTCTGGGCTTATGAAAACAAAGTGGCCTCTTTATTTTTTAGTGATGGCTAATTACAGACTATCTTCAAATTCTGTAATTTTCAAAAGTGTTATTATTGTGTTACCTTTCATATATAATCACTGCTCAGTTATGAGAACGGTTTTGCACTGAGCTAGCAAAATTTACAATCCAGTAAGAAATAGAGCTTCTGCAACAGATGTGCTCATGGCACCTGCTATGATAAGTATTTATTTAGTCATCCAACTCTTTTTTCTAGTACGGTGGAAGGCTCTCTGAAGTATTTGGGTGGCAGTTGCTTAGCAAGACCACCAAAGAAGTCTAAAAGTTTGAAGAGAGCTACGGCTTGTAATTCCTTGAAAGAGACAGCACTGCTTTTCCAACATATGTCCTGTAAATGGAGGTTTAGGCCATAATCCAATATCCCTAAAGAAAGAAGTCCTTGCCAAGTCCTTTGATTACTATCCAACTTTCCTAATTCATATCACCACCTAGTCCATCATTATCATTTCCATAGCTGCTTAGAAAATTGATCAGATTCAGAAGTTTCCCTTCTTGTTTAGATTAAACAGAGAATGCAGAAGTGGTAGGATGACCAGGTGGATAAGATTCCAAGAATCTCTCATGTAAATAATCCCCTACATGAAACTGTGGCTCATTTATTACAGTGTGTGCTAATGTCCCAGGCTCTTTGAAGAGCTGTTACATAAATCTTTTAAACAGTGTTATCTTCTCTTGCACACAAACCATAATTTATTCTGAGAACTTCAAAAGGTCATCAGTTACCTCAGTTTCACTGTAGCCTGATGTGGCAATTATTGAAAACAGAAGCCTTTATCCAGTTGAGATTTTTACTTCACAGTTTTCACCTGAAAATTTATAACCCCTCTCAAGTGAAAAATTCACATATTTTTATTTTTAAAAAGCTAAGCAACTTCTGCTCCTCACAGTTTAGTATGGTATTAGCTACCTATTTCCTCCTACCAGAAGCTTCACTTGGGAAATGTGGGAGGGGGAGACTAATTCTTGGTGTGATTACACAAAATGTGTTAGTAATATGGAATGTTTTGTATGTTTGAGGGTGTGTGTGTAAGTGTATGTGAACAGAGGAAAGTTATTTTGCCATTTTCCTTAATTTCTAAATTGGTTCAATATATTTTAGGACATAAAATAAAAACTGTGGTTTTTATGTAAAAGATCCTCATAAAACTGTACAATTTGGCAATTGCACTAGAAAAGAAGTTTGAAGTCATTTTACTCCACTGTCAAAAGTCATCTGTGCCTGCCCCACAATTCTAGTTTTCAATATCTCCCATATGACATTTTAATACATAGTCATTTTGCAATTTTCTCATATTTTAATACAAGTTTTGAGCAAATAAGATAACTATGGACTTGAAAGGAAGATAAACTAAATTTAAGACAGATACACCCTGCCCTCTCAACCCAAAAAAAAATTACACAGAAAATACTTGATTATTTACATTACTGATTTGGAAAAAGAAGGGAGGGAAAGAAGGGGAGGGGAAAAGGGAAGGGAGGGAGGGAGGAAGGAAGGAAGGATGGAAGGAAGGAAAGAAGGAAGGAAGGCAAAAGGGAGAAGAAGAGACAAGAGAAAGAAGAAAAGGAGGAAGGAAGATGGAAGGAGGGAAAGAAGGAGGGAAGGGTGAGGGAGAGAGGAAGGAAAGAGAGGGAGGAAGTAAGCAAAGTTTCTGATGCTCACTGCCAGCTTCCCACAAAGAAGTAAAATCCAGAAGTAGATAAGAAGTCAGGAGTCACGTTCAAGGTTTCTTGACACCTTCTCACAAGTCAATAGGTAAGTCTGGGTATTTGCATGGAAAGAGTTAATGGGGATCATGGCACCAAGGCTGATGGGGGGAGCCTGATGGAAGGTATGGATTTGCAACTTCCTTCTAGGAAAGTTTGCACAAAGAAAGTAAATGGGGAACTTTGCAGGGTAGGTTGCAACTTGCTCATGTAAATCTTCCCAACCCACAAACTCTTTGCCAGTCCCTTTGCAGTCATGCTACACAAATCAGCCTTGATTAGTGGGTGATGGGTTTTGTAGTATAGTATATAGGAGGCTGATAAGTAAGTTGATTTTTCAGACAGGAGCTGTATTAGACAGTCCTACTGTCAAACTTTTCAGTGATCTGCTAAGCATTGAGGCACTTAGACAGCATTGCATCTGTTTACGCTTATAGTTTGAGTTTCTTTTTTGAATGCAAAGGGTAAATGTTCTGTAAAAACATTTGGACTGTTTTACCTGCAAAGTCTGAAATCCATCTAAGAGGAAGCTGAATGAATATACAGCTTGAGGGGGAAGAAACATTAAAAAGTGAAGTATAAAACGTAAATAAGGTATCTTCACACAAAGAGGGATTTGCCAAGTGAGACTGAAAAAAGAAATCAGTAATGGTTGAAATTTTTTTTTGTCAGTCCCCATTTAACAAATAACACCTCCTGTGTCTAAATATTTAATGTGAAGTCATGGATTTATCGCCAGTGGGTTATTATCTTTACAGTTTGCATGACAGGAATACTCATATTCACCAACAAAGACAACAGGAATTCCTCCAGGTGCTAATATGAGATAGCGTGGCTTGCTGCTTCACTAATCTACTAATTACAGAATCCCTCAGGTAGAACAATGTCATTAATCTGATTAAATTATTTATAGGGAAGGAAAGCTAAATCTTATTAGGCCTTCAGTATTTTGGATGTCATATTACTGTATGAATGACATTTTGGCATGGTTGATTGTCATATGAATTGTCAAAGAAGTTAGATACTCATTTTTGGAGTTGGATCCACCTCTTTAGGCTCCTGATAGCCAATGATATACCAGCATGTAATTTGTAAATCGTCTTTTAAGGTCCTGAAACTGTAGCTTTGTTGAAACTAAGTATCAATGCCTGAATAAGGCATGTAAATATTTCACCAGAACAAGAAGTTGTTGCTTTCCCATGACTTAATAACTTCCCCATAACTTAAGCATTTCAACAACTAAAGTAATACATTGAAAGTAAAGCTTTCCCTGTCCAGTTGTTCCCAACTCTAAGGAGCAGTGCTCATCTCTTGTTTCCTAGCTAAGGGAGCCAGTGTTGTTCAAAGATGCTTTCATAGTCATGTAGCCAGTAGCATGACTATACAATAAGGTGCACAGAACACTGTTACCTTCCCACTGAAGTGCTAGCTATTTATCTACTTGCATTTGCATGTTTCCATACTGCTAGTTTGGCAGGAGCTGGAACAGGAATTGTAACTCACCCTCATGCAGCATTTGGGTCTTGAACTGCAAACTTTCCAGTTGACAAGCACAGCATCTATTACAAGAGATTATATGGGAAGAGACTGGCTTCTCATGGATGAATTGCCTGGGTTTTGGTATATTCCTTGTATTCAGCCACAGGTAGCTAGAAAGTAACCATCGGATAACATTTATATAGATTGGAAGCTATCTAAAGGGAAAAAAAATAAACAGATCTTCCAATCCAAGCCATTTCAATGAAAAGTGAGTATAATCATTGAACAGGAGAAGACAATGACTTAAATGGCAGGAAGCACAATCAAGTATTTTCTATGAAACCAATTTTCTAAAGGGAAGGCAATATAATGTTGGTAAACAGTTCAACTACATTTACTAATTGTTTTTTTTCACCAACCATTTCATAGAGAACCAAAATGAAGGCTCAGAAGTCTGAATCATTTTTCAGCCATGAAGATTCTTGAATAGAAGTTGGGCTCCTGTACCTTTTAAATTTTGGAGTCCTCTTGCAGGGCCTGATAAAATGGAGGTTCTTTCCCTTGTAGCATTGCTTCTGTATAGAATGCACACCAAAGGAAAATCCAACCATCAACCCGCAATAATGCCATGAGGTTTTAGAAGTATTTTCTATGGGAAATATCTCACACTGAGTCCTGCTTCAAGTACCTAATGCCATATATGAAAGAAAATGAGAAGGTTTATAGCCATTGGTTACACTTAAGAAGTTGCAAATAGCAAGATCATGGTATAAGACATTTGGTTTGCCTCATGACGTCAAGACACATATTTCTGCTTTGGCCCCCTACTTCAAAGATGCCTACAGCAGATACTAAACTGTATTTCTGCAGGCCATGTGTATGCCTCAATAATTCAGCCAAATCAGGGAAATGCCTGTGTAGTGACTGTATGGTGTGCTTCAGGACTGATACAAAGCTGATAAAACTCTGATTTCAGAATCTGTCTACCGAAGTTTTCAGAGCCAACCTTGTTTCAAATACTATGCAATTACTCTGAAGACTATGGTAGCAAGTTTTACATTCCATACTATATTAGATGCAGATGTGGAAAAGATAAGCCTAAAATATATGTGTACAATATATGTGTACAGAACACACACAGAGATACATCAAATAACAAATGTACATGATCATGGTCAGATGAACAAACATCTGAGCCAAAAAGCACAATGGAATTTATTCCCCATCAAGCCTCACTCAGAAATTGTCAACTTTCCCACACAGACCAGACAGGACACACAATCAGATGAGCTAATTCTACTTTATTGGAAGACCACCTTAATAGAATGCTGCTGGTCTCCCCCCACCCTTTTTTATAGCCTGATAAGTTAGGGAAGATCCTTTCTGACTTTACTTCTTTGCCTGTAATGCAGCTGTGGACTCCCCCCACCTTCTCTAATCATTTCCTAGGCAGCATTACTTTTCACTCACCTCCATCTCCCAAGGTCATTCGCACATACCAGAAATTTATTAAGTGCCATTAGAGCTTCGGTCCAGTCTTAGAAACTATATATATCTTCTGGATGATCAGTATGCAATTTTGTCTTTCAGATCTTCCAACAGTGCATCTGTTGCTGCTGTAATCTTCATCTACCTTGCTACTAGTCATCCTTTTCCTTTCTTTCCTTCCATCTTTCCAGCCTCATAGACTTCTTGAGAGAGGTAAATCCTTCTGTAATATATTCAAAATATGATAATTTGAGCCTGGTCAATTATGTCTCAAGTAAGAACATTGTTGAACAATTATAGTTCTATAATTCATCAGATTGCTGTCTTGACTATTAGTGGTGTACTCAGGAGTCTTCTTCAACACCAAAGTTCAACAATGTCACTGCTCTTCTTATCCTGCTTCTTTAGAGTCCAGTGTTTGCCTCCATAGAGGGGAAGCCATTGCCTGCACAATTTTGGCCTTTGCAGTGCAGACCTCTAGTAGCATATGAATATCTGTTCTGTACCAGCCTACTACTGGCCCTGCAGAAAAGGCAGGGACAACCCCTTTTACAAAACGGCAAGGGGCTGGAACTAAGCCTGCCAAATTTATTAACATAAAACAGAGCAAACAGAGCAAAGAGAGCAAACACGAACCATGAAACAGGAGCTATTCAAAAGGTTGCCTTCAGCAAACCAGCCCTCCCACACATTCCCTTTTAAACAGTTCAGGGTGTGGCTTCTCTCTGCCTCCTTCCGAGGTGCCCCATTGCCTTCCTCTGTTTACTCCTGATTGACTGCCTCCTGCGTCGAGCATCCTTGAACAGGGCCAGCTGTGGGTCATCTTCATCCACGCTGTCAGGCTCACATAGCTGGGTCTGCGTCGTGACCAGATGGGAGGGGCCTGGCTGAGGGCTCTGCAGAGCCTCAATACTATCCTCAGCAAGGTCTCCAACACCCCCCTCCTCCTCCTCTGAATCATCTGACCCAACGGCCGAACCCACAGGCTGACCCTGAATCACAACAATATCTTTTGGCTTCCAGGTGTTAGTCTGTCGTAGTCAACATTGTGACTGCTGATTATTTTGCTTTGGAAAGCCCATCCTAAAAGGCAGAAGCTGTTCAGCTCTTCAGTATCTTCATTGTCAATGCTAAATTTAATTCTTTTAACTTCTTTTAACTTTTGTATTTATATTCTGATATTTATTGCCCTGTATACTGCCCTGAGTCCTTCGGAAGAAGGGAGGTATAAAAATTTAATAAAACATAAAACAAACAAACAAACATAACCCTGGATGCTGGATCTGTTATCATTAGTTTGGTCTTTACATTTAACGTTAATATTTTTTTTCCTACTGTGATCCTCAACTTTCAGGACTAGACGGTTTTGCTTACAGATTATTTGCATTTTCAGCTATCACAATATCATCATTGGCACAGTACAGTTTGTTTTTTTTCTTCCTCCACACATCTTCTTGCAATCCAACCTCTTTCTGTATACAGGTAGTCCTCAACTTACAACAGTTCATTTACTGACTGTTCAAAGTTACAACGGCACTGAAAAAAATGACTTATGACTGTTTTTCACACTTACGACCATTGCAATATCCCCATGGTCATGTGATTAAAATTCAGATGCTTGGAAACTGACTCATATTTATGATGGTTGTCATGTCTAGGGGTCATGAGATCCCCTTTTGTGACCTTCTGACAAGCAAAGTCAATGGGAAACCCAGATTCACTAACAACAGGGTCAATAACTCAATAACTGCAGTGATTCACATAACAACTATGGCAAGAAAAGTCATAAAATGGGGTAAAACTCATTTAACAAATGTCTCACTTAGCAACATAATTTTTGGGCTCAATTGTGGTCATAACTATATTGATCATATTGTTTGAATAAATAAGGGAACAGTATGCAGCCTTGTCTCACTCCTTTGCTGATCTGGAGCCAGTTTGTTTCACCATGTTATGTCTATATTGTGTAAAAGTTCACATAAGAACAATGAGATGTTGTGGGATTCCTGTTTTTTTAAAAGACATTCCACATCTTCACATGATAAACACAAGCAAAGGCCTTTCTATAATCTAAGCATTAACTTCCTACTGTATGAAATTAAAGGTAGTTTATTTTCTTTGGCATTAGTACTGTATCTAAACTAATCTTTTCCAATCTATTGGTCACTGTGTCATTCTCCTTCACTATTTCTCCTTCTGTTCTTTGCCATATTTTTGTAGATGTTCTATCAATTTTTTAATGACTGGTCTAATTTTGTCTTTTATACTAGAAGTGCTTGTAAATAGGGAATATCTTCTACAGCAGACATGTCAAACACAAGGCCCGGGGGCCAGATCCGGCCCGCGGGCCAGATCCGGCCCGCGAAGTGGTTTCATGCGGCCCACGAAGCCATCCTGGAAACAGTGAGGGAACGGCCCCCACTGCCTTGGCCCTGGCCCAGAGACCCTCCTTCTGCCAGAGACCCTCAGATCTGTCCCACTCCTGCCCAGGCCCCCATAGGCACCCTTGATGCGAACGATATAGAGCTGGCCATGCCCACCCAGTAGGCCATATGCACTTTAGCCACACCCACCCAGTAGGCCACGCTCACCCAGGCCACGCCCACCCAGCCCCCTGAGGGCAACTGCAATGCTGATGCGGCCCTCAATGAAATTGAGTTTGACACCCCTGTTCTACAGAATCTTTAACATTGAGATCTCTATTCTGCAGAATTTCAATATACTTCCATTTTCATTGGCTCTTTTTTTTAATCAGTTACTACCACAGATTCTTCTCTGTCTCAATACATTGTCTGGCCAACTTGTAGCACATCTAGGACAACTCCCTGCAGCCAACTTGCCCCAGCCAACTCATCACAGCCACCTCACCATGGGACAACTCACTGCACAACAAGAGTTACACCAATATCAAAGAAATGGTGGAATAGAATAATGAAAGAAAGAATGCAAAAGGAGGGACAAAATGAAATGTGAATGACAAAAAATAAAATATTTTTAAATGATTTTAAATAATTAAATTTAATTGCTGAATTGTCCCATGGTGAGTTGGTCCGTGGCAAGTTGGCCGTGGCAAGTTGGCTACAATAAGTTGAACGTGGTGAGTTGTCCAACTCCACTCCTTTTTTCAAGAAGAATTGGCTTTGGAGCTGTTAAGAGAGCATGAAAAAGTTTTTGATTTATTTATTTTTCTTTCTAGAAAAAAATAAGAACTCAAATAATTATGATTTACATTTTACCACAATCAGAGGGATAGAGCTAGGTACTCTATAAAACACATTTGCTCAGATAATACCTAACATTTTTATAGGACACAGTGTGAAAGAGGTAATAGTACTTCAGAAAATTTACAAAGATACATAGAAATCCATTTTTAAAATACTGCTGGATGGATTTTTTTAAAAAAATCTCATAATTACATCATCTTAATTAGAATTAACTTGGCTCATACAGCCAAAGTAGAAGCAGTTTTGGTCTATGTTTCTTTGTATAAAAGCATTCACTTTGGAAAGTTTGAATATCTGTGAGAATATCAAATGTGATGCACATAAAATCAGACATATATAATGAATGCAGTATATAAGATGTGTGTGCGTGTGTGTGTGTGCTCACACATGCATTCTGGGTGCTTCATTATTTCTAAATCAATTACTTTATCACCTATGTGCATATATTATTTGGATTTACTATCTGCATTATTTTCTAAAATACTAATCAGCCCAGGAATACACAAATCTCTGAGGAGAAATAATTATCTTTCAGGATAAAATTCTCAGATGATGTGTTATTTAGCAATGCAGCGCATCAGAAATGAACAAGCTAAAAATAATTTTCCTTCCTTACAGTGTTCTTCAAAGTCCACAATCAGAATTACTCCAGTTGGTATTCTGACCTCATTTTTGCTACTGTTTGAATTGGCTGACCCAAGTCAGTCTAACATGCATTAATAAAACACAGCAAATTGGGGGGGGGGAAGCATAGCTATCTTTAGTCCAGTCAGCTATTCTTCCTCTCTTGTATTAAGCTTTCCCCCCACCACCACAACAGCTATGAAGTTAAGCAGATGTGTTATTAAATGTGTGCATATTGCTCTGTAATTATTTATTTATTTTATTTTATTTATTTTAATTCCATTTATATCCCGCCCTTCTCCGAAGACTCAGGGCGGCTTACAAGCTTAGCAGTAGCCTTCATTCTATGTATATGCCTGCTTATTAGGGCTTTCACACACACCCCAAGCGGCATTATTACAAAGTCAGCTTAATTGCCCCCAACAATCTGGGTCCTCATTTTACCTACCTCGGAAGGATGGAAGGCTGAGTCAGCCTTGAGCCTGGTGGGACTCGAACCTGCACTAATTGCAGGCAGCTGGTGTTACTTAAGGAGGCATCAGCCCACTGCTCCACCAAGGCTTTATTATCAAACACTATTTGCAGAACAAAAAATAAGTAAAGAATCCAGAATCAAACTGGGACACTCTTTTGAGGACAGCAAAGTCCACATTCTGGATAGAAAGGACCATTGTTTTGAAAGAAGGGTAAAAGAGTACATGTATGTTAGAACTGAACAGCCCTCCCTCAACGGGTTGGGGGGGGAGGAGAGAAGATTTGAACATCACCTACCAGTATCTCCAGTGTACAATGCAGTCCTTTTGTGAACTTTGTGAACCTTGTGAACTCTAAAGCTTCCTCCTTCCGTTATGTATTCAAGATGGACAGTGAATAATATTTACATGTTGCTTATATGTAAGGGTGTAGGTCTATACATATGTTGTCTATAGTATGTTTTAAATGTGTTATGTATGTGTACACTTTGCGAGGAAGCAACTAAATTTCATTTTTAATGTGTGCCATTGTGTCCACTGGGGAAAAAATGACAATAAAGGTCACCAATCTATCTATCTTTTGACTGTTCCTACAAGATTCCACACACTGATTCAGGTGACCCCTGAGGGCACAGATAAAACCCCAAGTAGCCTCAATGGCTCTCAGAGAGTGTTAAGAACAGATGATTGTGCAAAGAAGCACAATCCTTCCATTTCCCCCCTGCCCCCCCACACCCACCATTCTATCAGAACCTATCCTTCTATTCCACCTCCCACACTATCTCAATTGTCAGTATCTTCCATCTCCCCAATACAACTGATGATGCTTCCGGGATGGGAAGCGAAACATCTTTTTTTTTTCTTCCTCCTCAAAAAATCAGTGGAGTTGCCTTTTCAAACAGCAACAACAACTTTGAAACAATTATGGCCTGGATGACTGATAATGGTTTTTTTTATTGCCTGGCAGTATACTGACACTGTGGTGTTGTTGTTTTTTCAGATCTGACATACCTGAAATTACACTGAAATAGAACAAAATAGTTTTCTGCCTTGTAGTCCTTGTTTCTCTCTCTTTCTTTGTTACCAAAAAGCTGAGCTGCCTTCGTGTTTATGAGATACCCGACTATATTTCAATTCTGAAATTTCAATTTTTGTTTTTAGCTTTAGCACAGCTGAAGAGCCACTGTTTGCATCACAGGCAGCATATGTAACTAAAATCATCAACAGCAATATTGGTGACCCTTTGAGAGCTGTATGCAACGAAATTTCATTTTGATGTATGCCAATTGGTGTACATTCAAAGTGACAATAAAGTTATCATTATCGTTATCAATAGCTTCCACAACTTTTGCTAGACATGCATAACTCTGCATTAAAAATAGCAATATAACAGTCAGCAATTACGGCTTGTGAAGTATACTTTATGGTTTATGTGATACCTAATTGAGGCTAAGCATACGGCAGCTCAATGTGTCTGTCACCTGAGCATCACACAGATAACCTTGTGCACAATGAGTGTATTTCCATTAAGTACCTATATTACATTTGCTATTACAGGTTGGAGACAGAGATTTGCCAACTTTCACAGAGTTTCAAGCCTGACGATAATGGTTTTTGTTACAAGTATTACAAAGAAAATCAAGTAACTGATGTTCAAATCCATACGATTAGTGCTCCTTTGACACCTCTCCTGTGATTATTAACAAGAGGTGAGGAATCTTTCACCTCTGATATTGAATGTCGGTCCAATTCTTACTATAAAAAGAATGTAACTTTTGACTTCAGTCATCCTTGGAAAATTCCTGTCGGAACAGTTTGCAGCTTCAGCAAATGTAAATTCTTGAGAACTGACACTTGAGAAATTATAATTGTAAAAATAACAATTTCACAAGCTGCCAAGCAAGGTTAAGGATAATGAAAGGTTAGACTTTTTTTCCACCAACCCAGCCAAAAAGGTTGCAATTAATTGAAATAATCATTGCCATGAGGCTAGAGCAAAGAGGAAAGATTAGAAGGATCTCCCAGACAAAGTATACAATAAATTTGTGCCCAGTTTGAAAGAAGGCATTAGATGAGACAAACTAGAAAATTCTACGAGTATTGTATTTATGCTGACTTATACCAATTCTCAGATAGTATAGAGCAGAGGTCTCCAACTTTTTTGGTCTGGCAGCCCAGAAAGGGAGGCAGGCACTGCTGTGTGCATGCACACAAATGGGCTATGTGTCTGCACATGCAAAAATGAGCCCCACATGCGCACACAAATGGGCCACATGCGAGCGCATGTGCACATGCAAACGGGGCTGTGCAGCCTGGAGTGCTGCAAATGGGGCAGCGCTAGCACCAGCAGGATGCTTGGAGCAGCACTAGTGCTGGTGGGATGCTCAGAGCAGGGTGGTGCTAGTACTGGTGGGATGCTCGGGGCGGCACAAGCGTGAGTGTGTGGGGGTGACTGCACGCATGTGTGTGCATGCACTGGCCATCTCTTCACACGGCCTGGTGGCCAAGCGGCCATGGCCTGGTAGTGGGCCATAGCCCACAGGTTGGGGACCCCAGTTATAGAGCCCAAACTGATTTCATATTAAATTTCTGGTAGTATAGTAGCCCATATTATAGTACTCATACTTATTTCCTACAGTACAGTGATATCGTGGTACTCAACTTTTTTGAAACTCATCAGGTTTGATACTCAGTGCATTTTGAATGAAATTTTTGTCCCGGTACTCATTGTTTGTTTGATACTCAATGCACAAGATAGAATTAGTTGGTGTCGGCTGCCTTGTGACTCACTACATTAGTCCTTATGGGAAAAAATTGTTTGGTACTCATCATTTTTGGTACGCTTTGTGCCTTCCAGAACCAATTAAGGATGTGTACAGAAGTACCTTCAGTGATGAAGCACCCACAACTTCTGAAGACAAACTGTTCCATTACTCACTTGCTCTTACCATTAGGAAATTTCTCCTTAGTTCGAGGTTGCTTCTCTCCTTGGTTAGTTTCTTGTCTTGCCTTTTGGTGCTTTGGAAAACAGTAGGAGCCCCTTGTTGTTGTAGGAGCCCCTAAAATATTGGAACACTGCTATCATGTCCCTCCTAGTCCTTTTTTTCATTAGACTAGACATACCCAACTCCTGTAACTCTTCTTCATACATTTTAGCCTCCAGCCCCCTAATCGTTTTTGTTGATCTTCTTTGAAATCTTTCCAGAATCTAGACATCTTTTTTGTATTGTGGTGATCAGAACTGGATGTGGTATTTCTAGTGTGGTCTTACACATGGAACTACTGTATACACATGCTCATCTAGCTGTCCCCTAATACTAATTCTTAAAAAGTATTCTTAAAATACTTTTTAAAGTTTTTTTATATTTTAAGTATTTTATTTTAAGCATTTTAATTCTTAAAAAAGGAGGAATAATATGATAAAGATTCCGTGGTTAACCAGCATTCTAGTGTATGTGAGGGGGGTGTAACTTGAGACTTTTCCTTGGCTGCCGATCCAATGGTTGTGTGCTCTGAAGTTCAGGCTTTACACTATAAGTACTGTATTCTAACTGCAAAGTAAACATGTGAATGGGAAAGTGGTTTAACCAATTTTATCTAGTCCATGTTCTTAAATGGATTATGTCATAATCCTACTGAATTTTAAGCACTGACTGCAAGGAGCAGCAATTAAATCTCTTTACTAGAATAATAAATGTTAATTTAACAAATGAAATAGGTGGATAAAATGAAATATGCATGTCTCAACGCAATATGCTAGGTTACCTATCTTCTTTTCACCGCCCTCTGCATATTTTGTACGGGAAGAAAGATCCTCTGAGTCATGCAGTAAATCTTTGTTTATTGCTTGCTGTGTTTAAAAGATACCGAGCTCCAGAAAAGCAAAGAAAATATTTACCCTAAGTTAATATGGCAATGGCATGTATGAATCACATTTCCTTTTTCAAATGCCTGATGCTCTTTGGATACTTGTTATTTAAGCGTCTGCAGCGTTATGAAGGGCTTCATGCAAATCATAAACTTTTCTTTTAAAAGAAATATTTCATCCACTTCTAGAACCACAATCTTAAAAAGAGATTAAAAAAAATCAAAGATAAAACAGAAGGCTGACTATTTAAAGGCTCTTGTTTCATGTAAAGAATAATCTGCTGCTTAAATTCTAAATATTTGGCATAAAAAAAAGAAAAGAAAATCCATAATATTTGGAAAGCATGTATTGGAGAAATAAAAATCAGTTTTTCCTCCTAAATTAAGTACCAATGAGGAAGTGAGATGCGTGGTTTGAGCTGACATTATTAAATGCAGTGAGAACAGATAACAGGGAAAAGAATAGGTGGAAACTGTGCCCATTAGAGCCTTTACAGAGTTACACCTATTATACCAGTTACATCCTGCCCTTCTGTACAATCAGTCATGCCCTTATCATTCATAGCTGAAGTACTGCAACTTGTGATAGATGAAATGCCCTTGAAGGTCCTTGAAGTTAAAACAGGAACAGCATGGGGCTATTTAGATAGTTACGGACATATCTAAAGTCAGCCATCTAACACATCTGCCATAGTAGAAGTGCTGGCAACCATTGAGCATCCAGATGTACTTGAAGATATTAGTTATGACCTCTGAAGCAAACGAACCAGTTGTCCAGTGATGTTAGGAAGAGAAGGCCTCTTGAAGGTTTCATTGCCAAGGATTATTTCTATATACAAAGATATGTCAGGATCTTCTCAGTGGTGGCCCCACTTTTGCTCATACATCCAAACCAATCTGCCTGCTCCATTTTGACAAGCCTACAAAAACTTCGGTATTTAGTAAAGCCTTTGTCCATGGGATGAAAGCTTTATTACAGTATTACTTTTCTCTTTTGATTTTTCTACTATTTTAATGCATTTCAATTAAAAGTATATATATATATATATATATATATATATATATATATATATATATATATATATATATATATATATATGGATCCTTGGTTTTTCGGGTTTTTCCCCGCGTAGAACTAAATGTGTAGGCGCAACGTTTCGACGGAATCCCATCCGTCATCATCAGGCTGGTGGCTTTAGCTTCCTTCTTCTGGGAGAAGCATGTGGCTGTTTGTTCCTAGAGGAACGCGGGGAAAAACCCGAAAAACCAAGGATCCACATACAGGCACCCACGAAAACCTCAGAAAACACACACACACACACACACACACACACACACACACACACACACACACACACACACATATATATATATATATATATATATATATATATATATATATATATATATATATATGGATGACGGATGAGATTTCATCGAAACGTTGCTCTTACACCGTCAATTCTACGTGGGAAAAAAACCCGAATGACCAAAGATCCATATATACGTATGTGTATGCGTATGCGTATGCGTATACGTATATGTATACATATACATATATATATATGTATTTCATCCATCATCTCATCCATCATCCTTTATATATATATAAACTGCTCAGCTGGAAGGAGGAACAGAGAAATCCTAATCGTCATTATCATCAGCTTTTCAGTAATGTCGGACCCTTGGCCACTCTCAGTTGCCCTCTGATTTCATTACTTCTTTCTGATCCGCCATGGTCATCCCAGTGCCATCAATGGATACTAGAGCAGATACTTCTCCTTTGTCTGCTGATCACTCCCAGCATGATTGACTTTTCAAGTGAGTCAACATGCATGGCATAGCCATGCATGATATCCTTTGTTTGACCATCTTGGCTTCAAGTGATATTTTTGGTCTAGGATTTCTTTGTGATTTTAGCAGTCCATGGCATCGTAATAGTTGTCTCCAGCACCACAATTCAAAGGCATCGCCCCTTCTCCTATCTGCCTTTTTCAGAATCCAAGTTGCACAGTCATAAGTAGCAATTAGGAAAAAAAATATTGCATTAATATTGTATTTGGTTAATTTCCACTCTACCCTTCCAGATATTATTCATGCCAGACACTGTAATTCTTCCAAGTGCTATACATCTTCTGATCTCAAGGCTGCAGCCACCACGTTGGCTGACATTAGAGCCCAGGAAGTTGACTTCCTTTATTGTTTTGATGGTCTCATTGTCGATCTACACTCTGACCTGTGTGTTCTCTGCAGTCATCATTATCTTTGTTTTCTTGATGTTGAAATGTTAACCTTTCTTGATATTTTGATGTCTTAACCTTTCTTCATAATAGGAAAATCCTAGTAATAGCTAAATGAATAACATTTTAAAAATGCAGCATAACAAAGCTTTCAATTTCTTGTTTCAAATTTCAGAATGTAAACTCTTTTAAGAGGGATATTGTAATAGCAATAGTGTATATGCATGCATCTGGGTGCAATTTCTTGAATTATATGGATAGCCATGCTTTCCATTCCCTAATTTCAAAAATCAAAGTCTACCATGCCTGCATTATTTTTACCATATTGAATTTGATATAAGTCTGATATTTGTGTGAATACATTTTCCTCTCCCATTTCAAGATATGTAGATATTTCCCACATCATGTGAACCAATAATAGGTATTATCTTCAGCTGTACTCTAGTTCAAAAGTAGAAATAAAATATTGTTTTGAAAAGCTCCACTTCAAACAAAGGCTCATGTAAGCAAATTGTCATTTTACATTATTTGAATAATAGGGAAATCAGAAATACTCCTAACCCATCAAAAAGCAGATGTAGAGGAGAAAGGTCTGACAGCTGATGGAGAAAAGATTGCCCAGATCAGAATCCTTGCTCAAACACCCTTGTTTGAATAACTGAGCAAGTAGGTGATGAGTGAATAGAGGAAACCAGAAGGGACATAGGTGATACTGCTTACCTGCAGGGAGAAGTGGGGGAACCAAGCATACTAGAAAAAGGCAAACTGGTCTAATGTCAAGCCCAATATCAAAGACGACGCTGTGATACCAATTGAGTTCAGTTCTTTATTTGCTTATACCTAATAGACAGAAAAAGGGATGCGGTGGCTCAGTGGGTTAGGACGCTGAGCTTGTCGATCAGAAGATCGGCAGTTTGGTGGGTCGAATCCCGAGTGCAGCGTAACAGAGTGAGCACCTGTTACTCATCCCAGCTTCTGCCAACATAGCAGTTCGAAAGCACGTAAAAATGCAAGTAGAAAAATAGGGACCACTACGGTGGGAAGGTAACAGTGTTCCGTGCACCTTTGGCATCTAGTCATGCCGGCCACATGACCACGAAGACATCCTCGGACAAACGCTGGCTCTTCGGCTTTGAAACGGAGATGAGCACTGGCCCCTAGAGTTGGAAACAACTAGCACGCATGTGCAGGGGAAACTTTACCTTTACCTTTAATAGACAGAATCTTGCCAGACTAAAGCTACATAAGCTTCTAATCAAATAGATATACCCTGAGAGATTCTAGATTGTGGCTAGTCTGAACCTCTTCCTCTCTCCCTTATCCAGCTCAGGACTATGCAGTCTCTTGTTCTGGGCCCTTCTCTGGAATGTGCTGTCTTTCCCCTGCTATTGCTGACATTCCCTCATACTTGGTCATCCATTATGCCGTAGTTGCAAAGAGTTAAAAGAAGACCAGTTGCCATCACTGTATAAATATATTCATGTTGGTTCTCAAAGAAAGTTCAATGACTTTTTGAAGTTTAGACTCATTATTAAATGGAGGCAAATTTAACTTATAATGAGCCAGGAATATGGTAATATGGTAAGTGCTTGAACACTATCTAATTTTTGTATTTTGTCTTTTAACATATACTGCCCTGTTCACCGCCCTGAATAATAAAATTAATTAAAATTATTATTATTATTATTATTATTATTATTATTATTATTATTATTATTAATAATAATAGTTTTCTGGATGCTTCAATATAACACATCAAGAAAGCAAAGCAAAGCAAAATGCAATTCAGATTAAAACATATACATTAAAATAAAATCAGACGCACAATAAACTTGGCAGCATCAGGGCAGTTACCAAAATTTAAAATTATATGAATTAAAACAGGAGTAGAATACAATTAAAATACCCTTGCAGAGCTTGGGAAACTATAAAGGTGTTTAACTAGTGCTGGAATGATGCTTATGTGGGCACCAACTGAGCTTTAGAGGAGGGGCATTCCAAAAATAGGGTTAGGGTTAGGGCCAGCATTAGGGTTAGGGTCACGGTTGGGAGTAGGATTGGGATTGGGATGAGATTGGGGTTAGGTTTCAGGTTAGGGTTAGAATTAGATTTGGGGTTGGGGTTGGGGGGTTAAAGTTTGGTGGGAGGACCTGAAGAAGATTTAATTTCAAGATCTTAAGGAGGGGTATGTCCATCTGAGTGAAGCTATTGCTTTAGGTAATCTGGTCCTAAACCACCTTCAAGAGCTTCAAAGGTCAAAATCAGTACTCTGAATTAGACCTGGAAATGATGGTGAATAGTGACATAATATCATCCTATTAGCAGTTCAGCTGCTCCGTTTTAAATTAATTGAAGTTTTCAGACTGTTGTCAAAGGCTACCCCACATACAGCACACATCCTTACAGACTTGTCTAACCAATCCCAAAGTGGGCTTTTTAAAAGCCCAATATTTGTAGCTGCACAATTGTAGTTCTAAAGCCAGACCCTGTGAGCAGGAATCCAGAGCGCAAGAACTTTGAACTCAGGTATAATTCATTGACACACACACACACCCCACACACAAAGGGTCAACACAAGTATCCAAAGGCTACCGACACCTTTGTCTACAAGGCTGACAACCAGCATAAGGGTAGAATTACCACACTTCAGTCCAACTTGACACCCTTAGCAAAACAGAAAAGTACTTCAAGGGTTCAGGGCAAGATTTTACAGACAGAACCGTCAGTCATGCAGGGAGTTTTTTTAAAATTTCAACATCACTTTGAACATGTCTGCATAGGCTCTTTGCCCAGTGCCAGAAGCAACTCTGCACTGTATAATCTCCTCATCGGTATTTGGCTTCAGAGGTAATTTATTTCTTGCTTTGCTGCAATGCATTTAGAATGGCAGAAAAAGACTTTTTCTCCCCTTTTACAGCCATGAAACTGCTGAGTCTGTGAGGTGGCCATTTTCTTATTGGTGCTCTCTCTCTCTCTCTCTCTCTGCCTCCTGGCCCCTGTCCAGCTACTGCCTCTGTGTCAGTTATAGTGCTGTTATCACAATCATAATTTTTTCCCCTCATAACAACAGCAGATTTTTTTTTAATTTACCAAATGCATGCCAATCTATAAAATACAAACTATTTTTTTAAAAGATTTCCCTATTGTTTGGGGTGGGGAGAGAGGACTTTTGCTGCTCTCATGTGTATAATTGTTATGGAGACAGGACAGTGATTGGATTACTTTTTTTTTAACATCCTACCATTGGTCAACTGAATGTGAGCACTGATTGGCTCATGGTGATCCCTGGGAGTTCTCAGGGGTTCTAGGTCAGCAGAAATGCAATACTGTAGGTCCAAGTTACTTTGTGAGCAATTAGGGAGCAGAAATGGAAATGTTGCGTGCTTTTTGCCTTAAATTAGGGGTGAAAAGTCTTCTGCTATACAATACCAAATCTCATTCCTGGCCTCCAAACTTCCCATTTTCCATTGCTGAAAAACTAATCTCCTATTTTCTTGTCTGCTGGGATCACAAAGTGCATACATATGTAGTAAGGCTAAAAGAGGCTTATCGTATGTAGAAAGCAAAAAATAAAATCCACATCTATTAAAAAGGGGAAACAATCCCAAATCCTGCCTTAACTAATATATAGCACATGGTACAACCCTGCCCACTTAGCACTGTGTTTGCCTAAAAGTAAGTATCTCTCCAGCCACACAAAATTAACCGTTTTTGTGTTGTGTAGAAACAAATCTAACAGGTTAAGTAGTCGCCACATAAATGTATCCCTCCACGTTATTCTTGCAAGGCCAGTATTAAAACATACAAGCACACTTCCTTGCAGGCTTGCAATCCTGAGTTTGTGCAAGTCATAGAGTTGGTAGTCAACGAAACTCATAAATGTTCATAAGGTATCTTCTGATTGCGTTTATATTTAGCTTTTAAGCAATATTTTATGACCCTTTTCCTTTTGGCCTCTTTCTTACTGGTATTTACTTATACATGCAATCCTCTTTGCTCAACAAATGACATGAGATGCCAGTGACATTAGGTTCTTATCATATCAGCCAATATCTTCCTTCAGTTTATATCTTCCTTGTGAAAGAGCTGTTCTATTTGGAAAAACTTTTGACAAGCTGGGTGTATAAAGCATATTTTATTTATTTATTTATTTATTTATTTATTTATTTATTTATTTATTTATTTATTTATTTATTTGATTTATATACCGCCCTTCTCCCAAAGGACTCAGGGCGGTGTACAGGGCAACAAAAATAAGAATACAGGATAACAAATTTAAAGTTAAATGATTGTGCCCAATGTAGTAGGTTAGTTAAAATAATGTTAAAACCCAAACCCATCAGGCCAGGCTGGCTTGTTCGAATATATAAGTTTTTAGATCACGCCGGAAGGAGCGAAGGTCGGGGGCCATCCGGAGTTCAGCCGATAAGCGGTTCCAAAGGATTGGTGCACCCACCGAGAATGCTCTCCCCCTGGGGGTCACCAGCTGACATTCTCTGACGGGTGGTACCCTGAGGAGGCCCTCTCTGTGGGAACGTACAGGACAGAGGGAGGATGACGCCGGCAGTAGGTGCTCCCGTAGGTAATCCGGACCCATGCCATGTAGGGCTTTGTATGTCATCACCAGCACCTTGAATTTCACCCGGAAGGCAACTGGAAGCCAATGCAGCTCACGGAGCAGAGGTGTAATATGGGAGTATCGGGAGACCCCCCAAAAGAACTCGCGCAGCTGCACTCTGTACCAGCTGAAGCTTCTGAGTGGATCTCAAGGGCAGCCCCATGTAAAGAGCATTGCAGTAGTCTAGACGAGTCTAGATCACATAACTAATGGAAGCCAGTATCTTTCAAACTTCAATACCATTAAACAGACACCAGGAAAACAATCTTCAATTTTAATAATAGCTGGAATTTGTCAAAATCCCAACAAAGCAAAATTGTTTTTGAAATGCTTGAAATTATGAAACACTCAGAAGAAATGTTCACCTTAATTCAGGGCACCCGGTGCAGGTTTTTGACTCCAGTTAGTAATCCAAAGATATAACATATCCTGTAACCACAAATAAAATAGATGATGACTCAGCAGAAATCAAATACAAGCAAACACTTTCCTTCACTCATCTGTTCTAAGGCTTGTGGGATCTGTTTATTCATTCCACAAAATATATGTTGAAAGATTCAACAGGAGTTGGCTGCCATTCAGGAAGACAAATGTAAAGGAGACTCATTTTTACCTCACTTAACCTTGAAGGATTGGCACTAAAAATGGGGAGAGCAGACGGTGTGGGAAATTCCAGTCAATGAGATTTTTATATGAGATTTTTTTAATACATGTAAATATATATTACACACAGAGAGATAATTTTTACATGGGGACCCTTATCTATATGTAGCTGTATGTAGTATGAGCTCATTGGATCCAGATGTTTGTTCGTTCATTCATTCATTCATTCATTCATTCATCTATCTATCTATAGGGATTCTCAGTTATCCAGGTCATGGTTATCCCAAAGGTGCTTTTTTTCAAGAGGCAACTGGACTTTCTTTGTTTTTCTTTGAAGATGTTTCACTTCTCATCCAAGAAAATTCTTCAGTTCTCAAGTTTAGTTTAGAACTAAAGAAGCTTCTTGGATGAGAAGTGAAACATCTTCAAGGAAAAACAAATAAAGTCTAGTTGCCTCTTGAAAAAAAAGCACCTTTGGGACATTGATTCACTCACTCACTCATTCATTCATTCATTCATTCATTCATTCATTCATTCATTCATTCATTCATTCATTGGATTTCTATGCCACTCATGTCACTAATACAGTGACTCAGGGCAGCTTGCAATATAATAAAAGTTAGAAAGCACAAAAATAATTTGAATAGAAAGTCAAGATTAAAATTAAAAACCAAGATGATGAGCTGCCTGGAGGTGAGAATCTTCTCTGTCCCACCCCTAATGTAGCAGGCCTCTATAGTTGCCCCAGGCCAGGCAATAAGGCCACGTTTTTAGGCTCTTCCAGAAAGCCAGGAGTGGGGGGGGGTGGATCTCACCTCTGATGGGAGAATATTCCAGAGAGTGGAGGCCAGATATTGATGGATCCCTTTTATTTGAAATAGCAGAGAGACTGGAAATAAAAAAAATTAGACTGTAGAGTTTGGATTTTATTAACAGAGAAGGGTTCAAATGTCCTAAAGCCTCACTTTTTACATGGTTCCCTCCTTCTGCCGACAAGAGAATTTGAATGAGAAACAATGAAGGCCTTGAAGTGGAAAATGCCAGTTGTAGTGGTCATTGCCAACCTTTTGGCAGGCAGCATGCTTAACCTTTGCTCAGCTGCTGCTTGTTAACACCTTCTATAGCTCTCTACAAATCTTCCTATCTGCTCAGGCCAGCTGAAGAACTAAACATATCATACCAGGAAGAATTATTTGAAATAAATAAATAATTGGCAAGAGACTTTTCACTTTCTGCTTGCAATGCAGATATAGTTGTGCTAGCTTGGGTCCTCTGCTAGATGCTTTCATTTAGAAGAGGTCTCTCTCTGTGTGTGTGTGTGTGTGTGTGTGTGTGTGTGTGTGTGTGTGTGTGTGACTTTGAACCAACCACTAGATCTCTACTGAACTACCACGTAGTTTTGTGGTTGGGAGAACAACAAAAAAGGGGGTCCCTTAAATGCCTAGAGGAAAAGTAGAGTATAAATGTATTTTTTAAAATGTAAAAATAAATAAGGCATCCTCCACAGCCATTTGGTGCTTTCCAGATGTCTGGACTTCAGCTCCCAAAATTCTTCAGCCTAGAGGGCCATTGCTGAGAATACTGAATGTTGATGTTCACTCATCTCAATTGGAAAAGGCTGAAATAAAGCATGCAATTTTGCTAGCTTTTCTTTTTTTAAAAAATGTTGAAATTTTATGCAACCAGCATAAGTAAAGAGTGTCTGAAATGATTTGGCTGACAAGCAGTTTATCTTAGATTTTTCTGGGTTTCTAGGTTAGAAAGAGATTCGTCCTGTGGTTTGGAAATACTAGAATATTTCCTAATATGTGTATGTGTACAGAGCAAATACTGAATACATTTGGCCTTTCTCAACAGAGGCAGCCAATATTAAGAACTGTGAAGAAAGGAAAAGAAACAGAAAAAGATCTTGTTTTTGATGGGGTTGCTTTTCTACTGTTTTTAAAAAAGCAGCCATGCATTTTATTTATCATTCCAATCATATTTCTGTATATTGAGTAAGCAGCAATAGTTAGAAGTAAATTTTCCTGCTGTGTAACATCTACCCTTTTCTTCAGAAACCATCCTGACTTGTCAGTGACCATTTGCTAAATTTCTCCTTAACCTCTAAACAGACTGCTATCTGGGGGAATGCCAGCAATGAGTTCAAATAGTTATGGAGCCGGATTTAAAGCTAGAACTTTTTTGGCATTCTATCCACATCTAATTTCATTGACCAAAAACAGACCAATGGTTCAAGGGAAAGATGGCATTTATCAGGCACAGATGACAGAGTTATTGTCCCAGTTCAAACCTGAATCACGTATTGCAGGGAGATTTCCACAAGAGAGGATCCCACAAATCAATTCAGTACTGGACAGTCTTTGACAGAATGGTGAATATTTTAGATTGAGGTAGTATCTGCAGGAGGAAAAAAAAGATGCTGACAGGTACAATTTATTTTCATCTCAATTTCAAGCTAAGAGAGAGCCAGTTTGGTGTCTAAGTAGTCCTTGGATAACAACCACTCATTCAGTGACTGTCTGAAGTGATGACAGTACCGAATGAGTGGTACTTATGACCTACAGTATCTTCAAAGTTGCAGCTTTTGCAACACCCCCCTCCATAGTCATATGATCTGGCTTTGGGCACTTGGCAATTAGCTTGCATTTATCATAGTTCCCACAATCACATGATTGCCATTTGCAATCTTTCATGCCAGCCTCCCGCAAGGAAAGCCATCAGGAAGTTGTAAGCCCTGGTCATAGGTGGCTCACAAGTAGACTGACAGGTGGGTGAGTCCTAAGAATGGTGAGTGGGATAAATGTGGGTGGGCGGGGTTGCTGATTTTGGCCAGGTTAGGGAGTGCTGAGGTGCAGTGTGACAAGGGCCGGGTGTGGTGCTTCATCCTGGTATAGGCATAGCTGGGCAAGCATTATGGAGTGCAGGTGAGGGAACTGCTTTAGATAGGTGTTATGGTCACATGAGATTCTTGTGTAATGACAATGGAGGTCTACCAAGATTGTGATCACTAAGCAGTGCAGTCACTTGATGTTTCACTTTACAATCTCACTGCTTAGTGGCAGAAATTCCAGTCCCAATTACCATCCAGATTCAGTCACAGATTTGTTCCATACAGTATCAATCTTGTGGATGCTCAAGCTTCCTCTTTCCACTATGTATTCAAGATGGACAGTAATTAATGTTTATATGTATTTATATGTAAGGGTGTAGGTATATACATATGTATGTATATAGCATGTTTATATGTGTGTTGTGTATGTGTACACTTTGGAGAACAGCTAACAGAATTTCATTTTTAATGTGTGCCAGTATGCCCACAATAAAAAATGACAATAAAGGTCATTTATGTATTATCATTAACCAAGAACTACTCAAAGTGATTAAAGCACCAGGCTAGAAAGTGGGAAACCATAAGTTCCTTAGGCACAAAGCTAGCTAGGTGACTTTAGAACAGTCATTTTCTCTCAGCCTTAAGGAGGAGGAAATGAAAAGTACTTCCCAAATTTTCCTAAGAAAACTGCAGGACTAGCCCAGGCAGTCACTTGGAATCAACACTGACTCAAAGAATCTCCCCTCCTCTCCTAAAAAAATGAATACAGAAGCTATGGAGCATTATGGATATTATGGTTATCATTTGATTACTTTGTCATATCATTGGGAGGCAGTTAGCTGAGGTCAGATCCTTGATTCATGATCACAATATGGGACTTTAGATCAGTTGGAAAATATTGAGGTCTAACAGCAGGTTCAAATAGGGCTCATAATTCATAGTTATAGAAGGGTGGATGAACATAGATACATTTTAAAACAGCTTATTTTTATAAGTGTTGCTTGGGTAAAATTTATTAAAATGATATCATTTTGCTGAAAGGTACCACCTTAATTTTTTCTGATATGGTCTAAGGCAGGGGTCCCCAACTCACGGTCCGTGGACTGGCACGGGCCACGGCATGCCAGAAACCAGTCCATGCAAACAAGCAAAGCCCCATCCGTGGGATGCAGATAGTACATGAAACCATATCCCCTTCAGTCTGCAGAAATACCTCTCTCCACAGAACCAGTTCCTGGTGCCCAAAAGTTGGGGATCTCTGGTCTAAGCAAGAAGTGTGGCCTAGAAGGAATTTGATGTGAAAACAAAAGATGTTTTAATGTGTTTTAACTTATTCATGGGCATTTGTTTAATCATTTTTAATTTTGTATCTTGTTTTTTAATATGTATTGCCCTGTTCACTGCCCTGAGTCCTTCGGGAGAAGGGCGGTATACAAATAAAATTAATAATAATAATAATAATAATAATAATAATAATAATAATAATAATAATAATAATAATAATAATAATGTTTGCCAAGACTAGAAATAAACTCATGATCTATTGATTATGTTATAAAAAAATTGCCTTAATTCAAATCACAATCAGCTTGTCAATTCTGAAGCCTGAGTCATTCCACCTAGATGCCATGAATAGAAGTTTCAAAGGGTATCGTTGGTCTGGTGGCTTTTTTCCAGTGAATGGGAATTCCAGTCTCTCTGTAAAAAGCCCTTTTAAGCAGGTGGCATGTTGTGCTTTAAAGCAGAGCACATTTCCACTTGAGGCTCAGTTTCAAAGGATGTGCTTGGACCAAGTTCCATTAAATCATATGGCCCCTTTGAAACTCTGCATACTTGTAGACATTAATAGGAATGAGGAACACTCTATGACTGGTTGGGGTGTAGTAATCTCCCCTCCCAGAATTGTGTGTTCCTTGCAGTACCCTTGTCACAGTCACTGTAATAACTTGCTATCAAAAGGGAACATCCTTCTCAGTAATCTACAGTGGTGCCTATAGATACCTATACTGGGTGATGTGAACAGGATTACAAAGACAGAGAGAATGACAGAGATATACCCTCCATCATTCCAACTGTCTGTGAAAGCCTGTGGTCTCCCATTAACAAATCCATCCATCTATGACTGGTTACTCTTATTTCTAAACATCACTGAACTTTGCCTCCACTCATTGTTTCATCTGTCATTAAGATGCTGACCATATGCCTTCCAGTGTAGGGTTCAACTTTTGTGTTTGGTTTCTGTCTGTCTTCTGTCAAAACAACACTTAAAAAGTCAAAGGCCATGACAGGCTAGATGTATTTGCTGAATTATACCATCCCAACCTAGCTTCACTTAGGTTTGTCTGATTGCATACGTATGGAACAGTTCGTAGACTCAACCAAGAGGAACCTGTTTGGCCTAGCATGCCCTTGTACTACACAAAGGGTATAACCAACAACTTGCTGTCAACGAATTTTGACAACCATGAAAAAGCAGCTCCTTTCTCAGATTGTAATCCTTTCTTTGTTGATCCCTGAAAAATTGTAATTTATGTCAACTGTATCCAAATATTGTTAACCAGTTTATACATGTTCAAAACAGCAGCTCTCCCCTACTCAAAATTCAAACTTTTGAGCAATGCAAATAATATTTCACTCTTAAAACATTGTGGATCAAGAAAAATAAAGTGTTGCAAGTCAATTGTCTCAAACAAGCTTTACAAATCAGAGTGCTGTATCAGAAATTGAAGTGATATAATAAGCTCATTCAACAAGTTTTGGAATTTAGATGAATTAGCATGGATTCCCCACGCATTCTCTCCAATAATTCATTAGGAGCAACACTATGTCACAATATAGCATAATTCCAGGGAACATCAGATTTGGGTTCAAATCAGCCTTGGAAGTGACATCCAAGCCTTCTTCTAAATCAATCAGGGACATCACCAAGCAGTTTCTATCACATGACAGCATCCTCCTGTTATAATGATATATTATCACTAACAACCTGCATAAACATTTTTAAATGTAAAGATCACTAGAATCAACAATATTCTAGACATTGTTGTTTTCAGGAATATTTTATTTGCTGCCCTTACCCATTTGCTAAATTGTCTGGATGCTACAGAACTTCTTTTTAAAAAAATAATTTTTGACAACTGCCTTATTGCTGATGTAGTAATAGAGAGAGCTGCCTAAAGCATCTCATTGGCTGACCTCATGCTGAGAGGTCTGAATAGACAGAAATCACCTTTTGTTCTGCTGCCCCCTCCATCCCTGCCCAAGCCTTTCCTTTTCATATAATGGCACAGCTGGTCAAAAGTAGTAAGCATCTTTACCATTCAACCACGAAGTCATTAACAAGTTGAGCTCAGCCAATGGGTAATTTTCTGATAAATCCATGGGCTTCAAGATGGAAGAGTTTTGCTTAATCCAGCAGAGTAAGAGAAGCTGGATTTTCATTCCTTCCGGGTTGTCTAAGGAGAGAAAGGGAAAGAGAGACCACTACAATGAACCCCAAACACAGGGTGAAATAAAAGAGCATATTCAAGGGAAGTAAGAGCAAGTTTGGTGCAGTGATTAAGGCATCAGGCTAGGGTGCCAGCTTTAGGCACCAAGACAGCTGGGTGACCTTGGGCCAGTCACTTTATTTCAGCCCTAGAAAGGAGGAAGTGGCAAAGTGACTCTGAAAAACCTTGCCAAAAAACCTGCAGGAACCTGTCCAGGCAGTTTCTAAGAATCAGTCATGATTGAATAGAAAGGAGGGGGGGATTCAAGGAGGCAATAAGTAACTAGTTTAGCTAGGCTAATACTCATTTTATTTGCATTAGTCTTGACCTAACCCCTAAGCACTTTTCTTAACCTTTTTACAGTTCACCAAAACTTCCTCATCCCATTGTTTTCCTTTCCTTATCAACTGAATTTAGAGAATAGGAGATAATGTAGCAGGAAGAGTCCCAGAGCTATTAGCCTTAGGAAAAGAAAACCCAAGCTGAAAGTAGCATTGTTTATGCTGGTGACATTAATGATCCTAACCAATCAGCATGTATTCACTCAATTAGGTTGCCTTCCATACAGTGTCAACTTCTTGCTGCTGAAAAAGACAGCTGTGGGAATTCCTTCCCAATCTTTTGGGGAATTTGCTTATTTTATAGGAAGCCCAGATATATTCAATGAATTAGAAAATAAGAATACTGCAATCTTGGATCAGCCTCCAGGGATGTTTGTTATGGAGACAGACAAACTCAGCATCCAATATTATCATTTCCTACTTATTACCCTCATCTGCTAGAAAGAATCCTTTAAATTCAATATTTCTTTTTGTGGTTAATAAATCCACATGAATCCTATTTGCTTCTATGGAAAGGTACTATTCAGAGGCAAATGACTGTATTCTCCTCCTACCAGTCAAGACTATAATTATCCCTGTCAGTAGCCATATTGCACTTATTATACACTAGTATTTTACTGTCAAAAGTTGCATACAGTTGTTCCATAGATATCCAGATCTGGATTTAATATAGAAAAATAATCTTTAAAAATAGGTGGCTTTGACCTGCCTAATCTTAAGCACCTGATGTGTGTGTGTGTGTGTGTGTGTGTGTGTGTGTGTGTGTGTGTGCAGGGTGCATGTATGTATGCATGTATGTATAAAAGATATAGGTTGACATTCAAGAGTTTGAGCTATACATTAATATTGCATTAGAGGGAGAAAATCCACAATGTGGCTCTAATGAATTTACTGGAAACCATTTGCATTTTGAAGTACGCCTAAAATGGTACCATATGTGTCAGGTTTTAACAGCTCTGGTCCATTTATGGCAGTACCAAAAATTTGGAAATTACCAGTCCAAGTAAAGATGAATTAATTCCAGCATATTTAAAACCGTATTAACCTAGGATAACCTACTTCAGAATACTTGTTATGCTTCTCCCAAGTAAAACAAACTTGATTGATTTGTGTGGTGAGCACAAATAAATATTAAAAACTTGACATCAGATCATCCAAAAAGAATTTCAGCTGCTCCCTTCTTATAAAGGCATTCACTTAATTATAGGCTCTTTGACAACCCTGCCGCCATGCTTTCAGTACCTATTTCCTACAAATAGATCTATATTATAAAAAAAATAAGTGAACCATTCAAAAGTTCTTCCTACACATTATGATCCATAGCAATAAAGGCAACAGTGGAAAAATGTTCTATATGCAACATCTAAGCAGATTTTTAAACTTTTACCTTCTCAACATAGGCCATAAACAAAACTTTTGATGATCAGCAGAATAAATGCATGTAGCTATGACACCTTGTCACAAAGATCAGATATATAGTATTGATATGTGTTAAATGAGCAAAGTGCAAGATCATAAAGTGAGTTTATGAAGGTATTATTATCGAATTGAAACATATGGCACCTTCCGGTTTCATAGCAGTGGTTTTTAGATTCTGATCTCATGCTTGAAAGCTAATATGATTTGGAAGTCTTCGAATGCTCTGTCTAAAACTTTATTCTTTCCTATTGTTTAGCACCAAAAATCAACAAGTGATTTCTCCTTGGCAGAATAAGAGAAAGTTTCAGGTGCAATGACAACATTCAGACAAATAGTTAAAGAAGGGTTTTGGTTTTTTGGTTTGGTTTTGCTTTGATGCTCTAGGAGACTTACATTTCATTTTTTTTTAAAAAAAGTGAAATTACAGCCTTGTTTTCTCCTTCTAAGAAGATCAAGTTGGACAAGTTTCAGAGTTTGGAGTTTAGGGGTGGTGATGGTGGTTAAGTTTTTCTCTATCAGTTTGTGAGCAATTGTTATGAAAATTCCAGCAGCATGGAAATGGCTTTCACAACATTTCAGATATATACTGTAGCAGATTTTTTTTCCTTGAAGAGGGAATCTCCAAATTATTTGCAAGTGAAGAAAAAACAGCTAGCTTTCTCAACCTCTCTCCCTGGGTTGTATTTATTGATTTATTTATTAGCAATATGTATGAAAATGGTAAGTAACACACTTGACAAAAAACAAACAAACAACCACCTTGCAACATTTCAGAATAAGCACTGGAGTTAGGGAAATGTGATGAATGCACAATTCTGGTTGCTTTTTTCTGTGTATTCAGTTGGCTCCAAAATGAAAGTGGAAGCGGATGGTGGAGTGTACAGTGACTGTAGCAGAAGGAGTTTGTACATCCAGCTTTTTCTGATTGAGTTTGGTCCAGTTTGGTCCAGTTCAGGGGTCTTCAAACCTGACAACTTTGTGAACTTCAACTCCCAGAATTCCCCAGCCAGCATGACTGGCTGAGTGAGGACTTTGGGGAGTTGAAATCCACAAGTCTTAAAGTTGCCAAGGTTGGAGTCCCCTGACCTAGTGGTTAAGGAACCAGGTTAGAAAGCAAGAGAATGTGAGTTCGAGTTCTGCCTTAGCCATTAATAGGTGACCTTGGGCCAGTTGCTCTGTCTCAGATCAATTCACCTCACAGGTTTGTTGTTATGAGGAAAATAGGAGGAGGAAGGTATGTTGGATATGTTCTCCACCTTGAGTTATTTCTAAAAATAAGAAAGGTGGGTTATGAGGGAATAAATGAGTGTATGAAGGAATGAATGAGTGTATGAAGGAATGAATGAGTTCGTAATGCTCTGTCTTCTTTTAGAAAATCAAGATGATGGGCAGCACTTTGTTTGGAAGCATGCCCATTTGTCTCGAAAAGACAAGAAAGCAAGACTAGAAAAAAAAGTTGAATGGGATGAGAAACGAAGATGGCAGACTTTATGCTGCAAAGTCAATGCTTCAGAACTGATTCTGTTTCTCGTCACAACTATTGTGTGGGGGATTCCCCCATTTTAAAAAGGACCCACAGGAGCTTTCCAAAATCCCAAATGTGCCACCACCTCTCCCAAAATGTGGGATTCCTGGCATAATGTACAATTAATAGTTGTTGGCTTTTTTGCGGGGGGGGGGGGACAGCTGAAGTTGAAACATTTCAAACCCTAGTCTGGAAAATGTACATATAAAACAAAACAAACCCAAAAGGTTGATTTTGTCAGCACAAATCCCTCTCCGCCTTGATAGAGACCTGATTCAGCAGAAAGCAAACAACAGCAGGAAAAAATATATATCTATTTTGTCTAAAGTGCACATGGCAGGTCATCGCTTCTTTTTGTTTATAGTATAGCTGCCCTTGACACTCTTAGAGCAGTTTGTTCAGCTGTATCTACAAATAAAATGATGTGCTGTGTTCCCTCTTTGGCCATATTTTCAACTTTCTGGCAAGAGCCATACTTTTTAATAGAGCCTCTCTCTCTCTCTCTCTCTCTCTCTCTCTCTCTCTCTCTCTCTCTCTCTGACTCTCTGTCTCTGTCTCTGTCTCTGTCTCTGTCTCTGTCTCTCTCTCTCTCTCTCTCTCTGACTCTCTGTCTCTCTGTCTCTCTGTCTCCATCTCTCTCCCTCTCTCTCTCTCTCCCACACACACACTTTCAGAAAAGGACTGATAACTCCTGTAGTTTAACTGTGTTAGACCACAATAGAATGCTTACAAAAGTCAATGCTACATCGAAGTAGAGAGTCAGGAACACATAGTCCATTCTTTGTTGATGAATGCACTACTTATGAAGTCCTCAGCAGCATGGGTCCTAAATCACTTCATTTTAATGGCCCTGCACAATCTCTGCAATCCATTATGACTGAGCATATTAATGGATCTTCTATAGAGTGCCCAAGGCACAGTCAGCACAGAGATGGGCTCTCGTCAGTTGCCTCCTGCTTTGCCAAGTCCAGGGATTTCTTAATGGCAATTCAGACCTCACTGTGGACTTTTCATTACATTTACGGTTTACATCATTATAGAGTAGATGCTAAAAGGAGCTTGAATGTGGGGAACCAAATCCTCACTTAACTAAAAGTCTACTGGGTGGCCTTGGACAAATTCCTTATTCCTGCAGCTTAGCTTATATTATAGAGAAGTTGCAAGGCTGAAATTCTGCTTTGAATTACATGACAGAAGACCTGAATACCAATGTGGCAAATAAAGGATAAAGGCACTTTACCTTATTGTATTAGGTCTGTAATTGTTGCACTGAACACCAAGAGAAGAAGCAGATAAATGATGTGGTTAATTCATAATATGCAAAGCAGCTTTATTTAAAAAAAAAATAGGTTGCCAATTGACTAAGAAAACTTTTTAAGTTTCACATACACACACACATACACACAGAGACAATGAAATGGCATCTTTATTCATAACAAGTAAAAACAATTTTAGTAAATTATCACCTCTTTTACAAACTAGACTGAGCAAAAGATGGAATAAAAATCAATGGCGCCTATTTAAGTCACTTAAAATTTGCAGATGATGTTCTTTTTTCACAAGACCCAGAAGAGCTACAAAGACACATACACAAAGCAAGGAAACCATTTGGCTTAAAAATAAACCTGAAAAAGAGCCAGGTTATGTTTAATAAATTCACCAAAGAAAGTAACATTTTTATATCTGGAGAAGAACTAAATGTAGTAAACCACTACATAGACCTTGGCCAACACATCTCAATGGAAGGTGATACAATAAAGCAGAGGTCACCAACCTTTCTTGGTTGGTGGACTGGAGGGAAAAGGAGGGGGAAGCATTTTACACATGCTCATGTGTGCGAGCACAGGGCTGTGAGTACACATGTGATGCAAACAGGGCAGGGCTGGTGCCTGCATGATACTCACTAGCCCTGCCCTGTTCTTGCGTGGCACAGTGCCCCGTTTCCGCACCATGCAGTGCATTGTCATCCTGTTTTTGCACTCTGAAGTATGGTGGTGGCCCATTTTTGTGCCCCACGGTGCAGCAGCATCCTGTTTTTGCACCCCACAATGCAGTGGCAGCTTGTTTTCTCAGCCCTGAGGTGCAGTGGCAACAGCTCATTTTTGCATCCCAAGGTGCAGTGTCTTGTTTTTGCACCCCACGACCATAGGACTAGCACGAGTGGGGAGGTGCATGCACACATGCACACATTGACCAGCCTGTCCCACAGCCTAGTGGCCAGTAGGCCATGGCCCACTACCAGGCCATGGCTGACAAGTTGGGGACCCCTGCAATAAAGGAAATTGAAAGATGTGTTAAATGTGGTTGGCAGGCATTTGGCAAGCTAAGCATAATTGTCAAGAACAACCTCCCCCTATGCCTGAAGAGAAATGTTTTTGATCAGTCTGTGCTACCTACACTAACATATGCTAGCGAAACATGGACACTAATACAATTGATAGGAAAGCTATTAGTGGTGCAAAGAGCCATGGATACATGCTCAGCCTCACAAGACAAATAGAAAGAACTGCACATGGATTAGAGAACAAACAAAAGTATACAGTCTCATCAAGAGAGTAAAAGAATTAAAATGGAAATGAGCTGGTCACAGAGCAAGAAGAACTGATGGCCGGTGGAGCAAGGCAGTCATAGAATGGATGCCACTTGATAAAAAGCATCCATGAAAGAGACCTAAAACAAGTTGGATCAATGACATCAGCAAGTATTGCAGGCCCAATTGGCAGAAGAAAGCTCAGGACCGTATTGGTTGGAAACATGCAGAAGATGTCTTCATCCTGCAGTGGATAGACAATGGCTAAAAATGATGATGAATGATAAAATGATCACCTTTTCTTAAAATACAATAAATGATCTTCCCATGTCCCATCTCTTATCTATGAACAAAACCTTAAAAACCTCATAATAAGAGCCTTGGTGGAGCAGTGGGCTAATGCCTCCTTAAGTAACACCAGCTGCCTGCAATTAGTGCAGGTTCGCATCCCACCAGGCTCAAGGTTGACTCAGCCTTCCATCCTTCCGAGGTAGGTAAAATGAGGACCCAGATTGTTGGGGGCAATTAAGCTGACTTTGTAATAATGCCGCTTGGGTGTGTGTGTGAAAGCCCTAATAAGCAGGCATATACATAGAATGAAGGCTACTGCTAAGCTTGTAAGCCGCCCTGAGTCTTCGGAGAAGGACGGGATATAAATGGAATTAAAATAAATAAAATAAAAATAATTTCATTTGGATCAACAAAAGTCCATTAAGGAATACTAGGAATAACAACGTGTCTATTTTAACCTTGATCATGTAAAACTTTACGTTTTTTTTCCTTTTCCTTTTCCTTTTTAACAATCTTGATCTTTGATCCTTTTAAATAGAGTTTGATTTCTTTTCATTTTTCCTTTGACCCTTCCCACATAAGGGGAATATGTGTGCATGCAATGTGGCATTTCTTAAATCATTAAAAATTAAATTCATAATTGGTGTTCAGAGTGGTTTGAACTGTAGATCTGTGCCTTATTTAGGCTGGATTTTATGTGCATTCCTAGGCTTAACTAAATCACTGAATGATTAAACTGGAATCCAGTAGAAAAATCAAGAGAGAACAATATAAGCTTCCAGGAATCTGCCCTGCCAAATATTCCCAAGCACCACTTGTGGGATTAAGGAACAGAAAGGTTATCGGTTGCTTTATTATAACAGGGAATACTCGGGAAAGGATTATGGGGAATGGATGCCAAATCAATAATTATGGGGAATTCCAGTACTGTCCACTCAACAGGAAGATCTGAGCAACTGAACCTGCTTGATTTTCACATTTTCCTTATGTAAGCAATAACTATTTGGAGAGTAGCATTTAAAAACCACAAACACACAAGAAACATAAAAATTAGTGGTAGTTTGGTTGTACCTGATGCATTCATTGGGGGACATTTCTTTTCTTTTCTTTTTTTAACACTGTGAATATTTGACTGCCTAAATGGGCATGTGATGGCCTCCTGGCTCCAAGAAAATCATTTTCTGCTATTTTGTTTCTGCAATGTGCTACAGTCTGTGTTTATAACAAGGATTTCTCACTGTGCTCCTACTTTAAAATCTCGAGGTTTATCCATAGCAATTTCCCACATTTTTCGTGCAAAGCCTTGAAAAGATGCCTCAAGCAAAGACATGCAATCAAAAATCAAACATGCCAGTTATTGACTGTGTCTCCAGCTCCTTAGGGGGCAGCTTCCGGCTACACTAGTCTGAAGAAACCCGTGTTATGAAAAGCAAAATTGAAAGAAAGCAGAAATTAAAGCCAGCAGCTTTGTCTGGGCCTCCCACGGCAATATATATATGGTTGGTTTTTTTTTTTTAAAAAAAAAACAACATTACAACCTTAAAAGTTCAAAGCCTCTCTTACTTCCCCCTGACCCAATTAGGTCATTTCTCATTTGGTCCTATATGAACTGTAAATTCTAGGCAAAAGGAAAGGCTCCCAAGGTTGATCGCAGAATACTTACTGCACACATTATATTGGTAATGAATAGCAAAGATCTTTGAAATGTACACCTAAATTGAATACAGGATGCAAGGTGAGACAAATATGATACTTCCAGAGGTCCGTGACTGGCTATGGTTTCTTGCTGAGAGGACACTCTCTCCCAGAATATGCTTGTTTTCAGGTACCATAAATCAAGATTCATAACTTTTTCTACACTTGAGGGCTCCACCTGACCACTGGGGAGGGTACACTCCAAAAAGTTGTGAGTAGAAGCAGGGCAAAAATATCAGATTTCATCTGAATTGAAATATTCCATAGGCTTATTTTCAGGCTTCTTTCAAGCTGATGGTAGACTAGAATCTCCGCCCATGGTGATTCAAGGATCAGACCGTATTCCAAAAACTGTGAAAACTGTTCTAGAAATCTGAAAATAACAGCTTTAAAATGCAGTATTTCTGCTGTGGGTAAAACAGAGTTCATGTTTTGGGGGTTTTCCCCTCCCTGCAGGATGTAATGAGTGAAAATGTTCAAACTTTGGCCAGGAGGCACAGTTGCCACTAGTGCTTGTTCTGCTAGAAAGATCTAGTACTCGCACTTATGAATTTTGTAATTTCCCTGGGCTAGCCTATTAAAAAGTACTACTCTGGGCCAGCAGTCTCATAACTGCAGTCAAACTGACCTTTGGTCTTCAAGGTTGGCTCTTTCTGTTGTAGCTGGACACTTGAGATGCTTTAAAAATCACCAGAGCTGGGCAAAGTCTTTGAAACAGGCATTAGATTATTTCATAAATCATTTGATGAATAACAATGGAAAAGGAAAAGAACTGTTATTTTTTGAGTCATTGAAGCAATAGCCCCAAATAAACAATAAGGAACAGTAGTGAGAATGTATTTTAATGTTTGATATAAGTAGGAGAGGGACGCGGTGGCTCAGTGGGTTAGGATGCTGAGCTTGTCGATCAGAAGATCGGCAGTTTGGCGGGTCGAATCCCGAGTGACGCGTAACAGAGTTGAGCGCCTGTTACTCGTCCCAGCTTCTGCCAACCTAGCAGTCCGAAAGCACGTAAAAATGCAAGTAGAAAAATAGGGACCACTATGGTGGGAAGGTAACAGCGTTCCGTGCGCCTTTTGGCGTCTAGTCATGCCAGCCACATGACCATGGAGATATCCTTGGACAAATGCTGGGTCTTTGGCTTTGAAACAGAGATGAGCACCGGCCCCTAGAGTTGGAAACGACTAGCACACATGTGCAGGGGAACCTTTACCTTTACCTTTACCTATTAGTAGGAGATGGCAACTGGGAGTGGCAGGATAACGACAGTTTCTGCTTGTATATAAATCTGAATTAAAGAATAATTCCAGAGATTCAAAGATTCACTTGTTTTAGAACTTGTAGAGTTGGTTTCTGATTGTGTCCCAAAGATGCTTTTTCATGAGGCAACTGGACTTTCTCGTTTCACTTCTTCACTTCAGCTCTGAAGAAGAGCTAAAGAAGCTTCTTGGATGAGAAGCAAAACGTCTTCAAAGAAAAACAAGAAAGTCCAGTTTCCTCATGAAAAAGCATCTTTGGGATAACTATGACCTGGATGACTGAGAATCTCCATAGACGTTTCTGATTGTGGCTAGAAGAAATTTTGCTGGCTTTGCTAAAATCACAAAGTAAATGTGTAGGGTAACCAATGGCTCGGTTGAAAGGGTAGTCCTTCTTCAGAATAGTCAGTAGACTTTACTGTGGTTAGTCTGCAACAGATTTAAGCACTCTGTTCCAAATGGGCAGAAAGTGTTCTTCATAAGCAGACAGAGAAACTTACCCTGAAGCAACTCTGAAGGTGAGTGGGAATTAATAAAGAGCTATGTTGATCATTTCTGCCCTCCAAAAACAGTGGCTTGCCTATTCTGGAGATGGGGCAATGAGATGGCACAGGTAACTCTGCCATTAAATGTGCATTGCCTTTCCATGAAAAAGGACATTTAATTCTATACAATTTTCTATCAGTTGTAGGGGAAGGCAGGAGAACCAGAAACATCTGCTTTTCTCATCTGGAAAGCTATAAAGATATAGCAAGTATTTGAAAATGGCATGCAGGACAGGAAAATGCCCTGACTGAGAATTGTGTAAACAGAGGAGGATCTATTGGTTGTGAATGGAAACCATACTTAGTAGTCATAGCCATCACAACCATCTTCTTCTAATGAGTCATTTGAGATTCAGAGGATTTCACTGGAATGAAAGTAATGAAGCATTTGTAGTTATTTTAACATACTAAAATTTTAGTTCATGTTTATTAAATATAGAAATCTAAAACTATTCATGTAAGGCATTTAGATTTCTGCAACAAAATTATTGTGGTAGAATTTTGTATAACATTTTGACATTGAGATCCTAGCTGATTAAGATTTACTGTCTATTTTGAATGTGCAATCCTATCAGGATCTGGGTTTTTTTTAAATTTGTTTGTTTTTGTTTTTTGTTTAGATATCTTTCCTCCAGGCTAGTCTTCACAATAGCCCTATGAACTCATCATGGCTGAATGAAAGTCTAAATTATTTTATATTTTCTCCATACCAACCTCTCTGCTTATTAAAATCTGATGAACATTGTCAAGAAAGCTTTTCCTGGGACTTCTAATATTGTCCTTTGAGATGTTCATGGGATGTCTTTTTAGCCTCCATTGCCAGACTCTTCTGATGGACTCACTGTAACATTTGACATTTTAAACTGACTCTTCACTGTCTGTTCTTCTTTGTCTTTACTTGTTCATTCTTTTATTGTGCTCTGAATAAGTGTAGTCATCATGACCAACACTTCAGGAGGCGAGAAAACTGAATATGCAGCAGCCAATGAATATTGAACATCAAGAAACATTTCTGCAGTTATTTATTCAAAGAGGTGTACTTCTGATGATAAAATTAAAACTTCATTAATACAAATCTGGTTACATTTTGCTGCACTGGGATAGCAGAAGCATCTATTTTCCTTCCATTCATACTGAAGCCATCCTAATATAAGTTGCACTGATACTTCAGGGATATTTAATAATTCATTCTCTTGTTCAATAATTCAATAACTACTAGCTAAGATTTGCTGAATGATCCTAATGACTTCTCACTATAACTGTCCTGGTCCTGCCAGGAAGGGAATCATGATCCTTTCTCCATTTTGTTCCAACTTTGTTGGTGTAGGAAGTTGAGGTTATCTTGATATTAAGGATCATGCTCAGCAAAGCAATTATGGATAATCACAGCAAGTAATTATCTGGAATCTCCACATGACTGAAATTATGTTCACAGGATTACAGTAAATTAGATTGGTCCTAAATATATATCCTCATAGGGATCCTTGTATATGTTTTAAAATTACTTATTTTAATAATATAACTGATGCCTAGACTTTAATGTCAGTAATTTCCATCTATTCTTCATGGATTGGCATGGATTCTGATTTATCAAGATTCAAAACATTCTCTCTTTTCCACTAAGAATGAAAGAACGGACAGTTGAGTATCGTTAGTGTAATGAATTGGGATTTTACTTGAACTGTGTTCATGTGTCTTTTGAATGCTGCTTAAGGTTGCTCAAATGAGGTGTCTGTGTAATGGTCGCTGACTAGCCAGACATGCAGTCTCCAAAAAGATCATTGGATGATTTGGGGTGGGAATGAGTTCCTTTAAACCTATTGGCTGCCACCTAGTGGCCAACCATATAAGTAGCTGCGCAGAAGCCTCTGATTCAGTTCTGTTCTTGTTTGCCTCAATAAAGAAATGTTCCTGTTTGAAACGTCTCGTCTTGCTTCCTGCCTCCAAAGAACTCACTACACAACAGTTAGATGCATTATTTTTCTGCTTAGACTAGGAAGATTTTTTCAAACTGAATGTTCTGAAGACATTTGCTATAGAAGAAAGCACTCCTGACATATGGATTACATACTTAATAGGCATTCAACATATATGTCAGCTTTTGTTTGGTTTTCACTTTGTGTTCTGTGTGAACATAGCTATTGTGTTTCTTAAAACATTTTTTTTGGTTAGCATGACATGTGAACCTTGCCACTATGGCATATTTAACAAGCCCAAGTTAATATATGTGAGACTGTGGTGTTAACTTAGCCAATGTGACAACATGGAAGAAACAAATCCAAGTTGACTTTATATGGATTCCACTAGTGATCTTGAAGCAGATGTTCTTTTAGAATAAAACATACAAAATGCCTAGCTATATAGAACAATATTTTTTGGTTCTACCCATAGGCCCATGGGATACCAAAGAGGTATGAACCCAACCTATCTCAGAAGTATTTGAGGATAAAAATGGATAAGGTTATACATCTCAAATTGAGGGCACTCATGCATAATTTTATAAATAGCACTTAAGCATGTCAGGTTTAGGTAGCATAGCAATAACTGTAAAACCTATAGATGCCAATCAATACTCATTTCCCCCTGAAACACATCAGGTTTCAGAATGATCAGATATGTTACAAGTGTATATTCGGTGCAAAGAAATTTTTATTGGACATCATTGGAGGTCCTAACATTGGGGAAGGGAAAGAGAAGAAATGGTAGATTAAAATTGTAATTGTCAATCAACCAAAGTATTATTTTATTTACTATGTATTGAGTGTTTAGGTAACTAGGAAGTAATTATCCATCCAACTGAGGGAAATGAGAAGCATGCATTAGATTCTCCATGTCACTGCTCTGGACAGGTGTCTCTTCCTGTGTGCCTACCTAGCCTTAATATTGCCAGTCAGTTTCTTATTATAAAGAATGTGAGGATGAAGCAGCTCATTATATACTAAGACACTGAAGGGATCTACAAAAACCACTAAGTTATCTGGCATTTTCCATCTGCAGAGATAAGTAAATGTGTTTTTTTTATCCCAATGTATTAAAAATTAACTTCTGTTTAGTATGCTTAGGCTTATTTTCAGTTACATGGAGAGGGATTACAGACTATTATTTTCCAAAGGAAGAATATTTGATATAATAAACCTTTTAAAAATCCCATAAAATCTGTCCTTAAGAATGTCCACATTCTAGTAATATCTACTAGTAGTCCTTAAGAATGTAGTCATTAGGAATGTAGACTACTCAGTCTTAAGTAGTCCTTAAGAATGTCTTAGTTCTAGTAGTATCAATCAATCAGCCAGGGCCTTCCCTGGCAATGGTGAAGGAAGTAGAATGGTGAAGGAAGCAGCTGTAGCGAGTTTGTTTTAACATTCAAATCACAGGAGAAAGGAGGAAAAAGCAGAGAGGGATCAGTCTTCACTAAGCGGGTGCCCTGACATATACGTATACAATTTTGAATTTTTAAAAGTTACAATAAACCCAAGAATTCTTCCAGCCTGCCTTTCGAGAGGTTTTATGCTCCAGGCCCTAAACAGTTCTTTTCTGCCATTTCCAAGATCCAAAGAAGAGGAACACTTAAAAGCTCAGCAAAGCAGGATGGCTACCCACGTAGTGGGGATAATAATTTGTACCTTCCTGCAACCACACATAATACAGCCTTTATTCAATAAATAGCAAAGCCGTTTCACACCAAGCCAAAGGTCAGCTTTTGCTGTATTAATAGCTGCTCTGGGAGGGTCACTGTTGTGCTATCCTACTTTTTTTTTTCCAGGGCCTGGAGATGCAATTTCCTACAATCTGCAGGCAATTTCCCACCAATTTTCTTGGGGAGCTAATAGGCTGTGACAGGAGATGGAGCTAGCAAGCAGCAGGCGGCTTCAGAAGAGACAAATTGCATCTCTGCCACCTAACTGGGCAATCTAGATCGACAGAGTTTATAGCTTTGTAGTGTTATTGGGCCCCATGCTAACACCAAATCACTCAAGCTGCTATCTGAATTTCATATTCTCCTTCCATCTGAATTTGCCGTCACCACATATCACCCACAGTTACAAAATAGATTGCATGCGATTAGTGGTTTAACGGCCTTTCAAATAGCTTCCTAGACATTGTTCAGATTCAAAATAGGGAAATGCAGAGTCTGGACATTCAGATATCATAGTCATATTGTCCTATTGGTTTTCTGAAGAGGCAGCAAGTCATTCCCTGAGGGGATTTACAACCACCATCAAAATTAATTGTATTGTCATTTAATGGCGAAAGCTGAATTTTTAAAGACTTATGGCACAGGCAAAAAGATGGGGAGCTATGTAGAATAGAGTTGTGTAGGAGCACAGAAGAACAGAGTTATCTGACAAGACAGAATTTATGTTGTTCAGAATCTGGATTGCATTAATTCCTAAATACATATAATTATCTGTTTTCTTGGATTAGATAAAATAACAGGTAGTCCTCGACTTACACCAGTTTGTTTAGAGACCGTTTGAAGTTACAGTGGCAATGAGAAAAGTGGCTGACCACTTTTCACACTTTTCACACTTGCAGCAACCCCACAATCAGGTGATCAAAATTCAGATGTTTGGCAACTGGCTCATATTTATGACAGTTGAGTGTCCCAGGATCATGGGAACACCTTTTGCAACAGTGGCAAATATCTTTAGCTGAAGGTTCAAATTGGTTTGTCCCACCAATTCTACGCGGACAAACATCACGTCAATTAAAAGCCAGGATCCATAAACACCAGCTGGCAGTCAAACGCCACAATCCCAAATCCTTAATCTCTACTCAGACCAACCCCAAAGAAGCACCCATTCGATTGGAGCAGCACAAAAATCATTGGTCATGCTACCACCCACCATGCTCATGAGTTCATTGAAGCCTGACGCTCCACAAACAATTCCATTGACAGACACATTGACCTACAACCAGCCTACGAACCCCTCAGAAACTAAATCAACCACACTGCCAACCAGAGACAGCACCAACCCTCAACCAACCCACACGAGCCCCCTCCCCACACCAGTTCACCTTCCAATGACCTTGACCTTATGTAACCTCCCCTTCACAAGACCCATCACAGACCCTCACTTGACACACCCACACCTGAAGCCCTTATAAACAGAAGAACACTGACACTGACATCCCCTAAACTCCACTGAAGATGTTACCTAGCCTGGTTAGGAAATGCTCAGAAACCAACCCACAAGCTTGGAGAACGAACCTTCACAACCTCACCTTTTGCAACATTCTGACAAGCAAAGTCAAGGGGGAAGCCAGATTAATTTAGCAACTGTATTACTAACTGCAGTGATTCACTTAACAACTGTGGCAAGAAAGATCATAAAATGGGGAAAATTCACTTAACAAATGTCTCGCTTAGCAACCGAAGTTTTGGGCTCAGTTGTGATCCTAAGCTGAGGACTACCCATATCCAAAAGTCCCAAATATTAAAAAAAACAAAAGAAAATTGAAGTCAGTTATGGAATTAGTATTGATGATGTTCAAGAGCAAAGGATGTTCTGTGGGCTGGGAAGACCATGGTATGAAATGGCTGAACATCAATCAATTTTATCAGGAAACAATTGCACAATTTCATTGAGCCTATGTGGATTCCAAGTTAAAAACTGGAAACATTTCCTGGATGGTGTGGAAAGCTTTCTATTTTTACTGCTAGCATTATTATTTCCCCTTTCTGTTCAGTGTGAACACGTGACTGGTAATTCAGAGAAACAGCCTATGTATTTCATAGTGAATCCTGCCCTATAAAAGCCTATGACTTTAGCATGAATATTAGTTTTCAGCATTTATATCATTAAATCAGTTTAGTAAATATCTGCAAAAGAAGTATTTATATTAACTTTTTAATATGAATTTATGTTAAAGTTCAATTCTATGCATGCTTAAGAGGAAGGAAGCATATAGTAGAGCATACTTCTTTGGGGCAGAAAACAGGGCTTGTAAATTGAATAGAAGCATGAGAATCTATTACTCAGATCTTCAGACAAAGGAAATGAGCCAAAGTAAGTTTTTTTTCCACAGAATAAATATTTCCTATTGAGAACGAAAAACACAAAATTACACCACATTTTATCTTTAGGAGCCTAATTACTTCACCAATGAAAAATACAAAGTTATAATGAAGACATCAAAAAACCCTTTCATACCAGTTCTTCTGTTTTAAATCATGCAGCATTTAATATCCTGTTTTGTATTTGGATGGAGTTTTTTTTTAATGAAGTGCTGTTCCTTCAAAGCATGGAAAAGTTAGTGACTTGCACTCGAACACCATTAAGAGGCAATCTATAATTACCATTCTAAATGCAATTATTAAAAAACACACAAACAGCTGCACTTGCAGAGAAGCCTATAGGAAACTTGAGTTGGGAGCTGAAATGAAATGAAATGATCATGGTTAATGGAATAAACATCTGGAGTAATTTGCATTTTGGCTCACCTGCAGCTGGAAGTCCTTCACATTAACAAGTCTTGAAGCATCCCTGTTAAACATGATGGAGAATACAGCAACTTTCCTAGAGTAGTTCCAATATAGCTGTAACCCCCCACCCACCCACCCACCCCCAGGGGCACAGCAATGCCCTTAGTTCAAAGTAGTGGCAGTATTAGGACAACTAATCACACCCTCACTTCTGTACACTTCAAGTAAAACTCTTAAGAACCAAGAGCCCTCAAGGCACAGTATTGGAAGCAGAGTCTGGAGTTTGATCCTGACAGAGTTTGAGTTTGAGGTTGACCTATCCTTCCATCCTTCTGAGGTAGGTAAAATGAGGGGGCAATATACAAATAATGTTGACTTTTTAAACAGCACACAGAGTGTGGTAAAGCAGTATGGAGCAGTATATAAGTCTAAGTGCTATTGGGGACACAGTGGATCAAAGAGTTAAATCTTCACATGCTAGGTTCCCCATCAAGTCCACTAAGTGTTGGATTTATTTATTTAAAACATTTGTATGCCAACCCCTATTCTAACAACTCTTGGGGCTGGGCTCCCAATCAACAGTTAAAACAGCATGTAAAACCATATTAAAACTATAGAACTAAACACATGAAAATGTTAAAAAGAACAAAAACCTGGCTCCAAGTCAAACATCTAATGTGCAGTACTCCAATCGGATCCCAGCACTCGGTGGTGGGGAGCCAGGTCTTTTCAAAGCTTTAGGGAACACTAGGAGGGTGGGGGGCTGCCGAGCTTCAGGGGGCAGAGTGACCCATAGGGCAGAGACTGCTATGGAAAAGACACCCCTTCTAGCTCCCATTGGGTGGCAATATTTAGGGAAAGGGACTACTGTAGGAGCAGGCCCATTCTATCTGACCTGGTGGGATGGGTAGAGGTCATTAGGGAAAGATGATTGGGCAGATAAACTGAGCCTATGCCCTAGAGCAGCGTTTCCCAACCTTAGGAACTTGAAGATGCGTGGACTTCAACTCCCAGAATTCCCCAGCCAGCATAGCTGGCTGGGGAATTCTGGGAGTTGAAGTCCACGCATCTTCAAGTTCCTAAGGTTGGGAAACGCTGCCCTATAGGACTTTAAAGGTGATAAAGATAACCAGCATCTTGAATTGCACCTGAATAGAAACAATGGGCCCCATTACTGTGCCTGCTGCTGCATTCTGGACCAGTTGAGGTTTCCTGGTAGTCTTCAAGGGGCATCCCATATAGAGTGCCTTGCAGTGGTAAGAGAAATAATTTTTTTAGCTTTCCGTAAATACATTTAACTAAATAAATTTCCACAGGCACAACGCTGGCGAGAACTAACTTTGCAGGAGGAAGGGGCACAATACAAGAAATTGATGTTTAAAGAGTGAGATGTGTTTGAACCGGATGAGTAAAATCTTAATGTGCAATTTTCTCCAGTAATACATGAACGACATTTCCAAACACCAGTCTGATATTAAGGTTATGCTCACATTAAGAGGAAATACATGGCTGATTAATTAGGAGCAAGTAACTGAATGACAGCATTAATATAGAATTTATAAATATTAAAATTGGGCATTAATTTTAAACCTAGTTTTTCAGTGAACACTTGGCCCAATAGATGATTTGGATAATTCTGAAGAATGAGCTGAAAGCTTGGAAGTGATCCAAATATCTTGATGCAGTTAACCACAAAATAAAGAGTTATTAGCTTATCATAATTGCAGCCAATTTTAAAGTAACAGAGTACTCCGCTGTGGATTGCTGCAAGGAAGTGGAACAAAGCGTGTGAAATGAACAGATGGATTTGATTTTAAACAAATTAAGCTCACTCCCTGGGATGTAACAAGTGATTTTGTAGTTTTCCATGTTATGGGTTAACTTCCCACTGTGACCTTCTCATGCTGCTTGGTAATTTTTTTTCTTGACATTAAGCACAATCATTGAAAGAAGATGAGGGCTTTATTATATTCAGTTCTAAAACTCTCATCTTCAGCTTTCAGGTCTACAAGGACTACTTCATACAAGATAAACTTTACCTACAGCAAAATGAATGTGCCTGAGCTGGTTCTCATTTGCTAAATTGCATAATTTCCTGCGTGGGATTTGATTTGTGAGTAGATAATCCATCTTGTGTGAACTGGCCCCTAAAGCACCCTGAAACATGAACAGGCAGTGAATTCAGCCATTGCATGGTGGTACTGGTTTTCATCCTCATGTATTCAAGACAAAAAAAGTAGAGCTAACTATGATCACACCAGACATCTAACAAGGGCAATGGGTTTATGACTATCAAATCCTCATATGAAGTTGGATCAATACTGTATTATCTAAAAATTAACATGTCTGTTGCTTTGTGATGCTTCCTGCAAACCAGGGAATAGAATTTCCACTGGTATTTTCTAAAAATTTCGTAATAATAATAATAATAATTTTATTTGTATAATGATCATAAGTGTAAAGAATGCATGGAATACAGTTTCTTTAAGAGGTGGCAGAGATCACAAAAAATGTTTTATTTAGTAACTTTAACGAGCACCAGTCTTTCTACTCCATTCTTTTCTTATTAGTGCAAGTTTCTATTAAAAATCAGTAATCAATAAATTTAAACTACAAACCACAGAAGGACAAAGAATACCAAATTAAATGCTATAATTACAGAAAGTCTCTTCCAAACTTTAGGTATTGCCACATTAAATGTTCATGTGTACCAATACCTTATCATCAAGAAACCACGTAATTGTACTTAGATTGACAGAATCTCACAATCTGATTCTAAATCACTTAGAGAAGTGCTGGCTGGGGAATTCTGGGAGCTGAGGTCCACAAATCTTAAAGGTTTTCAAGGTTGGACACCCCTGAGTTAGAGCTTTACAGCACAAGACCAGCATCTGATTTAAGCAGATCTCAACACAACACAAAAGACTATATATAGCCTTTATAGAAGAGAAAAACAGGAAAAGTCTGATGTTTACTCTGAACATTAGAAAGGAAGACTTGCCTCCTTAAGTCAACTAATCTGGTTCAGGAAAGTCAAGTGGCATTGTACAAAAATGCTTCTGAGAACTACAGTACATAAGTATGACAGTTCACATGTAAGTTAAAGAGATAAAACTTAGCTAAATTGGAGAACATTCAAATCAGCCTTATTTGCTCCAGAAATGTCAATTGTTGGTCTACCTCCCCAAATTAAAGAATGTTGACTAGAAGTTTGAGTGTGAGTGAGAAGAAGACATTGCTACTAGCATCAGCAGAAGTACATACTGGATATCTGAAATCAACGTAGTTATGTATATGCTTTACATGGGATAAGTCTCCCGCTGCTATGTTCTGCTACTTTCTGGTAGCAGAAACGGGGAGTGGCAGAAACAATGGGGCCCTTTCTACTGCTAGTAAGTGGCTGTTCAGGAATAGTTGTGATAGAACCAGACAACTATAGGTAAAAGATAAGAATGGGCGCACCACTAAGCTAGTCTGCACAGGGACCTCTGATTGGTATCTATCCTTCTATCTGCATATTGGAGTTCTATTGTCCCACACTTTGATGATCACATAACAAATCTTTGGTAAGAACCTTGAATTTCAGAGGGAATTTGGGCATCATCTCCCTCCTTTGTTTTGTTTCCATTTGTTTATTTACTTATTTTCATTAAGGAAGCAGTATTTTATATCCTTTTAATAAGTAAACAGTAAGTTTGTTTACTTATTTTTATATTTATCACATTTCTATGCTGCCCATCCCACCTGAGTGACTCCATCTACTCCTCTCCCCTCCAAATTGGGTTGTATTCTGTAACATTACCTACAGAAGACCATTTGCCCCATTGTTGCATATTATGCTAACCTTTTAGTAGTATTTTTAGGGACCTCAGTCCATTAGAGAAAAAATAACTGCAAAAACAAGCAAATCTACAACTCCATTTCTGCAACTAAAAAAAAAATTCCGCAAGCAGAACAGTTACATGCTGATTTAAGCTGCCTAAGTCAGTGGATATCATCTTCATATTTGTTCATCCGAAGAACCAACACTCCCAACATAAAAATAAAATAAAAACCATAAACTCTTTTAAGGTTTTAAGTACAGTGTATGTACAAACACACTGAAAAAAAGTGGCCATCAGTTCAAAAGCAGTAAATAGTGGGGAAAAGGAGAAAAAGAACTAGCTTGGAATATTTACTTCTTTATAGCCTTGCTTAGTAAGGTAAATTTTGGGTACGATTTTGTTGTAAGTTAAGAACTCCCTGTACTGCTTTTCTGCTGCAGCATGGTGAACCACTATTTTCCATCAGTAATAGTACCATACTTTACAAATATGTTTCTGAACAGATCTGTACTATTTTCGTTCGTTGTCAATATGAACTATGAATTCTTATACAAAATCCCTAAATAAACTTTACAGGTGCTCAAAATAGAAAACCTATGGTTCCCAGTTTTAGCCTAGCTTATAAGTTTTAAACCATATTGTTGTTGTTTTTTTTCTTTTAAATTATTTAAGGAGCATCGGTGGGGGAAAGAAAGGAGACTGTTTATTGATACTAAAGCCTTTACTGTAATAAACCAAATATATTTACAATTTGTACAAATGTTTGATCTTCAACAAAACATACAAAAACCCATATCCCAAGAGGCAAAACCAGGAAACAAGTTTATCCAAGATACCACTGTTCTACACAAGACAGGATGCAGGTGGAATCGCAAGTGCTGAAACGTCATCCCACATCGTCAAGCAATGAGCATGATTCTACGATGCCATAAAGGAAGGGCCCAAAAGGCTGCAATAATCTTCAGCAGGCTCTGCTGTGAAAATCCATTAAAGCTACGCTACACAAGTCCTTCTCGCTAGATGTTGAGAAGCATCACGGGAAGATGTGGGAACCAAGTTCTTCGTTTCATCATTTTAAAAAGTAGAGTCTTTCTACATCTACAGTTTAAAATCATTTTGGCCCAGTTCAACTCTTTTAAGTTTCCAACACAATTTCTCAGTAGATAACTTCATAGACAGTAGCCTTCTTGTCTCCAGACCCAGTAACTATGTATTTATCATCAACGGAGATATCACAGCTGAGCACAGAAGATGACTCTTTGGACTAGGAGAGAAGAAAGAGAAGTATAAGGGTCTATTTGTGAACACACACCTATGCACACACCTTCCCTTGCTCCTATCCACAATGTATCAAGTTTTGGGTTTAAATTCTAATGTGAGTGTAACATATTATTTTTTTAAAGTTGAAATAAAGCCAACCCATGCTCAGTTCCTTGAACCTTCTGGCATAGCAGAAGAGATACTGGAACTACTAACACCCCACCTCAAAGAATTCCATTTTAAAATTTATTTCATACACAAATTATAGTTCTTACCTGGAATATACTGGCTCCATATGGGGTCCTCCAGGCATTTAGGAGATTATCTTTCCCGGTACTTACAAACCATTTGCCTGGAAAATGATCATTAATGAGAATTGTTAGACATACTACATAGGCATACACTGTATTCATAAAAGCTCTCTTCTGAATTGGTTCCAGGTTTACTTAATACGAGCATCCCTGTGACTCAAACATCACAAGGGAGAGGAGAGGAAAAGGGGAACTGAAAGTATGAAAAAGCGTCAAAGAATACTCCACAAAACATACTACAACTTTTCATTTTGACAAATGCTTGCTGGCATAAGTAACCCATGGAGTGTCTGAAAAGGACAATGTTAAATACAAACTCTACAAGTTGCAATGTATGGCAGTGAAAGCTGGACCATAAGAAAGGCTGAGCGCCAAAGAATTGAGGCCTTTGAACTGTGGTGCTGGAGAAGACTCCTTCGAGTCCCTTGGACTGCAAGGCGATCAAACCGGTCAGTCCTAGAGGAGATCAACCCTGACTGCTCTTTAGAAGGCCAGATCCTGAAGCTAAAACTCAAATACTTTGGCCACCTAATGAGAAGGAAGGACTCACTGGAGAAGAGCCTAATGCTGGGAAAGATTGAGGGCAATAGAAGAAGGGGACGACAGAGAATGAGGTGGCTGGATGGGGTCACTGAAGCAGTAGGCGTGAGCTTAAATGGACTCCAGAAGATGGTAGAGGACAGGAAGGCCTGGAGGAACATTGTCCATAGGGTTGCGATGGATCGGACACGACTTCGCAACTAACAACAACAACAAGTAGTCCTCCCAGATGGCCAGCAACATCACTGGGGAAAAAAGGGGCTCCAAGTTGAGTACTTGTGGCACTTTAGCTGGTTATAAGGACATGAACCACGGTAGCCATGCCATCTATTCCAAGCAAGGCTGTAACTGGCACGCCAGCTAACATTGGCAAAAGATTCCACGTACTGATCCAGCAGGAATTGCAAGTCAAAGAGTACTCCAAATTGGTAGACTTCCTGCAGGCGGTTAAGAATACCATATGGCGACCCTATCCACTACATTATTATTTTATAAGTCTTCTCACATCCTTGCTGGAAGAACCACCAAGAAGAGAGCTACATTTATTTTCTACTTCTTAAAGCAAAGTGGAATGAAAATATTCAAGGGCCTTGCCTTCTTCTAAGGGCAGCTGAGGCTAATTTATACAAATGTTGATGGCTGTTAGACATTATTCCTCTAACTTACCACAGTATGCAAACTTGAGCGATAGCACACAGCTTTCATGTAGATGAAGCTGGTATTTGTCTGGCTTATTTACATGCAGTACTTCCACGTTGCTGCTTTCCATTCCCACAGCCAGCCATTCACCAGTGGGACAATAGCCAAGGGAAAATATCTTTAAAATAAAAAGAGAAAGCTATTTACAATCCCAGCAAAAAGAGTAAACAGAGAGAGGGGAGAGAGAGAGAGAGAGAGAGATGGGGAAGAGGGAGAGAGAAATAGAAACTGTTTTACATATATTCTGAAACATAGGATGATTTAGAGCTGGAAATCAGGGCCAATATACATTTATAATATGTATATATGAATCCCAGAATATGTGGACTAGGGATAAACAGGCTTGTTACCTATGAAGGCATTGCTGCATTTTATCCTCCTTTGATTTTATCTCTCTAGCCTAAGTGAAAATGCCAAATAAGATTTGTATAGGCACTCACAGTTTTAATGATTCTATAGGAAATACTCTTTTTTTGTCAAAGTAATTGTTACAGACAGGTGGTATAAATTCCTAAATACATCCTTGTTAGAAGTGATTTTTCCCCCTAATAAATGGCTTCCCTAATAGTAGCTTGAGGCTATGACAACCTATATAGATAACAAGATTAAATTGTGAACACAGTTAAGCAGTACTTCTGAGACAAATGTTTGGTCTCCTCTCAGAGTTACTAAATGTACCCAGTATACGAAGGATTTGAAATGTGCATTATTCACTGTCTTAGAAATGCTTTAAGAAAATAAAAGACACCTGGGATGTGAAGTCATGCTGCTGGAGCTGCCTTCCTTCTCTCAAGTCCCAGGATCTGACAGTGTTGTCCAAGCCTCCTGTCCAGAGCTTGGTACCATCATTAGAAATGTCAATACAGCTGGCTCCATCTGTGTGGCCTTGGAATTGCCTGATAAAACAAACCAGATTGAATAATGATTTCCTGCCAGAACTCAAGGTAAACACTGTTGTGCTGTTAGTTTTGGATTCTGCCTGAGTATCATCTTCTCTGCATTAGCTAATGTGCATGAAGGAGCAAACTTGCACCCTTCCCTACTGTGAAATTAGCTCCCTGTATGCAAGCTTTTTTTTTCTTGCAAGTGCCAAAGCACATGGAATGAACCACGAATTTGGATAACAAGAACCAAACATATGTGTGCATTGATCTGTAAAAGGTGGAAGACTCTTTCAAAAGCTGTAATTCACTACTGCAACACCTGGAAATAAAATAGAACAGATTACCAAGCTAAACTCAATATACAAAAGGCAAATTGGCTCACAGAGAGAGCCAGTTATTTATAGGCTTTGTCGAGCTGCGAATCAAGGACATTTTTTAAAAATGCTTAAAAGATTTGGCTACATAAACACAAGGAGGAAGCTATCCAGAAACACAGCCTGACTAAGCCTTGCAAAACTCTGACCTAAGCCTGTCATCATTATTCAACCTTTTACATTTTAAACAGTTATAATTTTAATATAAATTTTATATGTGAAATCCCTGTTCTCAGTAATAAAAACTTATTCAAGTATATATTAAACCCTAAGCTTGAATGTTTAAAGGGCTTGCCTTTTTTTCATCAGCAATTTTAGCTTTAGTTCCATTGTCATAACAGCAGCTGAAGAAGAACTACTATCCTGGGATAAGCTATAAATCAGCTTGATAGGCCCTAGAGCAGGCATGTCAAACTGCCGGCCCGTGGGCCGGATTCATCACTACAAAACTGCGCCCTCCCCATTGCCGGCAATGGGTTAAAAGTCGTGATACATAACATGACGTCATGAGTTTGACATGCCTGCCCTAGAGGCTCTCCCTCTGAAAGTGAATGGGATTATCAGTGTACTCCTTTCATTTTCTACAACTTGTACTGACTGCCGGTAAGGCTGAATGAATCACAACAAGTTCAACCAATATTTATGTTCAGAAAACCTGGCTAGAACTCTGGTGTTCAACAATTGGGTTGAATAGCCCTTTAGAAATAATTTGGAAAAAGTGCAGCTGTATGATTCTGAAAAAAGATGCAGTTGCTTTAAAAGGCTGAAGGCAATGCTATGTTTGTATTTCAAAATAATTATCCAAATTACTCCCAAAGCACAACTCAAATATGTTATATGAAGTGAGCAGAAACCTTTGCTAAAGAAGCTCATTCTGGGGATTTAACTTTATTTTTCTGTTGGACACATAAATTAAAATAGAAGTATTTTTCCCCCAAACTTCATACATGTAGAATATATATCATTTAAATAGAGTCATATCCAACTATTAATTGCTTGTACTTTGGAGTCATGTTTTGAGTTAACTTCATGACAAAATGATTTTTAGGTTCATTCCTCTTGTACCCATTCACTCAACTGCCTTAGTCATATAATTGACAACTATTTGTAGTAAACGCCAACATGAAAAAGCTTCATACGTTTTGTGCTACTATTGTATAAGTGTTGGCTTCCCTCATCCTACACACAATGTGAGAGCACCTGTGTCGCTTTATTAAGAGCATGGTTAAAAATATACTAAAAAATTGGCATTCCAAGCAGGGTGAACATTAAAGCCAACACTTGAGGCCATGTCAGATATTGTTCTTAGTTGCATTTTAAAAATAAAACAATCAAGTTACGGATGTCAATGCTAAATCAGATTGTTTTTCTAATGTAATGAAAAAGTTCCAAGGCTATGGAAGGAAAGTAACAATTATCCAAAAAGGAGAGCCATGACAGAATTTGAAAAATCTCTTATTGCTGTTTTGTCTTTTTTCCAATATACACATCTTATTTCTCAGTACCACACTCCATTTTCAAAGGATCTGATCTACTGTGTAATTAGCACTTGCATAAGTAAAGCCCAAACCCATTTGTAATTATAGATGAAGGGAAAAAGAGAGACAAAAGATAAAGGGAGATACAAATAATAATTTCCGCTTGAAATATTGCCCAAAATGTCCCTGTATAAATCACAGTGCCATGTAAAGACAACTATTGATGCTATAGCTTATAAATTAGCCTGCACACAAGTATCATATACTGTATGTGTCTGAAAATTTGGCATTGCAAAAGTAGAAATGCATAGCATTGGCTAATAGCATCAATACTATCAAATAACTTTATAAATATGGGTATCATCCAGGAACCAAAGGCGGGGGTGGGAAGAGCGAGAGAAAGAGAGAAATTGAAGTAAGGGACTGAGTTTTCAACATCTTTACTTTTTGTTCTTCTACTTTATAGGCAGAAAAAAGTATAAATTAAATATAGAGCTGTCCATTTTCTTTAAAAAAAAACACACACAAGCGGCAGAACTTAAATTAATTTGATTTTTGGCCCATCACTGTAGGGTTCACAGTCCTGCTTGTAATTAAGATGACTCATTCAGTCTGTAAGTGTCCAGAGATGCTTAAGTGGCCAAATGCCGATACTTTAAATAGCCTCTCATTATGAAGGCAGGTGCAAATGTCAGCTGTGCTTGCTGAGATTTATTGTGCATCACTGCCAGTTTTTTTTGTGATATATGAATAGTTGGTTTTGTGGTCCACCAAACACTCATATTACAAAACTATTTTCAACTGTTAAAAGTTGCTACCTTGCCAAAGCATTCCCACCAAGGTGTACCAAAACATTCTTTTCTTTAATCTTGAAGGCCTGAAAGGAAATTACTTATGTGAGCATTATGCTAATTACACACCAGGCCTTGCAAGCTTGGAAATTTTAGATGTTGTCTGCAAAAAGAAACCGCATAACCTAGAAGAGGGAACAGGGAGAAACCCCTGACTAGAAACCAACAAAGGCACTAAGAAAAGCAGAAAATTATATGAGCTAATTTTTATTTTTATTTATTCTTTGGGTAAGCGAATGGTTTAATAGTCGTTCCATTCATTTACACTTAAGTTGCAATTATTTGAGGATAGTCTTAAATTTAATATAACAAACTGAAGGGGGGGGAGAGAGAGAGATTGGCCTACCACAATACACAGTATTTAATGCCAGGAGACTAAAGCTCCTAGACCACCAAGATTAGATAGTATCCAACTAGCATTCAAAGCATCATGACAAAAAGGTTGCTGATTTCACACTAAGGCAACAGAAAGTGAGTTCTGACAAGTCTAAAGCAGGCATTTCAAACTGCTGGCCCATGGGCCGGATGCATCACTCTGAAACCGTGCCCACTGCATTGCCAGCAATGGGGAAAAAGTCACGATACATCGCGTGATGTCACGAGTTTGACATGTCGGGTCTAAAAATATAATTTTAAAATTTCAATAAACTTCATTAAATAGGGCAGGCAAAACAATGAGAGTGGTGCCAGAATACAGTGTAGGTAAAATGAAGTTTTGGTTTAGTTTTTAATCACCTTTTAGCTAGCAAGCGGGTTAGGGTTGAATTACGCATCCAGCCTAATTTTCAGGGAGGATTTGTAGGAATGGGGTGGGGGGCAGGGAGAAAAGCATATGAGAGAATGAGTAATGTTAAATGTTATGAGAAGTTGTTGACAAAAGATGAGGCCAAACTGTGGTGAATGGTGGATGTGTTATTGGAGATTCATGGTCACAAAATTGAAGCATGAGGCTTGGGCATAAGATTTGGAGAGTTGTCATCCCCAGATAGTGGTGAGGAAAATAGGGGTAATTCAGGTTAGCAATTTCCTGATGGCCTCAGACACCAAGGTTATAAATGGAAAATATAGCAGCTGCCATTATTATTTCAGCAGTCACTAAAGAGAAAAAGGAGACCCAATCAGGAAAAAGATAGACCCTCCCCCCTTCTTTCTGGCAGAGGTTGGTAAAAGAGGTAGAAGATGTGATAAAGAGTTGACAGCTGAAACTAAGAGACCCAAGCTCTTGTGGTTTTAATTTAGTTTCAATTTTTGTTGACACTAATATAAAAATATAGATGAATCAATCAAATGGATTACGTATTGTTCTTAAGAATGTGTAATCAGGAATAGCATATGTCAACAAACAAAGCTGCAGAATGGCCTGAAGCCAGCATCAGTAAGTTCAAAATAAGCAGAAAGCCCACACGTATCTGAATTAAGAATGATGATTGAGGAATTAAGAGGTCAGGTGGAGTAGAAACTCAAATTAAAAGAGCCCACTAGAGAATGAAAAGCTATTAAAGTATGATGGAAAAATGGATGAAGAATGTCAACAGAGGATCCACTCTTGATCAGGCACATTATAAAAGAGGCTAATTATGTAACAAGTTTGCCATCATTTCACTCTTAATGTTATCAGCTATCCCTGGTGGAGGCTAATTGAATGGGAAATCCTTCAGTCATTGATTATTTTTACTTACATACCAATAGATTTTTGTTGTATTTTATACAGGTACTCCTCGACTTACAACCACACTGGGGACTAGAATTTTGGTTGCTAAGGGATTCAGTTGTTAAGTGAGTCCAGATCCAATTTTATGGGCATTTTAGCGTGGCGGTTAAGCAAATCACAACAGTAAATGATACAGTCATTAAGCAAATCCAGAGTCCCCAACTGACTTTGCTTGTCAGAAGCCAGATGTGAAGGCCACAAATCGTGATCACATGACCACAAATGTTGCAGATGTGGGCTAGTTGCCAAGAGCCCTAATTGTGATCACATTGGTCTGACTATTGTACTTTTTCTTGAGGCCATCATAACTTTGAACTGTTGTTAAACGAAGGGTCGTAGGTCAAGAACTACCTGTACTTTTCCTTGATACAAGGTATGCCTTGTGCAATCGAAGATAACTAGATAACCTGAAAATAAACTATTAATATTCTTAGCACTCAGCATTTTCAGGTGTTTGCAGAACACACCTGTGATGTTTCTGGAGAACAAGATGGCTAACAGCCTGCTTTCTTTTTTTAAGACAGGAATGTCACTTATTTACAAATGGTGACAAATAAACACTCTCTAAAATAAAACCCATTCCCTGCCTTGGTCAGACAAGTACAACAATCACCAAAAAATTAATCTTTGCTCAAAGCAAGTGCAGAAATTGAGAATTTGTATTAGTTTCCATTCTATGTAAGATAACTAAGGCTGTAAATAAACTATATACAAGAAGCTAATGATTTACCTTCTCAAATGTTCCATTTTTTTTTGAAAAAAAGAAACAGGAAGGAGTAGGACATTGTACTTCTGGCTTTACAGTTCAATTTGACGTTACAACAATATGATTTGTCAGTTTCAAACAAAATTGTGTCAATCATACAACTCCCTTTTCATACTGCTTATAATTATTTTGATAGCATTAGAAAATATCAACCACGTTCCTGATAGTTGGGAAAAAAATTTTTTGCAATCATCTCATTGGCTTTTGAGATTTCAGAAGACATTATCAACAAAAATACAGCTTCCCACTCGTATCGTACCCCACTCGTATTAAAACATGCAGACAATTGAATGCTGTAGATTTTCTTGTGAAACTGAAACACACACACAATCCTGAAAAGACAGGTTTGAAAAATGAGGCAGACTCAACTTTCGATGTACTCAAACTTTTCATTCTGAAAAATCAGTGGAAGAGGACACGTCTACATAAAAGTAGCTTTCAGAGCAGTTCGAAATGGATAAAAGTACAGCAACTAACCTGACCAGGGTCTGATTGTGCAGGTCCCATACTGCAATGTTCCCATCGCTACAGCAGGAGAAGCACACCTTGGAATCGGGGCTGATTGCTAGAGCATAGCAGGCAGGAGCTGAGGATGTCAACTCTGCTTTTATACGTGGGGTGGGCGCCGCCAGGTCCCAAATGGATAACGTGCTGGCTTCCCCACCGACGATCAGGGTGCATCCATCGGGGAGTAGCTTACAAGACCGAATGTAGTTATCTCTATTCTGGAGAAAAACACATGGCCTCAAAAATATATACTGCACTAATGGGCTATTGACACTTTTCTTATTGAAAACCACTTCAAGAAAGATGGCATTTGTTAAGAGGTTATAGGGGCTCTCTTCTACAGTTTAATAATCCAAAAATAAAACAGAGTGGGAAAAGTAAGGGGTTATTATAGATTCCAATCTATAAACTAAAACAATTGTCAACATTTTCACTTTTAAAACGCATTAGAATAACAAAACTTGAGTAGCAGCTAGGAAATACAGTGCTATAAACAATTCCAGAAGCGGCAATACGATTTTTCTTCTCTGGGGCAGATGCATTGGATTTTTGTTGCTGAGTTGTTCATTTACTTATATATATATATAGAGAGAGAGAGAGAGGAGTGATAGATCCAGAAATAAAGACTAAACTAAATTCATCTGAGCTGAGATTTTAGTACTTGACTTCAGTGAAACCATCTTATTTGAAATCTCTTACCAGACAGTCCAGTTGAGAAACAGGGCTCTTATTGCCAGGTTGGCTGATATCCCAGACTTTGACGCACCCTTTTCCACCAGTATACACATGTCTTGTTGGATTGCTTATGGTAACAGCACACACCACTTCCCCATGGTTCAAAGTATTGATCTGGCGAGCATGGCGAGGTATTCCCGGTCCAATGAGAGCATCTGGAGGGAAAGGAACTGGCTGCATTTGGCCATCTGCGGTAACATGAAACGAATATGCTCTGGTAGAGAAGAGAAGAAAGGGGCAGGCAATAGGGGAAGAAAAACAGTGGTCAAATCATTGACACATTTCAGACTGTGAGTATAAGTCTATCTGCAACATGCTATGGAGTACAGGTACTCCTCAACTTATCACTTAACTATTCAAAATTATGGTGGCACTGAAAAGTGAATTACAATTGGTCCTCACGTTTGCGATCATTGCAGAGTCCCTGGGGTCCTGTGATCAAAAATCAGGCACTTGGCAGCTGGTATGCATTTATGATAGTTGTAACACTCTGGGGACTCAGGTGATTGGCATTTACAACTTTCCCAGAGGGCTTCTGACACAGTCAACAACCACCACAATAAAGATCATTGGGCATGACTCACTTAATGACCACATCACTTAGTGACAGAAGTTCTGGTCTCAGTTGTGGTTTTAAGTCAAGGATTACTTATAGCTGTTTCCATCTGAACAAAGGCAACCAATAGCACAGAAGAGATAACAGTGTTATTTTTCACAGTGACACTACTCGGGAGTAGCTGCAGTTATCTCAGGTGAATTCTGAGCTGATGTGCTTTTTCAGTTCCAATAATTTTCCTCCCCTGTCCTCAGTTTTATAGTTTCATTAACCAGTTCCTAGATGCTAAATACATAGAATAGAATGTATTTATTCAGGGAATGACTGCCTGCATTTTTCAATGAACATCACTGAAATTTGATCTTATCCTAATTCTAAGAGTTCTGATATATTATACACACACACACACACACACACACACACACACACATGACATATTTCCTTCCCTAGTCTCTTCTCTCCCTGATGCAGTTGACAAAGGCCTGTGGCCTAGAAGTTAAAACAACTGCCTAACATGCAAACTGCCCAGGTTTGAATCTCAGAAGGGTGTGGCTGGCTGACGAGAGCAAAGAAGCTTGAAATAGATATAGATATACGTTTCATGCAAAAATGGGCATGATAAAGGACCAAAATGGCAGGGACCTAACAGAGGCAGAAGAGATTAAGAAGAGATGGCAAAATTACACAGAACAACTATACAAGAATGAGCTTAACTTCCCTGATAATCACAATGAGGTGGTCACTGACCTCGAGCCAGACATCCTAGAATGTGAAGTGAAGTGGGACTTAGAAAAGGTGAGCAACAACAAAGCTAGTGGAGGTGACAGTATTCCAGCTGAGCTATTCAAAATCTTAAAAGACAATGCAGTAATAGTGCTACACTCAATTTGCCAGCAAATTTGGAAAACTCAACAGTGGCCACAGGATTGGAAAAGATCAGTTTACATTCCAATTCCAAAGAAAGGCAGTGCCAAAGAATGTTCAAACTATCGTACCATTGCACTAATTTCTCATACTAGTAAAGTTATGCTTAAAATCCTACAAGCTAGACTCCAGCAGTATGTGGATCGAGAACTACCAGACGTACAGGCAAGATTTCGAAGAGGCAGAGGAACTAGAGATCAAATTGCCAACATACGTTGGATCATGGAGAATGTTAGAGAGTTCCAGAAAAACATCTACTTTTGCTTCATTGACTATGCTAAAGCCTTTGATTGTGTGGATCATAACAAACTGTGGCAAGTTCTTAAAGAGATGGGCATACTCTTGAGAAACCTATATGTGGGCCAAAAAGCAACAGTGACAACAGGACATGGAACCACTGACTGGTTCAAAATTGGGAAAGGAGTCCGGCAAGGCTGTATACTGTCACCCTGCCTATTTAACTTATATGCAGAGCACATCATGAGAAAGGCAGGGCTAGATGAATCAAAAGTTGGAATTAAGATTGCCAGAAGAAATATCAACAACCTAAGATATGCAGATGATACTACTCTAATGGCAGAAAGTGAAGAAGAACTAAAGAGCCTCGTGTTGGGGGTGAAGAAGGAGAGTGTAAAACTTGGATTGAAACTTAACAATAAGAAAATCAAGATCATGGCATCCGGCCCTCTCAATTCCTGGCAAAGAGATGGGGAAGAAATTGAGCTAGTGACAGTTTTTATTTTCCTGGGCTCCAAGATCACTGCAGATGGGGACTGTAGCCAAGAAATTAAAAGACACTTGCTCCTGGGGAGGAAAGCCATGGCAAATCTAGACAACACACTAAAAAGCAGAGACATCACCCTGTCAACAAAAGTGCGTATAGTCAAGGCTATGGTCTTCCCAGTTGCAATGTATGGCACTGAAAGTTGGACCATAAGAAAGGCTGAGCGCCAAAGAATTGAGGCCTTTGAACTATGGTGCTGGAGAAGACTCCTGCGAGTCCCTTGGACTGCAAGGCGATCAAACCGGTCAGTCCTAGAGGAGATTAACCCTGACTGCTCTTTAGAAGGCCAGATCCTGAAGCTAAAACTCAAATACTTTGGCCACCTAATAAGAAGGAAGGACTCACTGGAGAAGAGCCTAATGCTGGGAAAGATTGAGGGCAATAGAAGAAGGGGACGACAGAGAATGAGGTGGCTGGATGAAGTCACTGAAGCAGTAGGCATGAGCTTAAATGGACTCCAGAAGATGGTAGAGGACAGGAAGGCCCGGAGGAACGTTGTCCATAGGGTCGCGATGGGTCGGACACGACTTTGCAGCTAACAACAACAATCTATCTATCTATCTATCTATCTATCTATCTATCTATCTATCTACCTACCTACCTACCTACCTACCTACCTACCTACCTACCTACAAACATCCATCCATCCATCCATATTATAGTTTCATTTACCACTAGCTTTTTAAAAATGTTTTATTGATTTTTAAAAGTTACAATCTTTAAAGGTAAAGGTAAAGGTTCCCCCGCACATGCGTGCTAGTAGTAAACATGTCTGGTTTCACATATTTAATATTAACTTCTTCAATATACATCTGTTCAGTACTGCACAATCCAGTATTTTTCCCCTGATCCTCCTTTCTTCCCCATATTTTTTTTCCATTTTCCCCTTATTACAGAGTTACAATTCTTGCTACTATTGATGTATACAAAGTTAGATATAAACATCAGCACATTTTACTAATATTATACAATAACAATATCAATTCATAAATCAATATCCTATTTTTCACAGTCTTGTTAAGGTTTGATTTCCCTTCAATATTTGAAATATCTTCATCAGTTATGGTTCTCTCAATATTAATTACAGTTATATACCGGTAGCTAAACGTTTTATTCATACCAGCCATTCTCTTATTTTTATATCTCCCATATCAAAAAAGAAAAAAGAATGCTATTTTAATTCTAAATCATATCTTTCATTATAAATGTCTAGTTATATCTAAGGATCATCTGTTCTTTTAATCACATTCAAACAAATATTTAAAAATATAATGCCCCCTCTAATAAGTCAAATCTTATGGTTTTTTTTTAAATCTAACTTTCTTTCTTTCTTTCTTTGCCAAGTAGCTTTCCAAACCAGGACAATTAAATTACCGAGAAATTTTCTATTTTTGTAGAAGACAATTTAGGAAGCATATTTTTGGGGGGCAAATTGTGTCCATTTATATTCCTTAAGGAACTCCCACTTTCCTTCTCCCTCAATTTCTCTTTTCATTTTTTGTCTCCCAAGTTGTGACGTTTTCCCTGAAAGCTCTATATTCCATTTTTTAAAAATCTTCTTCCTTATCATCAGGTGTATTTTGTATACCTAAGGGGTAAAACATCTTTTCCATTTTCACTGTTATGGCTAAGTCTTGCAGTATTTTATATGTACTGTATATGGTAGTTTATATTTCCCTTCATCTCTTCCACTTCTAAATCCATTTCCTCTGCTTCATCTTCTGATTTCTGGTTTATTTGTTCATACTTTGTAGTCGTTGTCTAGGAATTTTCTAGTTGTAGATTTAATTTGGAGTTTTGCTCATTTACATTATCTAAATTATTTTTTAGTCTCATTATGGTTTCTATTTTGTCCTCTTTGTGTGCGACAATTGTTTGGTGAATTAGTTTAGCGTAGAGTATATTTCTTTCTGAAAGGTGTTTATTTTTTCTTGAAGCATCATTCTTGGAGATCCTCTAGTATCAGCAATCTTAATAAGAGTAGAACAAAGTTTCATCTAGTTTTCTGGTCTTTATGTGCAGCCTTTATAACCCAATAGGTTCCAGAATATGGGTCCAGTCCTAAAAGCAATATTTTGTAGTGATCCTTTGTTTCAGGTGTCCAAAAATTGTCTGTCAGGCAAGGTTGTAATCCACATGTTCAAAGTGTTCAAAATGTTCAACCACCCTGAAAGCAGCTCAAAAGTCTCTCCCAGCCAGACTTAGTCAAAAGTCAATTTTTTCTTCTTCTCCCAATAGTTATTGAGATTAAAAGTCCAAGCTCAGTAGGTGTTTATAGTCCAAGAAGGTCAGGATGATACATATGCCAAAATATTTTCCTTTATTACCAGCTGTTCTCCATTAAGGTAGGAGTCACCAAGCAGCCAGGAAGCTAGTTGTAGTGCTATACTCAAATTTTATTTTTATTTATATCCCGCCCTTCTCCGAAGACTCAGGGCGGCTTACAAGCTTAGCAGTAGCCTTCATTCTATGCATATGCCTGCTTATTAGGGCTTTCACACACCCCCCCCAAGCGGCATTATTACAAAGTCAGCTTAATTGCCCCCAACAATCTGGGTCCTCATTTTACCTACCTCAGAAGGATGGAAGGCTGAGTCAACCTTGAGCCTGGTGGGATGCAAACCTGCACTAATTGCAGGCAGCTGGTGTTACTTAAGGAGGCATTTGCCCACTGCTCCACCACTAGATGTCATTCAAAATCCATTTCCCACTCTTAAGACAAAGGATTGATTTGTTATATTTCACCCCAATGTTTTTTTAAAAAACAGAAAATCTTAACAATTATCTCAGTTCTCAAATTTGTCAAAACTGTAGCTTTATGTTACTTTCCACTTCAGTATTATGTATTTCTGTCCCCCATAAAAGAAATTAAAAAGCCACTTCCATTCACGTTTGGAGGTTTTACCTTCTTGTGAGCCTTTCCCAGGAAATTCAGTTGTAAAATAGTGAAGAAAGGATCAATATTTTCACCCAGTTCCAAGAATGCTGTTTACAATGCTAATTAGTGCTTTTCTTCTTTGGTTGTCAGCAGCTAATGGCTGACCACAGGAATGTGGCAGTCTTTCCCCTGCCAGTTTGGAGGGTTTTCCTCAGATCAAACAGAAAGACCGCCATCTCTCCATGATCGAAGAGGCAAACCTCCTTCTTCATCACTTCTTTGGAGCGATTTTAGGTCCTTTCAGGGTCCCCAGCAGGGCAAAATCGGGCATGGAAGGTGGAGCCCTGCCTTCCTGCATCCGTCTCACCATGACGCAAAACTGGAAGTCCATTTGAAAATCATAACAAAGAGAACCATATAACTATCATCTTCAACATATAAATAAAAATAAATTTCCTTCCAGACATATGTCTAAAGATTTTGCAGATTTTTAATCGGTTGATCAAGCATGAAACATTGGCCCTTTTCAGACATAAGATCTGAACATTATTCATGATCTTACCAAGATCTGAACATTATTCATGATCTTACCACATGACTATAATACAATTTTTCAGCACTAATACAATCAAAATGTATCATTAAAGCAACTGGGAAATTGTTGTCTTTTATATGCTTAGGAACCAGGATATGATCCTGATTGTACATTCTAGTTTATAAACATAAATTAAGCCAACTTCTTTGTGCATGTGAAAAGTGTTTAATCAATCTTAACTGAAATATCAAAATGTGACATGAGCAAGGAATGGACAATAATGGAGCAAAGAGCGATAAAATACATTCTCAATCCAAGAACTTCAAACCATATTAGATATTATGTTTAGTCTAAAACACTATCCTTCATCCTAAAATATCACCACTACCACATGCCGCTTCCTTCATCCAATGAAATGCATACAAGAACATTTTAAGATTACAATTTAAATGGAATACAAAAAAGTGTATTAGTATAAATTAGCAGCTACAAGTTATATGGTGATGGAATTTCTGCAGTTCTACATGTTGTTGGATTCCAATTTTTATCAGCCCTTGTCCCAGCATAGTCAGTGGTCAGGAATATGTTTGTAAGCTATCCAGAGTCATTTGTCAGTGTGTGTGTGTGTGGGGGGGGCATATAAATGTAATAAATAAGTAAAAATAAATGAAAAAAATGATAGTTGAAATTAAGTAGCTCTGGAAGCCCACAAATTGGGGGAGGAGGAGGAGGAGTATAATAGCAGCAACAGTCATGTGCCTTAGTTTCTCTTAGAATCTTGTCAAACAAATTCACACCCATGTACACACACTCCACCCTATTGACTTCTTGAACTATGAAAGAAAGTGGCGAAGCTCCTTCAGTCAAGAAGAGACATACAGTAGCAAGGATCCTGCATTTCATTTGCCAAATAAATTCAATGTGACATCCTGATTTGTGTGTTTGAAAGGAACTAGTTTTCAAACTCAAGCTGAAAGCTCTCCTGCTGTCAATATAAATTTGCAGTAGACAGGGCATTATCTTAACTCCTACACCAGAAATTTTCAATAGACTTATCTATCACAGATAAGGCTATGCCATCAGAAAGTTGCTATGGGTAACTGAAGACATCCTGCTGCCTTGGGGTGATCAGGCATAGCGTCAGTTTGGTTTCAAAAGCAAATAATGAAAGGAGATCAACTCAGCACCCAGGATTTTCAAAGTTATCTTGTCTATTTATATAGTACACAAAGGCTAAGAAAGAAGCAGATTTTTTTAAGGCAGAAAGAATATACATTGGGTATATATTTGTAGGAGACAGAAAGAAAGGAATCAGGTAGTATTTTTTTTTAGTTCAATCAAAGAAACAAGATTGGGGAATAATAGCCAGGAGAACTGGGGCTTTTATGACCCTAAAGTTCTCAGCTCCGGATTCATGAAGGTTTTTTTTACTTTTCAACTTAATTGAATATTTTGCAACCACACTGTCAAAAAAGGAAATCCCCCGTCAAAGGTCTGAACATTAGGATTTTAAATAAAATAAAAAAAATGCTATCAAAATCCAGAATATGTACTTAATACATAGTATATAGAAACTTGCCTTCTGATGAGAGAGACACGCAATTGAAGAAAACAAAACAGAATTATGTTATAATGATTTGGGTGTGTATGCTTATTGTCGGTAACTGAGAACTGATAGGATGCATATGTTCCACATTTACAGGGTAAGCCCAGATCAAATCTCAAAAAAGATCCTACAAAATAGGACTTCAGTTCTTTTATGTCTGCGGGTCTCCAGGGATACTAAAACCATACTGCATCAAATAACTAACAAGATGTAAATAACAGGCCTTTGCAAATTAGTTTTGATATGATTTGGTGGTCTGATTCAAGACACTTTGTGATTTGATTTGGGAAAGAAATCATCCATAGGCTATAAAGGAAAGGCAGATAAATACCCACAGCTGTTTATTATTATTTATTTTTTTGGCAAAAGGGGTTTTTAAAAGATAAGGATGATAAGGTTCTTTAGAGAATATTGATCCTGCCTAACTTTTGTTGAACATTTTATAGGGTTTCGCAGGAAGTTGTTTTTTTAAAAAATAATAAATAAATAATCCCTCATTTTTTCTAAAGCTGAGATCACCAAGAACAAGAATTTAGCAAAGTAGCCCTGAAATTATATCTCAGAGTTTAGGCCAACCTGTGGATGGGTAATGGGCCGTGGCCTCCTGGCCACTGTGCGCGTGTGCACACATCCTCTCACTTGTGCTAGCGCCGTAGCTGTGGGGTGCAAAAACAGGATGCCATGCCACGGGGCACAAAAATGGGCCGCTGCCACGTTGCAGGGCACAGAAAGAATGTGCTGCACTATGCAAGAATGTTAAGAGTTAGTATCACGCGGGCGCTAGCCCCAACCCATGCACATGCACACACATGTAAAATGCTTACCCCTCCCTTTTCCTCTGGTCCGCCAACCGACAAAGGTTGGTGACCTCTGGTCTAGGCTACATATCCAAGGATGTTTGGAGAGATTCCTTGGGGGTGGGGGAGAGGGGGGAAGAGAGAGACTCAAGCAAAGAGTTCCCTCGCTGTTGACTTTTACAGGAAAAACCTGAGCTCGTCTAGGCAGGGAACAGAAGAATAATACTGACTGAGACAGCTGCTTCTGAGTTCCCTTTTCTTTGTGTGTGGCAATACTGTCAGGAGTTCTTTTTAAACCACACTCAGTCATTACATTGACTCAGACCTAGGAGAGACACAAAAGCACTGGATCCTACATTAGTGGGTTTCCATTATATCTCCCTATAAGGAAAGAATAAAGAAACTTTTATTTTGCAAGAGTGTTTTATAAAAGTCATGCATAAGATATATGCAAACATACACTTCCTATTACCTCTGTCCTTTATTCTATTACTATAACAATGTTTGCTTTGTGTTCTACCTATTATATAGCTCTCTGTTTTCTTCTTACAGAGCTAGTTCTATCTTAATTCTCTGGGACTTTTTCTACTTTTCTTTCTTCTTTATTGTTGGTTTTTAATGGCCAGCATGTAGAGCCCTTGCACCTTTCCAAGTTGTTCTTTCTCTTGCTGTGCCTCTCTACTAGGGGTGTTAAACTGCTGGCCCACAGGCCAGACGTGTCATCAGGAAACCGCACCCACCCCATTGCCAGCAATGGAGAAAAAGCTCCGATACGTCGTGCGATGTCACATGACATCGTGAGATTGACATGTCTGCTCTATACTTTTTCTGTAGACCATCCACTCCCTCTGAAGGAAAAACACCTCCTTTCATTTGGCTGTGTACTCTAATTACTTGTGGCTGCAGAACTCTAAGGCTCACAATTTCCCTGTTCTCTCCCACACCTGTGTCAAAGTTGCAGCTTTATTGGCAACTCTGCTGTCCTGCAGCTGGGGAAAAGGCTCAGATGGGACACAAGGAAGGTAGCACAGGTGCCTGCAATTTTGTCAAGGAGACTGCTCTTCCCCCAGACACAGGTACTTTGCAAACTGGGACTCTCCTAGATAACTCTCTTCTCTAGACGTAGGACTCAGTTGTGTTAGGATTGTGTGTGCTGTTATTACTTTATATTAATTAGAGAAGCAGCAAAGCCAGGCTAGCACAATCGGTTACAGAGACAGGCAGAGCATAGATAAAGAAGGCTACTCAAGATGATCTGGCCCTGCCACAACTTGTTCTTAAGGGTAGCTAACATTTAAGCCAACCTTTGTGTTAGTCTAGTATTTATTCATTCATTTTTGAGAGATTTAAGCTATTTCAGGCAGCATTTAAAAGTATAGTTTGATCCAAATTGCTTATTGAACTGACTGGTCTTCTTTTCTGATTAACCTGAGCAAAGAAGCTGAGAGCTGATAGAGTAAATGGCACCCAATTGCTATTAACCTCACAAGTTCTTACAGAGTGTGCAGTAATGTGAGTGTGAGTGACAATAAAACTCAAAGGGCAGCCACTCAAATCTGTCAGAGAGCTCATCACAGCCGCTCAATCAACCCTAACCCTCCCTTTCACTCAAGTTGCAACATTACACACTTTCCATAATACCCTGTAAGCATCAGAAAAGCCATTAATTCTGAAAAATGTTGTGAAAGACCACAAAACATTTCAAAACCAAAAGTTTCAAGCAAGTACTCTCTTTGACTGGTAAATTAGCATTAGTCCTTCACAATGAAAATTCTTGAAGCTTGGCATAGCTCTAATAAGCACACTTTATTTTGCAGAGAACTACCTAGGTTGCAGAACTACTTTTCAAATGTGGCATTTGGATTTTGCTTCAGAATATGTACATTAGGAATGAAACATGCAAAGCAAACATTTTGTAAAGAATTGAAATGTGACTGACAGATTTTGTTTTTGAACTCTGAAATGGAATATTTGCCTTGCATTCCTATTCCACTATCTTGTAACATAGGGACAAATGAGTAAATAATGTATTCAAATATTCTAAAATTATTTGAAACTTTAAAATGAAATTATCTTTTAAGTCATACTAAACTTAGAAGTGGTTTTTTTAGCACATACGTCTTAGCTTAAATGCAAATTAAAACAGTATGTTTTATTTATCAGCCAGTATTAACATCCACTTTCCTTCAACCTTGTGGTGATGAAAAATTCTGAAAAAGAGAGAACATATCTTGCCAATATCTTCTGCCAACTAACTGGCATAAAACCCAGTATAAAGTGCTCTTTGCAAGAATGGTAAAAATATAGTACAGGTAGTCCTTGAATTATGACAACTGAGCCTCAAATTTCTGCTACTAAGTGACACAATTGTTAAGTGATTTTTTCCCCTATTTTACAACTTTTCTTGCTACAATTGTTAAGTGAATCTCTGCAGCTGTTAAGTCAGTAATATGGTTATTCAGTGAATCTGGCTTCCCCATTGATTTTGCTTGTCAGAAGATGGCAAAAGTTGATCACATGACCCCAGGACACTGCAACCGTCATACATATGAGTCAGTTGCCAAATATCTGAATTTTGATCACGTGACCAAGGGGATACTGCAGTGATCATAAGTGTGAAAAATGGTCATAAGTAACTTTTTTTAGTGATGATGTAACTGAATGAATTGTTGTAAGTCAGGGGTGTCAAACTGTCGGCCCATGGGCCAGATGCGTCACAAGGAAACCGCGCCCACCCCATTGCCGATACATCGTGCGATGTCATGTGACATCGTGAGTTTGACATGTCTGTTGTAAGCCAAGGCCTCTTTTTAGTAGAAGATGGTAGCCTTTCTGGGAAAACATATCATACTTGCATCTTGGGGTGCTCATCTCTTACTATAAACATTGTGCTCTGGCTAATATAAATTTCAAGATGATTGTCAGAAATTACTCACGGTTTTCCACCAGGGATCCCAGCCAGATTAGGAGGGATTCCAGGTACTCTCATATGAGGGGGAGGATCAAACCCAACCTGATAAAATGAACAAAGAAATAGGCCAATCAGTTAGAAAAAGTACAAGACTACTGACTTTGAACATAGTAGATTTCACAAAATACAGGTTTACCAAAATTAGATAGTCATCCATTTGATGGATAAGCATGCCCTCATAATAAATCCACCATCATAATATATACTTCCTGCCTCATCTTTAAATGGAGGGAGAAAGTCTGTCCATTTAAGGAAAGAAATATTCAATACAGCTATGAGCTTTTTGTATGTTAACTAATGGTAACATTTTAAAAATGAAGGAACGGAGACATTATTTTTCAAATAAGGGGAAATAATATTTTGTGTAGGAACATGTAACATAGTAGGGGACAAAAATCCCATCTCTAAAACTGCATTAAATATTCTTTAATGCTTAAAGACATGTGTTAATATTATATCCCCATTCAACAAGACTGCAAACCTACCATAGGGGAGCGTCCATAGGCAACTACTGCAGCTGCTGCTGCAGCAGCACTCATTTGGGGGGACATGTTGTGGAGACTAGCATAGGCAGCTCCTGGACTAGTCAGCTCTCCATTCATGCCAGCATGAGGTACCATTCCAAATGGAGCAGGGTAGGGACCTGGTACAGCCAGAGGTGTTCTCAAGCCAGCAGCTGCAGGAAAAGGAGACAATATCTGTATATTATTTTATACAGCTCATTTTTTTCATATTAATCAACCTGCACAGAAAAATAAGTTTTTCAATTTAGCAACCTCTTGTTGAGAAATGCAGAGTGAGAAATTCAGCCCTTCCAAGATAACACTGACAAGCATTTATCCACATTTGACCTCACAACCATCCTTTTTTTAAATTATTCCAATCAATTATATTTGCAGTTTGCTATTATACAAGTGTACAAATGGCTATAATAAATTCATTTAGCCAGTCTGGAATCTGATAATTTTTAACATTATCACTATGTTTATTATGTTAATAAATGTGGCCAAAATGCAAATGAAAAGTATTAGTCACCATGCACAATCCTTTCCTTAAAACCCTTTTCTAGACTCCTTATACAGTTAGTCCTCCAATTACAACAGTAACAAGGACTGGAGTTTGTGACACTAAGTGATGTGGCTGTAGCATGATATCTCATAGCTACATCGCTTAGTGATGGCAATCTCAGCACTCCACATTTCCATTGTTAACTGAATGCCACCCTTCATTTGGCAAGAATACACCCCAATCTAAGCCATTTCTGGATTGGTCCCTCCCACTTCCAAGCCTCACTAAGATAAGGGACTACCTCCTCTTCAACTCACCTATCTTCCACTATCTATTCCCTTTTATGCCTCCCACATCTATGCTCCCTCACCAGCGGGGTGGGGAGAGAGAATTATAATCCTCAGATACATCACAACCACATCAAATTATATTAGTAGTAATAATTCAGTGCATGTTAGAAGTTTTTTTTTATTATTTTACCAGCTTGGTTGACCAAAGGGTCCATAGTTGGAGGTTTAGCAAGACCTGGACGAAGACCTGGTGTAGCACTAGTTCCTGGAGTTGGGACATCACTTCGTGGAGTTGGTGTGCTGGATTTAAGGACTGGTGTGCTAGCCTTTTCATGCTGGCATCATTAAACAAATCAAATAAGTACTGTTAGTAATCCAGGCAATTCTTGAGTATTTAATTTCAACACCATGTTGAATTTTGAAATTAAATTTATTTGGACAATCTCCTATAATTCAATATTAGTAGTGTCTGCCCTCTCTATTTCTGCTTTTAAAAAAGAATGATATGCAACATTCTTTAGTTGTATATATTATTGGCAAGATGTGAAACTTACTAGTTAATTGTAATTTTAAAGTCTTCAAGTATTTTAATTCAAATATAGGACTTTGAAGGAGGTAAATGAAGAGTAAGTCTGATCACAAAGATATATTTAACAAACCAGTTGAAAAAAGAGACAAAACGCAAATGTTATGCTTCAACTAGAACTCAAAAGGATGGTGATTTATTACAGAAGACCTATTCTCTCTGCCATAAACTTCACTTGAGGAAGAAAGGATTCAAAAAATTGTTCCAGATTAGAAGAAAATAAATTATCCTTATGACCTCATTAAGAATGGATACAGAGTGAGCAATTTTCAACCTTTTATTTTTATTTTAACAGATATACAACTTAGAAACTAGAGAAATGAATAAAACAGAAATTAAAAACAGATATACAACCTGTGTTAAACTGAATACTGTAAGTTTAATAGAATATTAGATTAACACTACATGTAAAATACTTTCATCATATTTGATTATTTTTAAAAGGAAATCAATAATAACTAATTAACAAAGGCAACCATTATGATAAAAATGATCAGCCAGAATAAATGATTAACAGGGATTTCCAAATAATTTTTAACAGTTTACCTACACAAATGAAGGGAAATATGTGTGTCCCATGGTAATGATGTGAGATCGAAAGCTGGAGCCCATTCTTCAGTTTACCCTCATTATAATAAGTTTATTATTATGTTTAATATTTTAAAGAGAAATATAAATTTGTATGTCACACAAGTCCATGGTTAGAATTATACTCCATCAATGGCTTCAACATTAATTTGATTTCTCAATCAGACTTGATTTTTAAATACAAAGTGTTTTTGACACTACAGCATCCTTCTGCCTAGTTTGCAATTCTTCTAAGGAAAGAATTCCATGCCATTTCCAGTAAGACACATAAAGTATACTGACAGCTGATATAATTTATGAAGGCAACTATCTATGCTTTGTAGGAATACAAGACTTAGAAACAATAGAAAAATAGCTAGCAGAGGAGTTAAATTATAGGGTGATTTATAGGACAATATGAAACTGATAGATGCTAATGGGATTCTACTTCTTCACCTGTTGTCCAGTTTTTAAATAGGGAAATACTACTTTCTATTAACCAAACTTTAGAACAGAATGTCAAACAGCTACACACTAAAAATGAATACATTTGTAATTTTAGTAAAATGAACTCAGTTAAAATTACTTTAATTAAATGCACAATACAATTGTTCTATGTTATGCTTCTCTTCTATCAAAATTAAGCAACAACTTTTCATGCCACAACCAAAGCCAAATACAGATCACATATTTTAATCCACATTTGGGCTATTTTGTGTGGAATGTGAAAAAGCTGCAGAAACCCACAAATCAAATCCCAACTGAAATCCCAACATTGGTTTTATGATCAGATTTCATGATGTGGACAGTGCATCAAAAATGGAAAAAAGGGGAACATTGTCCAATAATTAATGAGGAGATAAGTTTTTCTGTTAATAATGAACTGCTACTACAGTTCTGATCTGTATCACTATGAAAACTATGGTCAAGTCACGAAGTTTACACACAATGCAATAATAAATAATGATTAGTTGTCAAAATATAATACAAATGAGAAGAATACTTACCAAACCTATTTCTTTGGATTTCATGGAAGCAGAACTTCCAGAAGAGGCAGTAGATGCTGGGCTACTTGAGGCATCTTTCTTCAAGATACGGGTTTTATCTATGCCATTCTCTCGTGGGGAATGAGCAGGACTTGCCCGGGGAGACGAAGGGTCCTTGATGGACCAGGGTAGTAACAAAGACATACAGTAAGTTATTAATTTACGTGCAGTAAATGTGTACCCACAGTTGGAAAGCTTTGGCATTTAATGTATATTATGTTAAATATATGACTGTATTGTAATTTATTTTACAACACTTATATGCATCTACCATGTGGAAAAATTATCTATGCTTTAAATGATGAACAGCATTATTTCAAACCATTAAGAACGTTTGGTGCATTTCAGATCAATTTCCTGGAAACAAAAGGAGGCAGTAAGCAGGATATATAATTTTGCGTATTATTACAGCCTCCTAAAAAGGCATAAGTAGTGAGGGGGGAAAAGCAAAAGTACTGTATTAAATTTAGCTTTCTACTGATTATAAATAAGCATTATTTTCTGCTTTCACATCACACCGAAAAGATCAGAATTGTTCTTTAAAGGGCTTCCTTCCTTTCCAGCATATTTCCTCCTTTAATATATCCAGAATAAACATTGTTCATTTATTGTTGATCATATGCACAGTAAGAACAGTAAGCAAATAGCATCATTGTACCATTTGCAGAGCCACAAAAATACTGGTAATAATTTCTATGATATTTTTTCCTTCCCATGTGTTTAGTCTCCTCAGTTCCACTCTCAAATCAATACTGACAGAATAAACACAGAGATCAAGGACTCCTAAACATCCATGAGCCATGGGAGAAATGCATTGGCTTCTAGAGTCTGTAATAAATATGAATTTAATAATATTGTAACTCCTCCCAACATTTTTCATTGGCTTCTGCAATGAAAAAATATTACTAATTGCATGTTTATTTGTTAAATTTATATGTCACCCATTCTACCATCGGGTGACTCTAAGCAGCTTACAGCACAATAAAAACAATATGAAACACTAAAGTACTAAAATGTTAAATATTAACATTAAAATTAACAAAGATGCATATTTCTAATGAAAAATTCACCCTATAGTCTAAAATATTTATATTCCTTTCAGCTTCAGCTACAGTAAAAGAAACATTTAAGCAAGTTACCTCATTAGATACATCCACAACTAAGTTGTCATCACTTTTGTCTCCATCGCTGTCCTAAATTTAAAAACAATGCTTAGTTCAGTTAGTGTTTTAGACTTTAATAGTCTACTCACTGTAACCAACAACAAAACAAAAATCAAGGGCACCCACTCATAACTCCTTTAATATACTACCTTCAGCAGAGTATATGTAAGTGGGTACCCATGGCAGAGTTTCACCAACATTTGGATTGACTGAATGACAAATTGCAGGTCAGGATGTTCTTCATGTCTGGGACTGTCAGAACAGCACTGTCCAAAAATAGCCAAACTGATAGGTCATAGGTGCAGAGAAGGCATACAACATATAGTGAGAAAAAGCCCTCCTGGGTAGTGGCCCTTTTGCCCTGCTTGCATATGTTCACTCCTTTTTACTCTGTTCCTTGCCATTTCACATACTCATTCTACCAGTTTCATGTTCACATGCCCTTTATTGCTCTCTCTCTCTCTCTCTCTCGTTTGCTTATATAGCTCAAGACAGTTATAGACTTACTTTTTGAATACAAGTCTAGTGTGTTTTTAAAGAGTGCTAAACCTGTCCCACCAGGCTCAAGGTTGACTCAGCCTTCCATCCTTCCGAGGTAGGTAAAATGAGGACCCAGATTGTTGGGGGCAATAAGCTGACTTTGTAATAATGCCGCTTGGGGAGGGTGTGAAAGCCCTAATAAGCAGGCATATACATAGAATGAAGGCTACTGCTAAGCTTGTAAGCTGCCCTGAGTCTTCGGAGAAGGGCGGGATATAAATGGAATTAAAAAATAAAAAAAAATAAAAATAATGTATGTTAAGATGACTCTGTGACAGGAAGGTCCAGTCTTTCCTGTAGACCAAGCCCAAACCTCACAGAGAATAGTGCTCAGCCACCACAGAGGGGGACATGTCCACTGCAGGCTAAAGTGGCTAATAGGAACTGGGCAGAATTTAGTCTCTGACCATGTCACCAACCTATTATTAAAACATCCTAAAGTGTGTCCATAGTCAATTGTGTTAGGAGGAAGGAGGTATTGCTTCAAAATGGAACATCTAATGTTGACTCATGGGCTGAGAATGAGGTAAAGGTAATGTCATGAAGACGTGGCATTTAAAAATAGACATGTTTGTGCTGGTGTTAAAGGAACATAAAGATCAATACTGAAGATATTTTCCAGTAAAAATTATATTCCTTCCTTTTTCTCAGCAGGAATGCCTCCTATTTCATGATATTTAATTAAAAACTAAGATTTTAAAACATAATGCCATACAAGCAAACATATGTAACTCCAAATGCTAGTTTGACAATGATGTTCCTATTAGATGATTTATAAATAACTGTTTCTATTTTGCTATCAGCAGATGGCAAATTAATTAACACATAAATACCGTATCTTTCATCACCCTCTCCCCATTCCTCAGCTTCTTGTGAAAAGAAAAAAAAACAGCTAGGAAATCAGCAGTTACGTTAGATTGGTAATAAGATGATGAATAATCTTATAGGTAAGATCATGGAAGGTTAAATATATAGCAACCCAAAGAAAGTGCCTTGAAAGGGGTGATGACTATTGTGAAACTGGCTACAGCTTCTTACATAATGGCTTGAGTCCTTATCATCCACTTTTCTTTTCTTCATGTCATTGGAATACTCCGGTCCATTCCTTCGTTTATCGGTGTTCCTCAGACTCTCTGGAACCAAGAGTGAATTACTCTGCAAATACATAAAGATCATCATGTTTAGAATCCTTTTATATGGATATTTCCAACAAGCACAAGTTGTTGTCTTTTAAATTCACAACACAAATGCTAAAAACAGACTGCAAGTGTTGTTTTGCAAGAAACTTGTTTCAGACCTGCTACATAAAGGATACTACCTAAGGCAATCTACTTTATACAGTTTTCTTCATAGGGCTTCTAGGGAACAAAGTAAGGGTGGGAACAAGACCATTTGTTCATGAAAACATTGATCTCTTTCTATATGAAAACTATTGAAAACATAGTTTAGCTTTTATCTTCTTTTACTGATTATTAACATGCTTTGGATGGGTAAGTGTATCTTTGGGTCAGTATTGAATCCTGATAACTACAAGCTCAAGTCCTTACCATTTTTTCCTGGTCGTTTGGCATTGTTTGCTTTCTAAGCCTGAGACAGAATGACTGGTCCAAAGTTACCCAGCTGCTTTTATGGCAAAAGTGGAACTAAAAATCACAGCATCCTGGTTTCTAGATTCATTACACCAAACTGAGTCTCTATTAACCCATTAATAATATTCATTTTAAACATAAAGTAAAGGGAGAAAAGACTTTGAAGGCATTCCCTTTCAGCTACATAAGCATGCTATCCTCCAGCCGAGGCGTCATCAGAAAATGCCCTCTCAAGTATATTTTTTTTTTAAAAAATAAAATGGTTATGCAGAAACTCTTGTCAGCAGAACAGAAACTCTGTAGTGCATTCACAGGGGACAGAATAAATCAACTTTTTGTGTATGACAGGATTATGTTACTCACAAGAGAACACCAGTTTTATTTTATTTTTTAAAAAGTACACCTGAATCACTTTCAAAGCAACCCATGCATATGAAAGATCTAACATGTAGTTCAAGGCATGCGAATCAGGCATTATGGTGGCAAATACTTCTGTGGAAGCCAGATGTCCAGTCTCTCCTGCAGCTTAAACCCATATTGCCAAGAAGTGCATTGCCCAAAATCCACAGCAGAGGTCTTCAAACTTGGCAACATTAAGACTTGTGGACTTCAACTCTTAGAATTCCTCAGCCTGGCTGGCTGAGGAATTCTGGGAGTTGAAGTCCACAAGTCTTAAAGTTGCCAAGTTTGAAGACCCCTGATCCACATGAATACCTACAGTACTGGAGCCCAAAGTGGCTAAGAGACCTGGGTAGATCCTAGTTCCTGTTCCCACCACCACCACTGTCAATGAAACACTCCAGATTATATCCATGTTGGGAAAATATATTTTTGAAACTCAAACAGCTCCAAGTAACTTGGAAGCTATGTCCATTGTAGCTTGGACTGAAGGGAAAGCATCATCTTTTATATTTAGATAATTTAGATAAAATATTAGTGGGCCATATTAGTGCAACAATGTGAGAAAAATGATTTCTGAAGTCCTGAGTTTTATATCATTGTATTTGTCTGTTTAGGAATCTGTTGAACTACTGGAGTGGTTTGGGATCAATACAAATTTAATTTGTTTGAATCTCTTATTATTCAAAGTGACATTTCTTAGTGTCAGAAATTGCCCAGTATATTGGATTGTAAGAAAATAAACATAAGCGTTCATTTGCATCTATTTAACTAGAATAAAATGAAGCCTAAATAAAAAGTGACCTCTATTACTTTATCTGGGGTTTGTTGGCTTCTCCTAATTTACTGCTAATGCCTCCCCCCCCTTAAATCCCAACATCCAACTCTTAATCTGAAAGAAAGGCCAAAAAACAAGAGCAAGGACTAATCGTGCCACAATCTGCAGGCTACTTTCTTTAGATAATGTTAAGTACAAACTGTTGACCCAAAGGGGAAAAAAGGCATTTTAGATATTTCTGGGTCACATGATAATTTGACATGCCTCCAATTCTCATCTTCCCTCCAGCTAAAGCATTAAACATGTCACAATGGGTTCTTTTAAATTCAGGATTAGCATATGCAAGAAGGGCAATTTGTTCAGTGGTGTGTTAATGCCATGAACAGTGCTGAATGCAGGGCTGAGCGGTAGGATAGAGTGGAAGATCGCTCTTTTCACAAAGGCCTGACAAACTTTTCTAAAAGCCGCTTGCATAAGAGCGCATCATGCCAACGCACTTTCTGGAATTTACACAAAAATCGCAAGATGCCTCACCACCTTACTCCAGGGAATACATTTGTATACATTCAAGTACTTAAGAAGCAAAATCAAAAGCAGAATTCAGCTAAAGAGCTGCCCTCCCCAGTCAAATCATGAGGATCAACTATGTTAAAGAATTATGGACATCTTAGCTGTATCCTATAATAAAAGGAAATCGTGGACCCATACTGCCTAAAGTAATGTGAAGCATTTATTATGGCACCATATATTGCATTTTGAAGGCAAACTGCAAACTCCTTTATTTCTGCTTCCTCAACCTCAAGGCACATGTATGGCTTTTTCAAAGGGGCCTTCTGAAAGTAGCTGAAAAGCAGCAATGTTTCTTGATTGAAAAGGTGGTTTTGCTGGGTCACTGAACTCATTAATCTGAGATGTGAGTTTGGATTCCACCCCTTTTAAATCTCTTGATGGACCAAGACAAATCAAAAGCAGCAGGGGAAAAATGAGAACAAATACTATTTCAGATTTGAAAATGTTTTTCACTACTAACATAAACATGAAAATACTTTACAGGAAGTTAGCAGTATATGAAAAAGGGGTTGAGTGGTCATATTGCACTAACCTATAAATTAACTTGGTTGGGTTTAGTAGGATGTGCTAACTGGGTTGCTGTAGCTTATTCTACAAACCATGTTTTGTTCTGTTTTGTTTTTAAAAGAAGCCTTGCTTTGCATGTATGCATATCCAGCCAGTATTATAATTCTGGCAGAAAGATAAAACCTAAGAACAATTAAGATGTAAAAATATTTTGGTGTTGTTGCAGTAAACTGCACCAGAAGTATAAATAATCATATTAATGACCTCAAGGGAAGGGTGAAAATGAAGTATATCAGCTGTGTATCTGGGAAGAGGGATGTTTTTATTAATTTTAATTGCTTTAATTAAATCATTTATATTTATTTGTATTACATTTTTATTATTTTTACAAATAATTCAAGGCAGCAAACAAATCCAACATACCTTCCTATTTTCCCCAGAACTCACGGCCTCCAGCTTTCTAGTCTGGTGCCTTAACCACTAGACCAAACTGCTTCTATATACAAATAACAACAGAATAAATGCTGTATATTCATGATATTAGCCTTGATATAGTTGTTTCATTATGGCAGGCAAAAAATGTGGATTGATTTGTCAAGGCATTGTATGAATTTAAATCACCCAAATGCTTGGATACTGTTCATTGCCATTTTAGAAGAATTGTCCTATGCACAATCTGGAATTTAGAAAAATATCTCTCTAAGCTACAGACTTGGGTTTCTGTGACCTACTGGGACAAGTCCAATGTTGTTGAGCCTGGGATCTTTATGTAATGAATTAAGCTCAACTTTGGGTGGGTAAATGGAAATGTCAATTATTGACAACAGGACCATAGTTTTTTTTTAAAATCCCATTTATATCCCGCCCTTCTCCAAAGTCTCAGGGCGGCTTACAATCTAAGCACAAATCAATGTGCTTAGCAATTCATGATATCTTTTCTGACCAGAATGATTAGTATTGTTTTATCAGCAGCAAGAAAAGCCAAATCTTCTTCCGTCTCTAGGGTTCAAAGCTCTTGACCATTTCAGAACTTTTTAGAAATGTTTGTATTATTTCCAACTAATGAAATCTTGGAAAGAAAGTGTTTAACAATGTCACTTTCTATCTGTCAAAGACTAATTCTTCAAAAGGTAAAGTGAATGGAACCAAATCTGCTTCAATGGGAAAATCCAGAAAAAGAAAGATGATGTTCAAAAATGGCCCATATGAGGCCAGAGATTGCCTCAATGATCCATGGGGACAGGCAGTTGGGCAACTGCTCAGAACTTTTAAGCCTCTATTCCTCTTCTGTCCAGTATGGAACTAATGCAATCTGTCCTGTATTTTTCAGTGTATGCATGCAAAAGCATAGCAATACAGCAAAAGGGAGAGCAGAATAATTACATAGGGATTTGTTTGCTATTTGTTTATTTATTCATACCGGTATTTAAGTGCTGTCTGGTTCCAAAGAAACTCTGAGTGGCGCACAATAGAATAAGGAACAAAAATACAATGCAAAGCATCAGATTGGATCTGACGGCTCTGTATAGTGACATAAAAGAAAAACACAGTAAGGAGGAACATCCAATCTGGGAGAGCAGACAGGTCTTTAAAGCTTTCCAGAATACCATCAAGATGGGAACCATATAGATTTCTGGAAGCATCTTGGTCCAGAAGGAAGGTGCAGAAATTTTCAGCCCCACTAGGTAGACTGGACCAGAAAAACAACTCCATTGGAAAGTTAAAACTATTTCTATGGTGTTTGTAGTAACAGAATCTCGTAAGACTGATTGTACTGTACCTTTTCCCCTTCTTATACTCAGATGAATTAGGAAGGTGTCTGTTTGAGCTTCTTCCCTGTATTTTCTGCTTTTTGTGATTGACTATATATTTCTTTCCCTTGTTGCTTTGGTAATAGATCTTGCCTGTGTCTATTAAGGTCTTCTTCCTTACCCTTTATGACATACTTCCTGGGTCCTGATAAATGGCAGTATTAATTTGAAGGAAACCTGGAATGTGCCAATTCTGCCAGCACATACCATCATGGCAGAAACCATGGGAGGTATGCAGTTCCTCAAATAACCTGATTCCATGCCATTTGGGGCTGTATAGATGACAAGCAGCACACTGAAGCATACTGACAATCAGCACAGCTCATGAAGCAGAGGTGCCATATGGACATAGCAAGGCATGACTTTCCCTGCCTGCACTGCTACATTCTGGATCCACTAAAACATCCAATTGGTTTTCAAGAGCAGCCTAGGGTATGGTTCACTGAAGTAGTCAAGCTGTGATATGACTAGGGCAGGAGTGACTGAAGGGCCTCCCAATTCAGGAAGGGTGAAATTGGTACCTTTAGATTGAGTTGGCAAAGGCCATTGGACCACAGCTGTCCCCCTGCTGTTTTACAAACACCCATTTTGTCTTTTTGTAAATGTATGTATTATGGTTGGACACATAGTAATGGTAGTCAAAATGTACTCAAAATTTCAGTACACCCATTGATCTTAAAAAGTGTGACTCCTGTTTTATTGTAGTTTTGACAAAGAACAAATCTTTCCAAAAGTTTTGAATTCCAGGGCCCAAGAGATAGAATACTATAATGTAAGCAGGTAAATTAGGAAAATGAGTTTGATCACATAGAATTAATGAAAACAGAAGGACAGTAAAATGGAAATTTATAAAACCTAGTCACAATGGGCAGGATAACAGAAAAAAACTGCTCCTGTGTTTGTGAGTGTATTCAATTCAATTTTTAAAAAACCCAAATTGTTTAGTGCAGGAGATAATTCTCTCCACATTGACAGATTTAGAGCACCTTGCAAGGGAAAGTGGGCAAAGATTCTCAAGTCAAGATGTGCCATGCTGACAGGCTCTACCCCAAAAGACTGCATGCTGTCATAAAATAAAAAGGTGTTTCAACAAAGGATTAGTTTAGGGCAGGAGTCTTCAAACCTGGCCCTTTTATGACTTATGGACTTCAACTCCCAGAATTCCTCAGCCAGTGTGCCTGGCTGAGGAATTCTGGGAGTTGAAGTCCACAAGTCATAAAAGGGCCAAGTTTAAAGACCCCTGGTTTAGGAGCTTGCACTTTTATGCAACTAAGTTATTGTACGTTTTTTATTCATATTCCCCCCAAAAAAGATGTGTTTGTTTTCAATTGAATTGTACAGCTTTTATGTTATATTAAAGGTGGAAAAAATCTGATTTATCTTGGTCTGATATTTTAGATCTCAAAAACCTAGTATTTTAACAGGGATGTGTGGATTCTCTACATTCACTATAGAAAAGGAGCAGAGGTAATTATCCTATTCCATGGCACTGCATTGCCCATGACCCATATTGAATGTATGCCAGGAAAATGTTAAAAGCTATAGAATAGTACTTAAGACTTACAGAGTCAGCATATTGCTGGGTCCTCATTTTATTGACCCCCAGAAAGATGAAAGATTGAGTCAACTTGAGCCCATTAAGGCTGAACTCCTGGCTTTGGGGAGAGTTAGCCTGCAATACTGCATTCTAACCACAGCTACACCTATTTTAAGTAAGAAATTTGATATTTCACCATGGATTGCATTTAACATTTCTGCTTATCTCTTTAAAAATCGTCACTCCATATGTAATGTCCATCTGAAGTTGCTTATAAGCTATAGTTGCAATATACTGGCATGAATTTGCATCCAGCCGTTTGCTTTAGGTCTACCTACCTGCTGTTCACTATTATGAAAAAAACAACAACCCTCATTGGCTTCATTTCATGCAACTAAGACCCTGCCTCCAACACATACACACTTTATGTCCATTCATCCCCTTCACCTTTTAATTCACTGGCATCACAAATTATTTTCAGGAATGAAGATTTGAAGCTATTTTTTAAAAAAAAACATTTAAAAAAATTCCACAGAAATATCAAGCACCATAAGCAACAACACTGCAACTTAATCTCATTTATTCACTCGCAGAATTGTGTCTTTGTTCCTGAAGTATCACAACATTCATATAGGCAGAACTAGCATTCTCATGTTTTGTTTGTTTATAAAACTTATAGGCCACCCCTCTTACCTCAAGATAACTTATTATTGCTAATACATCCTATTTGTTTAGGGTTGCAATAGTAGTCACATTACCCAAATATACTGAGATAACCGTTTCCCTCACATTTACACAGACATATGCAATTACTGATAACTGGCTCTAAGCTCAATTAGTTGCTGACTTCATATTAAAATCCACAGTTTGGGTCAACTTATTTTGTCCTCAAATGCCTCTTCCTATAAGACCAGACTTCATGATCTAAGAAAGATATACTTTCCATTCTGCATTATCTATTATGTTCTGACAGTGAGGAATCGAAAGTGAGATTTGAGGGATACAAGGTTCCCCATGGGATGACTTAATGCATTAATCTACTGCATTCTAGAAGTTTCTGCAACATCTTCATTTGTGCAGACTGACTGCCCTGACTTTATCTGTGGGAGTTATTTTTTCTACTCCTGCATCAGAAATTGTATTCCACAGTACAAAATCATCCACAGAAGTTGTAGACTATATTTCAATTCAATTATTATTTTTCCTCAGTCAAAGAGGAAATTATGTGTTGGAACAATCCCATCATTTTTATAACAGCCACAAGTACTTTCCTTAGGGACACAGCTCTGATAAGATCTCTAAACACTGGTAGATATAAATGCAGTTTTCTCAGTCAAGAAATCTTAACAACTAATGCCTTGGCAGACATCCTGACAGAAATGGAAAGTCCAAATATAAAGACATAATATTGATAATGTTCTCCGGGATTCAATCTATTTCCTGAAGTTGATTGTTTTACATCAAGACAGGCAAACTTTGAACCACTGGTTTCATGCAGTTGTTTAAGCTTAACTATATAAACCTTGCTTGCCTGTGTTCCTTCAGATATGGTGAAATTCCATAATGGAAAGTGAAATCCACTATATCTGAAAATTGTCAAGGTGTGTGAAACTGATTCAAGTCAATATGTTATGACTTATGTGATGAAGCAACATACACTTTAAATCTAAAAGCTCATTTAAAAATTAGAATATTGTTCTGGGGGGGGGAATCCACTTGTAAATTAAAAAAAATGCAGGTAGTCCTCCACTTAGGATGAGCCCAAATTTTATGTTATTAAGTGAGAAATTTATTAAGTAAATTTTGCTCCATTTTACAACTTTTCTTGCCACATTTGTTAAGTGAATTACACATATTAACTAAATTAATACCTGTTCAAATTGTCTATAAATAAGGAAACAACTTTATGAAAGTCAAAGTTATATATATTAGTCATCTTCACATATATACAACATATGAGAATACTGTTGTCCTACCTTTCAGATGAGGATGATTAAGGATGGGGATGAGGCAAGAGGAAGAAATAAGTAGACAGAAAAAGAAAAAGGGAGAGACTTGGCAACTCCATGGATTCACCATATAATTAGTTGCTAAAGAACAAGTTGAAATTAAATCCAGAAAAGATAGGTGTGGCCAGGCATACCTTCAAACAATTACATCTAGTGTTCCGGTCATTCTCCCTAACTGACCAGATTTGGTATTGACCATACCTAGATGTTGATTGCCCTAGAATACTTCTGTCTTGGCTGCTACAATGTACTCTTCACGGAGCTACCATTAAAAAAACCTCTAATAAATGAAAATGTAATTGCTAGGGGCTGCTGATCTATACAAGAAACAGAGATCATATGGTTCCTATACTGGTTGTCAGCAGTGTAATATTTATAGTGTTTAATGGTTTAAGGCCTGATTACCTAATGGGCACTTCTCCTGTTATAAATCTGTCTTGTGGGTTAAATCAATGGGAACAGCCACTATATGGTCCTGCTATTAAAATTTCATCTTTCTGGAAGGCTTTCTGCTTAGTTCTTCCCAGGTTGTGGAATGCATTCTCTTGGAGTTATACTATTAGAGTTTAAGAAAGGATTTAAAAAGCACCTCTTTCACCAAGTTTGACTGGATGATTTTAATATTTACTGTTCATCTTAATCAGTATTTTTATATAATTTTTGTTTTTAAGTTTGGTTAACTGTCCTGAGTGTTCACCAGAGAAGGAAAGGATAGGTGGCTTTTACACAAGCTATCAAAATAATACAGGTTCATTAGGGAATACACAGCTCGATGATATTTTTTACCGCATATAACATTATCTCTTTATTACAGACCATTTAGAACATTTTCTCCACATCAGCGTTCCCCAAGCTAGTACTTGCCAGAATGTCCAGCTAGCATGACCAGTGGGAAGCTATTATCCAACACCTTAGAAAGGATCAGACAGGCTCATTTTGTCACATTTCATAAATACTGCCGTAAGGAGGGAATATCCAAATATACTTTATCAATTTTGCTCTCAGTGTGCTATAATATTGATAAAACACCACCGCTCTATTCCAAGTGTCTTTTCAACTGACTATTATTTTGGTAAGTAAAAGAAAAGTTGCAGTTCTACAATTGTCATTTTTTTTCTTAACAAACCCACTTTTATATAGAAGGAAAGTATATATGAGAATACGAAATGGGGATTTATTTCTTAGCTGTCATCCTTTACTATTCTAACTTTATATAACTATGTATTATCTTCTGCTGCAATCTGGTTACAAATAACTTTTTAGGTGCCTCCTAGGCAGTTTTGACTCCTGGTGACTGCCTGGACAAATTCACAGTTTTCTTGGCAAGGTTTCAGAAGTATTTTGCCATTGCTTCTTTCTTAGGGCTGAGAGAGAGTGACTGGCCCAAAGTCACCCGGCTGGATTCATATCTAAAACAGGACTAGAACTAGTTTCTAGACTAGTGACTTAACCACTATATCAAAATGACTCTTGCTAACATGATAGTAGACATTAAAACAGGTAAGATTAAGATAAGATGGAAGGAAACCAAATATAGTCAGTCCCTGATTTATGATTGGTCACTTAGCAACCATTCAAAATTACAATGGATTCCCCCCCCCAAGGTACTTATGACTCAAATTCAAAGTTATGACAGCCCTTCAAGGTCACATGACCACATTTTGGGCACTCAGCAATTGATCACATTATGACCTGCTTAATGACCATCACAATTTATGACTGTAGGGTAGTTGGTGCACTGATGTTACCTAGTTTGGTAATGAAACGTCTGCAAGAAAACTAGCTCAGAGACCACCAAGGACCCCACAGTCCTGAGCTACAAATATTCTTTTCTAACTCTATGACTGTAATCGCAGGGTCAATCAGTCGTAAATTGAGGGATACTTATACTGGTGGTCCTCCAGTTACAACCATTCATTCAGTGAACCTTCAAACTTACAACAGCACTAAAACACAAGAGGGTGCAAAAGAAGAGGAAATTCAGTAGAATTTGCCACCTTCACTTCTCTATCAGGAGCAAACTCAGAATTCCAAACTGTATGATTAGACTGAGAAGCCCACCTACCCATGCAGGATAATAGGCAGAACCCTTTTTTGGCCTACCTCATCTTGTTACCTCTTTAGGAAACCTACATAATGTCTACTAACATTTACAGGTATCTTATTTTTCTTCTTCTATCTTTTGTTTTAATTTTTATTGGTAAGCCGCCCAGTGTCACCATGGAATCAGAGTGGCCTTGAAGACGATGATGGAGGAAAACCTTATAGAGCAGCTTTAATAGCATGTATACTCATAAAAGACTGATTCACTTTTTAAAATCCCACACTTTAAAATTCAGCATTCAGCTTCTACTCTGAAAAAAGTATGTGAAGACAGAGGAGCACATTAATTTTGTCTCTCACAAACCACTTTCAAACCAGAATAAAAGCTCTGAGAAATCCCTTTGCAAAGGGTATAAGAAAATCAAATTTTAAAAACTATATAATGTGTTACTCAATATAATAATTGTCCAGAGGGTGTAACTACCACACGTTATCTCCATAAGGCCAATTTTTTTAAAAAAGAGGATGACTTCTGATGTGCCTTGAATAGCATTGTTCTATATTGCTAAGGAATTTTATATATGTGAATAACGTATATTGTTTTTAAATATATTTTAAAACAGTAGGACTCTTCAAAAAGATATTACAAAATATACATAACATTTATTTTTTTTAATTAATGATACATTTTGAATCAACATAGCTAACTCTGATTAGATGTGTAATATCTGATCACACCCTTAAGAGTCAGGTTTGTGAAGATAAAATTATCAAAATGTTCTCATTCGTGTTGACTATCATATAATAGCTGGTATTGTTTTCCAAGCACATATTAGTTATAGAATTAGAAAAAAGCTGTGTCCTGAAACCAGATTAATTTGCAGGGATTTTATCCCCATAGCCACAGGGGCTATTAAAAATAAATAGTATTTTTTTTTAAGTTCTCCCAACACAGCACTTAGGTATCCAAATAGGAGAAACTGTGATCATTATCTAAACTAGGAGAGAGAAGCAGAAAGTAAGTTTATAGGGAAGAAAAGGTGAGTATCTAGCCTATCAACTACCATAATTATGAAAATGTTAACATTAGCAGGAATATTGGTACTTACAGTGCCTGGATCCCTGTCTGTTCCCGTAGTAACCAAGAAATGCACAGACATGCCCGTTCAGACACAGAGGCAAGAACAGAAATAAAAAAGGGGGAAGAAATTAGAACAGAAGCCGCAAACAGTTTTAAAATGGCTTTTATTTATATAAGTCATTGCACATTCCTAATACAGTGATTTCCTGAAAATTACATTTTGTAAACATGATTTACAGTTTAACCATACACAAGGCCTAGTTCTTTCCATGACAGAATAAATTAATTTTTATTCTTCAAAAATTATTCAAGTGCAATTCGCCCAATATTCAAAGGTGTCCTAAACAAAACTACAAAAAAAAGGAGCAAGGCTTAAAATCTTTCATTTCAACTCATTCAACTCATTTTTTTTATTCTTCATTTGCCCACTCTTTCACCTCTTGCCCCCTTTCCATTAAAGATTTCTTTAATTAAAAAAAAAGAAACAAAAATATTGCCCACTTATTCTGGTGTAAGGATCATCCACAATATTGTGCTGGCCACTGAGGTTACAACTAAGCATCTGTAGGGATGTTAAAATGCCCTGCATTTCATCAAAGCAGAGAACCCTAGTGTACTCCAGGCTCAAAAAATAAGTACTTCAAGCTAAATTTTGCTTCAGTGGTATAAATGCAGAACAATTTATTCTTAAATGTTTGGCATTATAATTGTTCTTGGCTTTCATTCTAAATAGCTCCTTAGGATTCTTTAGAGATGCCCACCATTTTCAGCAACGTGCGAACACTTATTTGAAATGTCCTAATCAGGCTTCCCATGCCTCTCACCTCTGTGGTGGTCTGCATCGTGATGCTTCTTGTCATCTTTTATTGCCAAGTGAGACTGCCCACCCAGAGCGCTTGAGAGGGCAAGAAGGCCAGCACTGCTTCCAAGTGGAGGGATCCCAGGAGGCTGAAGTCCTGATGGGTGTGGAGTAAGAGGCACTGGAGGTCCGTGGCCATGAGAGAGATGCTGAGCCTGCAACTGCTGTTGCTGTTATTTATTGTGGTATTTCCAGATAGAACGAGCAGGCAATTGGGAGGAAGGAAAAAAGGAAGGAAGCAAAGAAGAAAAGGAGGACTGGTTAGCCAATGAACATAACACCATTTCTTGTCTCAACCTGTACCCTACTTCAGCCTGGCTAAGGTAACCCACCCTGCGCTAAGTTCACAATTCTAAGAATACTGCCTTGGATACTGATTCTTTTTTTCACTACAGAACTAAGCCATGCAATTTAATCTACAGCCCAACTAACAGATTTGTGTAGTCTAGACTCTGGTAGACAGCTGGCACCTTTCAAATCCATCTCCGTATTAAAAGAATTAGTGCTGACAGAGATATCATTGCTCTCACCTTCCTGTCTCCAAATGCTTGTTTTCACAACTGCTTCGAATAAAGATGAAAACCAACAACTTGAAAGGGCCCTACCTAAAATAAGTCTCTGTTACAGCTTCTACTAGGAACAGTTCCAATACTTGAATCACCAATTGGAAAAGTGACCAAGCAAATGTTCTTTTCACTTCATTCTTGTTGTAGATGTATGCTTGACATTAAGACTGACAGAATCCAAACAGAGTATTGATCTGATTAGTCTTCCCCTCAGGGCACTATGAGATTTACTTCAACAATTTCAAATCTATGTACCTATTCCCAAATTCAGCTGAAGACCAGAATGATCTTTGCCAGATCACAATATATGCTAGCCTTTCCCAACCTCAATGCCCTCCAGATGTTCAGACTTCATGTCTCAGAATTCCCCAGATCACAGCTGAAAATTCTGGGACTGAAGCTCATGGTTCTGGAAGGTGCCTTGTTTGGAGAAGATGCAGTTATATATACATAGCAAATATATGTTTTTCCCTTCCCTTCTACCTCAGTTTGAATGTTAACACTAGGGATAACATAATCAATTTGATTGAGTCCAAACAGAAGGCAAGAGATTGACTTAAGCTGCAAGGCTTCAAGTTACTATTTATCTTCTCAAAAATAAGCCCCTCTATGAACAATGACACGTATTTTCAGATAAGCATGTATTACAGCCTTCCCCAACTTAGCACTCTCTCCAGATAGACTGAGACTGGGATTCTAGAATTCCCAGTATAGTTAGTGCCAGGTTGGAGAAGGTTAGTGCATAGAACTGCAACCCACACCTTGTATCTTAGCAGCCAAAAAGTCTACTTAGCCCTTTCCAATTTTGAAAGAATTGTTCAAAGTGCTTACATTTGTAAGCAAGGGTCTCTGCAATATGACTTCAGCCAAGCTGCAACTCTCAAGAGCTGATAGCATTACCAGGTCCTGTGTTTGACACATGGTACAATCATATCAATTACATTTATCACCTCAATAGGGTAGTACTTACTGATTTTTTTAAAAAAAGAAAAATAATCATTACTACTGTGCTTATAAATAACAATATTTAACAAAATGTTAAGAGGCACTTAAAGGAAAGTACGTGTTTCATTTGTATCTTAGAACAAGAAAGCGAAACACCTGCTTTTCTGAGTTATTCATATTGTTTTCAGTTAAATTTTGTGTAGCAACCAGAGAAGACACATTTAAAATCTGTGTCAAATATGTTCATTAGAAAGCTTTGGGCTATTTAATCTTTTTAGCAGTGCTTCCTATCATCATAAAGCTGACCCAATCCATACAGTCATTGTGAGATCATGTATTACAAAACACTTTCATATTATAAAAATTAAAGTATATATTTTTACCAATTTTTACCATGTCTAAATGTACTCTGTGCATTCTAGCAAAGGACATGCCAAACAAAGCACAGCACAATTTATGCTCTTTTCACAAGAGAAGCATCTCTTCGAGTTTAGGTATGATATACTTTTATAAATAAATTGGCATGTAGCAAATAAACCCAGGGATTCTATTTTTCCATAATTAAACAAAAAAATTAAAATGGTTACAACTGTGAACTCTGCCATGCCACCTTGAATTCAAGATCAAAAAATCTCAAACACTGTTTTATACAACTGTTTATATTTAGAGCTTCCAAGGAACACGTCCAAAAAAGGGGGGGCATGGGTTTTTTTAAAAAAAAGTAATTTTATTAAAAATATACAATTAAAAATATAAAAACTAATGCAAAGAAAAAGAAGTGCAGAAAAGAAAAAACAGAAATTACCTTCCCCCTCATCGAAATAGCTTTAAACATAGTAATTTACCACCTTCTATTAACACAGGTGGGTTTAAAAAAATTAAGAAATCCCTCTTTCTCCCATTACCTATCTCTTATCAATATACAGATCCTAAAAGGGCAAGGGAATCTAGCATTTTAAGGTGGAGCACTAACCTTGTGTAATACTTATTTGTAATGCTCTACATGGAAATGAGAACTCAAGATATTTCCATAATGATTATTTTTATGTCACTTCAATTATTTCACCACTAATCGGTTCACAAATGCATATGTTGAAAGAGTGTATGAAAGGATTTCCCACAGTATGCACACATTCCACTTCCTAGCTGTCACCAAAATATGTGAGGGGGTTCTACACACATATAATGTGTGAAGGAACTTTCTGCTGATCAAGATGCATGTAGTAACTCTCCCTTAGTATCAAGTGTGGAAAATGGGATACAATGGCTGCTGCATACATCCTTGTCATTCATTGTTGAGCGAAGCTGAAAATACTCATTTTCTACTTTTTTAAAAGGAATTTCCATTTGAAGTTTTGTTGTTGTTGTTGTGGATTCAAAGAAACAAGATATTATGATTGAAGGATTAAACAATGCTGAGAACTCAATTCAGTGTAGCACAAAAAGCTGCATGTTTCATCAGGTGGTTTGGAAGAAGTATAATCATTTGGAAAAAGTGTTGACTTACTAGAGTAATAATGAACAAGTAAGACTGATTTTGTCTTTATTTAGTAAACTTGAGATATTATTGTGCAAACTGAACCAGATTCATGCAGATTCTGCATGAATTATCAAGCCAGCTTGCAATAAATGATAATTCATTCCCTCCTTTTCTCTTCTTTTTACATCACTCATAATTTTTAATTACAAACTTGAATTTAGGTACTTTAAACACTGCACAAAAATGTGTTGAAAGTATAATGTGATTTTAGGTGTTTATTAATGCTTACAATGTTATCTTTACAATAGCATCCAACTTTCAACTCGTAGAAATGATAAAATTAAATGCTCAAATGCTCAAATTATGTTTATAAAATAAACAATATTTTGCCAACAGAAAAGTCCAGGCTTGGTTGTTAACTTGCATTATAAAAAGAATAGGAGTATGTAATTAAACAACAATTCAACATTACAACACGGTAGTAAAACATTATTGAATACTGTATATTGGAGAAGGCTTTTTTAAAAAGTGTTGTTTTTCTGCTTGCTGTGAAGTGCAGTGTCAGTAGAATTGGCATTCTGATGCTTGCATATACAGAATAAAACAATATTTCAATAAATAAGTTTTACTTGATACAAAAGCTGAATTTAGATGATCTCATCTCAGCTGGAGAGATTATGTTTAGATTATCAGAGTAAGAATATATTTCCAATCAACTAGAGTTGCAATCTCATATGAACCAGGAAACTATGCTAAGCACAACTTAGTATATTGGACCATGACTTGAATATTTTTAACCCTAGACGATTCCAAAACTGTCAAACTCAGTTTTCTAATTCAGAAAAAAATGCAAAGTAGAGTTAATTTTGGAAGACTTCCTGATGTCTTTGCCAGAAACAATATGTATCTGAGAGTTTGGTACATAGACAGAAGCTATATGGTATTATAAATCTTTCATACATCAGAGTAACAGTTACTTACTTTTTTAGTCTCCTAAAACTCATATTCACAAGTCAAATTGGGCAATGATTCAATGTGAAAACATTATATGCTAGTATCACTGATTTGGGGTGACAGAATTACAATAGCATCATTAATTCAGATATGAAGAAATGGATGTGAGATCAGTCATGTGCCCCATTAAATGATGAACGTGGTACACAAAATCTTATATATTTACTTAAATGGTTAAAGGAGTTCTTTAGTTTCAATCATGTGAAGCAAACCACTATATTTACAGCAAATGTGTTTTAAACCACTTTTATTCTCTGCTCCAAAGACAGAAAGGTGAAGTAGTCAAACTAACTTAATATCAGTTTCAAATATTTAAAGGAATGTCAGTAACATTCCTAAGCCTTACCTTTAGCAAGGTTCATTACAGAAATTTCTATTTGTAGACTTTTGTGTTTTTTTAAAAAAAACTCTTTATGAGGATATGTATAAGTTTATTCGGCATTTTATATTTATTTATTTTTATTTTTTCCATTTCTTACACAAACAAGTCAACACATATACCGCAATACATAAATACATACTCGTAAGTTTGGGTGCTGCCCGCCCATTTCCCCTTTCACTGTATCCACCCTCCTTCTCTCTCTTTCCTCTTCTCTACTTTCTTTTTCCCTTTCTCCTTTCTTTCCTACTTCCCTCTTCTTCCTCTCCTCTCCTCTTTCCTTCACCACTCCCCTCCCGTTTCTCCCCACTTCTCCTCCTCTTTTCCTCTAACCTTCCTACTTCCTTCCCCCTCCTCTACTCTCTTCCCTCTCTCCTCTCCTTTCTTCCCTCCCATTCCTCTTCAGATACAATTCAAGGGTAAAGTCCGAGCAGCTCCTCTCCTTAGATTTTCAATATCTATATTAGGTAGGATAACATTAATTTTCTATTACATCAATATTTCTATACATCTGGCCTTCTCAGTATTTACTTCTATAAATTTTATACTACCTCCGGTTATGCAATACTGTGTCGCCTGGGTCTCCTTCCTTATCTCCTCCTTTTTCTTCCATCTAAATTAGTATTAGCCATCTTTTAGGCATATTCTCTTTTTCGCCCACTCATAAAATTTTCCCCAGATTTCATAATACTCTGACTCTGTCTTAACTTTAATTATCATTGTTAATCCGTTCATTTCCGCACATTCCATTATTTTCCCGATCACCTCTTCTTCTGGAGGAGCTTTCAGTGCCTTCCAGTTTTGTCCAAACACAATCCTAGCTGCAGTGGTTATATGAATAATCAAATATGTGTTCTCTTTACTATATTTCTCTGGTAAAATACCCAACAGGCATATTTCTGGTCTTAGTTCTATACGCTGTTTTATCATCTTTTCTATCCATGTTCTAATTATATTCCAATAGGTTTTAGCTTCTACACACGTCCACCACATATGATAGAAAGAGCCTGGTATTTGATGACATTGAGGATATGTATAAGTTGTTTTATACTAGTTCAGTATTTATTTTTTCCAACTTATTGTAGTACTGTTCACTCCAACTGGCAATTCCTATCCAGACTGTAAATGGAGGACTATTTTCCCCCTATAACCTAGTCAATTTTTTAAAACTGATATCACTTAAGTTAAAGTCTACTGCATACAAAGCATGTGGCTCAATGACTTGTATCCTTTCCTGCTCCAAGAAAAGTGCATGTAAGGTGTTACTAGGCGATGGTCTTCTCCAATCTTGAATTCAAAAATATCATTGTACATCTGACAATATGCTGGATTTGCAGTTAGTACACCAATAAAGAGGAGGTTGATTGATGCTTACAACGTATAAAAACCAGGAAACTGGATGCAACTGGAAAAGCTCTCCTTTGCTTCCTTGAATAACTTTGAACTAGTTTAAATACCGTGTTTCCCCCAAAATAAACCCCACCCTGAAAAAAGACCTACCCTGATTTGGGGGGGGTTTTGAGTCTAATATAAGCCCTACTACAAAAATAAGCTCTAATTGAGACCCCACCCCATCCGTCCCACCTGGGTGCCGCAATGGGGCAGGAGGCCATGTGGCACATCGCACCACTGCCACTACGAGGCGAGGCAGGTGGGGGAGGGGGTAGAGCTGTCCCACGTGTCCACCCACTTCCTTCAGCCCCCCCCATCCAGGCCATTCCTTGCTCCCTCTCACTCCCCTCCCAACCTGGACTGCCATGCTACCCTACAGAGGATGGGTGGGGTAGGCCTGGTCCTCTCTGCCGTTTTAGAGCTGGGGGGGAGTGATGGCAAAAGGTTTCACTGCTGCTGTGCGCCGCTGCTGGGGCTTTCTTCATGTTCTGCCCCACAGATCACCTGTCCAGTGGCAGCCGCCACCTCCTTCTCCTCTGCCATCTCTCCCATGGCTTGCGCCATGACCGGGCAGCACAAGCCTCCCCTGCCGTCTCCCTCTGTCAGCCCTCTGTTGCCACCACTGTAGAGAACAGAGAATGGTAAGCAGAGCAGCTCTGTGCAGTGATGCAGAGCAGAGAAAAGCACTTGCTTGCCATCCTGTATCGCCCTGAGTCTTCATTCTCCATTCTCGAAATGGCCATTCTCGTTTCCTGCCGTTTCTTCTCCCGAAAGCAAAAAATTTCAACACTAACCTGCTTTCCAGCTCTGGAGCATTTCTCTCCTGCTGAAACGGAGTTCATGGGACTAAACAAAATTCAGTCAGAGCTTCCAACTTCTTGTGAATAAAAAAAGCTCCAACCCCTCCCCCACCTGCCTCGTGTCGTGGCAGCAGTTGCGCAACACAGCCTCTTGCTACGAGCTGCCACAGCAGAAGTAGGCCAGCAGCCATGCGGGCTCCTAGTGGATGGAGCTGTTGGTGCTGCCACCGCAAGGCAAGGCAGGTGTCACAAAAAATATAAGACACTGCCTGAAAATAAGACTCTTTTGGAGGCAAAAATAACATAAGGCCGGGTCTTACTTTCAGGGAAACACGGTACATCATGATATTGGTGTTCTAAAACTTTATTGTAACTAATTTAATTAATTTAAAACCATATTCTAAATCAAGAAAGTAGCATATTTACTGCAAAAGGAGAAAATAATATTCAAATTAAATTGTACAATTTAATAAGATATTATTTTATTATTATACTTGCAATTAATTCAGCTAAGTGACCTTTAAATCCCACTTCAGAGTAGCATCACTATTAACCAAATATTTGTTTAGCCAGGATGACTAGTGAAATGCAGCAACAAATGTAAATAAAGGAGAAAAAATATGCTGTCTCAAGAGGCTTAGTTCTTTCGACAGGAATTTAAAAGTTGTAGCACAGTTATATCATTATAATTGAGTAATTTCATGTTTGGTTTTATGCTTTGGAATATTTTCTAGTTTACATCAAATCTTCGTTCAATGGGAAAGGGAAAGAAAAAAAATAAACTCAAAATTGCAATCTGACCCTCACATATACAGTGAAGTAATTCTAGAAAATAACAGAGAAATAGCACTTAGACTTTTATACTGCTCCATAGTGTTTTACAGCACTAAATGATTTACAAATGTCACATATTGCCCCCAAGAATCTAGGATCTTGGAAGGATGGAAGGCTGAGTCAACCCTGAGCTCCATCAGAATCAAACACGTGGCAGTCGGCAGAGTTAGCTTGCAATATTGCATTCTAACTACTGTGCCACCAAAGCTCCTCAAAACTATGATCAAAATTAATCATGTATAGTACACTTCAACTTGCACTTCTGAAATAATTATTAGCACAGGGAATAAAGCACAATAGCATGAGTTTAAACAAGAACAGAAAAACCTCAAACTAAAAAATGGAAATTCTGGAATAGACAGATAACAGATTTTACAGTAATCTGAATAAATTTTATTTTATGTCTCTGCATGCTCCTATATCTGACCTTTATGGCTCTTTAGCACTTATTTCTATTTCTAAATTCATACCACCCATTGTCAAACAGCAAGCATGCATCTTATTCCAAAAGCATAGGTTAGTATTTAAAATGTAATATGCAAGGCACACATAGGGAGAAAGCAGAATTTTAAGACATACATACCAGACTCTGGTTTTTAGCATACTTTGTAATTTAAATCCCCCTAAATAGATAAATCCTTCTATTTGTTCAGCATCTTTTTTTGAGTTTAAATCTGCAGTATATTCCTCAGATGAAAAAAAAAATTCTTGTAATCTTCAATCAGTATTAACCAGTAGCGGTGGGGGGAGGGGCAAATGGCAGCTGGAATTTGTGCACATGTGCAGAAGGGATGACTTATGTATCCCCAATGCTCCACCCATCATCTTTTTTCCCCCACCACTTCACCCCCAGATAACTCTAATTTTAACAACTAGAGGTTTAGTGGGTTGTGATTAGGTAAATTGTAGCCTAAAGCATTTGGACATCAGGCTGGGGAAAACACTTTTTTCCAATGTTTTTTAAAAGACTTTTGACATTTTATCTCTGTGGTGGCCCCTTCTCCCCATCAACTCTAAGTCAGAATTGCAGATGATGATTCCAAAACTTCTGCAATAAAAAGCTGCAGCAGCAAATTTTTGTCTCCATATTTCTATTTTACAGGAAAAGATATATTCTAGTAATTTATAGGCAGTCAGAAGATTAACTACAGACTCATAATAAACCCTCAAGAGGTTAACCTCATCCTCTTAAGCTTCACACAGTACCGTCTCAGAGATACCACAGCCAAGGAAAGGAAAAATAATCCAGTGGTTTGCTAATCCTTTAGTCAATCACCTCATGCAATGACACAAAGCCCTTTAGATGCCAACAACTCAATCTGTCTCACCAATACCATCAATCCAACTGATACATTTCACAGAAGCACGAACAGCACACCTCAAAAGGGTAAGAGGAAACCCCTTCTATCATTAAAGTACTAAATTCTTTTTCACCTCAACTCTTGTGGATCCAAAAGATACTCTTAAAGATGTATTTCTACAGTTCATTCAAAAAAAATCTGCAAATCTCTATCAATCTTTGAAAGTCATCTAATTATCTATCAGTGTGACCTAATTATGATTCTAATACTAACTTCCTTTAATTTTCCTAACTGCTGTTTATCTTTTCCTCTTACTCTAATCTCTTGAAACTTTACTAAGAAATCTATTTAAATGTCCACTCCAAGAAAACATTTGACACCGCACTTGAACATTGAAATAGGAAGAGAAGGATTGCTTTACTTGCCAATTTGTGAGTTCACACTGTAACATTTAAAACTGGACATTTCAGTTTCATTATCCTTCAAAACAAGCGTGTGTGAAGGTATTCTGCCTATGAGCGTTTTGCCGTATGTTCAGATAAGCACTATACAATCTGAACTACCCAACTGCATGACGTTGAAGGTGTGCATCCACCATACTGGACCAGACTCCTGAAAAAGGAACATGGATGCTTTTCAAGAGCATTACACCCGGGGGAGGGGTGATTGTGGGGTTGTTAGAATTTGTTCTATCAGGATTAAAAACACACAGCTCCAGATCTGCTTCACAGATTTTTTATGAGAACAAACCTTTCCCCCCAAAAAACTTTTTCTTAACGGAATGTTTCCCAACACACCTTTCTCACACAACCTGTGCCTTAATTCTTGTGTCAAATGGAATACAGATCTAGACTTCCAGTAGGTCATTCCCAACAAAGAAGTAAGGGCACCATTTAGAAGCAATTATTTCCCGTGTCAAGCAATGAAGCTCTTTAAAAAAAAAAACAACCAAATCTCATTAAGCCTTACTAAACACACAAATCTTAACTATTCCCATACACTTCTTAGGAATATACTTTTCCCTCAATTTGTTGCCTCTCTACTGCGTCTTTTACTTTCATGCAACTCAAATTTCTTGGGCCTCGCTTAGCCACTGGCTCCTTGATTTGTGTTTTTTGTTGTTGTTAGTTGCGAAGTCGTGTCCGACCCATCGTGACCCTATGGACAATGTTCCTCCAGGGCTTCCTGTCCTCTACCATCTTCTGGAGTCCATTTAGGCTCACGCCTACTGCTTCAGTGACTCCATCCAGCCACCTCATTCTCTGTCGTCCCCTTCTTCTCTTTCCCAGCATTAGGCTCTTCTCCAGTGAGTCCTTCCTTCTCATTAGGTGGCCAAAGTATTTGAGTTTTAGCTTCAGGATCTGGCCTTCTAAAGAGCAGTCAGGGTTGATCTCCTCTAGGAGTGACCGGTTTGATCGCCTTGCAGTCCAAGGGACTCGCAGGAGTCTTCTCCAGCACCATAGTTCAAAGGCTTCAATTCTTTGGCGCTCAGCCTTTCTTATGGTCCAGCTTTCATTGCCATTTGTGTTTAATGTTGGAGAATTCAGCAGCCGACTTGCATTTTGAAAAGACTCTCTCATGATGTTTCAGGCTCACAATAGATGTCTAAACCGTTAAATTACTATTTCTTTTATTAGCCTGAAAGACACTGCAGTTTAAGAGCATGGCCTCCACTATTGTTCTTTATACTAAGTTGGGTCTCTGAACAATACCGACAGCTGCTATTAAACTGAGCTGGCGTTTACTTTAGTGCAGCTGCTGCTTGTACGAACAGACCGACTCCTGATGCTTCCTCCCCTCTAGGGACACAGGCTGACACAGTGAATGTTCAATGAAGAGGAGCAAAGGGCCAGTGAATTGTCAACCCAATTTTATGCTACTCCAATTTTCCAGAGTGCACCCAATCCCTTTAAAAGAAATCAAGCATATGTCAGAGCATGAAACTTATTGTGCAGCACGGGATAATTATTTGTGTATACAAATCTGCAGTGGAAGAGATCATCTCTTACTGGACCAATATCTATGTGTAAAATGAGACTGCAGTTGCACAACACTTCTTGGATTATAAATACAACTTTTAGATCAGCTGTGCAAGGCACTTAGATTGAAAGAAAAGGCTGGACGGTATGATAAAAAAATATAATGCTTTGAAATAGTGAAAAATAAGATATATTTTGGTTGACCATAACATATTAATGCCTCAGTTTATTACAGGGCTAATATCCTATGCATACATGCCATCGAGGGGGCCATGGCTGAAATGCCTAAAGTCATGAATAGCTTGCAGAAAATAGACCGGAAAGAGGTTTATTTCCTGTTCACAAATTTCCAGGAATTGTCCAATGGAAAGAGATTTAAAACAAATTATATAGAAGTCCATCTTCACAAGCTGGAAGTTAGTCAGAACTAACCCATTGAATTCATTCCACAAGATATGATGGGGGTAGATACATCCACCAAGGAGTGATTTACCAAAAACTATTAGACCTGAAGATGGAATGTTACCTTAGGATTTAAAGCAGCATGCCTCCAAATAACATTGGCTTCCAGGGAAGCAACTGCAAGAAAGAGGCAAACTTCAGTCTCATGTCTGTGATCACCCTACTTTGATTTAGTCCAGCATTTTATCACATTGATAAAATGCTGGACTAAATTGATCCAATCTGGCAGTGCGAATCTCATTTTCTTGCTATTATACTTGCAATTATTTTTCAGGAGGAATTCATCGCACATGAGGCAAAAAAATTGCTGCTGTTTCACTTGAAATGAAATCAGCATATTAAATAAATGGATGGTAGTCTTGATCCTTTAAAAATACACACACACAAAATAAAAAAGCAGGGTTTGCACTGAACGTCTAACAGGCAGGCATTCAACTGGAGGTAATCTGCAAATGAATCAGTATTGTTCTCTTGGCTGCTGGGCGCTCTTAAGGAAAAGGTATAAAAAGATATAAGCCAGATGCTTCACAAAATATTCATTGTCCAATATAAACATTTCCAATTTATTTTAAAAGCTATTTTGAGCTGCGTTAGCTAAACACACTTACACACATAGAAAATACCCAGTTGAACTTCTGAACTAAATTCCAAGTAGAGACATCATAGGGACAAGTTAGGGGGTCATGAAGACAAAGACTTTAGGGGAAAAAAGTAGTTGACTGGATGGGGAAAACAGGAGGAACAAGGACCTAGTTTAAAGGGGGAGGTGTGTTTATGCAAAGCTAATCTGTGGGATATAATAAAACTGCCTGAATAAAATTTAAGTTGAAAATATAGTGACACTTGCAGGGAGGAATGGCTACTAAAAGGAAATGAAGGTCATTCTCTCACTTTATTTCACCTAATTGACTACCAATAGTTTACCAGAGATCTACAATTCAGAAATTGATTAAAACAGAGTTTTCAAGTAGAGGATCATCTTTTAATCCTCCTTAGGTCTTGTGGGGATGGGGGGAGTTCCCCCATCTCCAATTGGGATGTAATTTTAAGCACAGATGGATTAACCGGTGCCATTGTTTGAACACGTCACTAGACTATTGCACTGTTAATCCATACAGCAGCATGTCTAATTATCATTACAAAGTGTCTCTGGGAACTATAAAGACCAGCAGGGCATCTTCTCACAAGCAATTAACATAAACTAGTAAATGAATAATTTGAATTTCTCATAGTACTTGCACATGAATAAATATCAGAAGGAATAGGACTTGTTTCCAAGTTCTTTTGCCTACTACAGAAGCAACAGGAGGGAAATACAAGTGATATTTCTTCAGCATTATAAAATGTATATGACAAGCAAAATGTCTGGTGCATGATGCTCATAAATGTAAAGCAAGTTATCTACTTGTTTTCATATATTAGCAGATGATTTTCCCATGAAGCTAAACTTTGTATAAACATGACAGGTACACAAATTCTGGCAAATCTACAGATTGTCTCCTATCTTTTCTCATTTTTTCCCTATAATGTCAGGAGGAAGAGTTTAGATAACTATTTCTACTTTTATTTAAATATAACTTGTTGTGTTATTTTGGGGCATAACTATGACATTAGTATTACCATAGTATATTAATTGGGATGATACAGCACACCATAGTTAAGCAAAAGCAGAAATAAACATTTCTTAATCTTTTCACCCAGTCATTTTTTCACTTATAAATGTGAACAAAATTACTTTTACAACATTCAAAATTATTATTTTTAAATGTAGATATTCAGATTATCAAATGACTCAAGATACCACAAAAGTCTGTTAATCCCTACAAAATATATCAGTCCTAATCAGTTTGGTTTCTTTTTTCAACTCACTCCAAATATTAATTTACAATTCATAATCATTCCACACATAAAACTGGTCTTTGATATATATCAGGGATGTCCAACCTTGAGAACTTTAAGACTTGTGGACTTCAACACCCAGAATTCACCTGTCAGCCATGGTTGGCTGGTGACCTCTGGGAATTGAAGTCCATAAGTCTTTAAGTTGCCAAGGTTGGACATCCCTGATATATAGGATAAAGCAATATCTTTTGATAAATTAAGCTTTTAGGAATGCTACCAGTTTAAAATGCATAGGTGCCAAGAAAATGAATACTTAAAATGTAGCCATTAATGATCAAAGATATTATTTACATGTCAAACATTAAAACATCAAAACTGCCAAAAGCAATAAGAAAGGAAAGCTGGTTATACACACTGTAGGAGGTAGACCTGGAAGGCCACGTACCCCGATGATGGCATTCAGCTCAGCCATGGTCACTTGTTTGGCACGTTCCACTGCTTGAGCTACTTGTTGTTGATGCTGGAAGGACAAATAAATATCTATTATCAGAGCAACCACTGCTTGCAAGAGAAAAAGGCATTTTTAAAAACAAAAACAAAAACAAATAGTAACTATATTTCAAAGTAGCAAACTGAGATGCAACTTCCTTTCAAATGCATAAATATATAGTTTTTATTATAGTTTATTCGCAAGTTAACCTTCTTCCAAAGCTGATAAGTAACGCTTCTGTTGTGCATACTGTGCTAAACCATACTATTGCCTGATGTTGGTCACAATCTCAGTCCTTGCCTTAATACTATCTGATCATTCAAAGCACCCTTGGGTGCCATGTGTGAGCTAGGAAAGTGTGTGTGAGAAGGCCTTAGGGCAGGTTGTCTGGGCCACTCATGTTGTGTTAATAGGCATTCCCCCAATGCCCTGGTATATAAATTTAGTCACCAGGTTTTTCCATACATAATAAATACATCTATGCCAGTAACCTGGTTTTCCTACTCCCCAAAATTCACACCTGTGCTTTACTGTGTGTCACGGCACAATCCTATAGAAGTTGCTACATAAATGCTCATAAATGTTTGTCAAGAAATTTAGCACAGATTACAACTCAGGCCTTTTTCTTAGACTTAGACTTTTGTTAAGACTTCTGCTTTCTTAGACTTTAATGTTTCAAATGAAACATAAAAATGTTTTCAGAATTTCAACCAATTCTTAGAAGTTTTTTAAAAATGCTTTTGCAAATGCCACTCAAAAAGTTTAGTGTGCTATTGAGCACTATCATTTGTATTTACAGAGGATTTAACAAATGGCTAGACTAGCAGCTGCTAAGCTAATGCTAGCATTAAAAAAAATCTTGATAATCTTTTTAGACTGCCTCCTCCTGTGTTGGAAAGAATAATTTTGTGGTTGAGCTATTTCACCAGTTATACAGTTGGTGTATCTCATCTCCTCTGCTAGACTAAATTAACAGGGGGCCCGCGCATACTTCAACTACAACAGATGTTCCTCATTCTTCTGCATTTTTATAAAATTAACATTTTAAAAACTAATTTACAAAGATGCAACATAATTTCACTTTAAACAGCTGAACATTTGTACTTACTTCTTGAGACAAAAATGGGATGACTTGTGCACAGATTGTATTCAATCTCTTGGCAATTTCAGTCTATAGAGAAAAGTAAATATTTGGATTAAAACACACACATTATATTTTAGTTTACAAGATCATGTGAAAGACAAATGTTATAAAAATGTGAAGTACCCCAATATTATCTCAAATACCTAGAATACGTAGTTAAGCTGATAAGAGTTCAGCTTACTGAAGAACAACTCTGCTACAACTCCACATGTATTCAAACAAATGTATTCTTACTACATAGTCATTAATAATCAGTTCAAATCTAGCATGAGAGCAGTAAATCCATTGTTCCTCCCTCTTTTTTAATTATTTGAAGTCTTCCAAGTCCCAAAAAAGGAGAAATAAGTTGCAGTGGATATCCTCACAAACTGATACCCAAGTAGGTACTTTATAACAATCTATGCTTAGTTCTTGTGTTAACACAAGCTGATAAGGGCATCCTATATCACTGCCATACATAAGTGAGATATTTTAAAGAGAATTTTGCCCCATTTTGCTACCTTTTTAGTAGAGTTGTTAAGTGAATCACTGCAGTTTTAAGCTAGTAACACTGTTGTTAAATGAATCTGGTTTCCCCATTGATTTTGCTTGTCAGAAGGTCACAAAAGGTGATCACATGCCCCTAGGACATCATAGATATCAACCAGCTGTCAAGCATCTGAACTTTGATGATGTGACCATGGAGATGCTGCAACAGTTTTAAGTGTGAAAAACAGTCATAGGTCACTTTTTTGGTGCTGTTGTAACTTTGGTCACTAAATGTAACTCAGAGACTATCTGTATTTGTCCACTTTTTACTATGTATGATTGTGTGGCACTGATGCAAAGTCTCTTGTTCAAACCACGTGTGAGCCAGAAAAATTTACACTCAACTTTAATTTATGACATCCTATCCTTTTTTTTTTTGACTAAGAACTCAATCTATTTTCAAATGTTCTATACCTAGCAATGAGAGCTCCAGAAATTAAATGAGGACAAGCTTGCAGCATTTAAAAAAAAATTCCAAAGAAATACTCACGAGGCCAGAATCCAACCTTTAAAAAGATGGTTGGGGGATGAATAGCCCCAGACCAGTCAATCAATCAAAAATATAAGCTATGCTTTAGGAATATGCAATATAGATGGCATTAAATCTCTGAAATGCCTGACACAAGCCCTCAGTTTCATGTAATATTCATGAATTCTGAGCTGTCGGTAGCTGGCTTGACACAGCTTATCGCTAGATTTCTGATCTCCAAATACAGAGGACAGTTAAAACAATGTGGGATAAAAGAAACCATCCCTTGCAGACAGCAGATACATCAACACTAATTGCCCATATTCTCTTTGCTCACCACCAAAGCAGATCTGCAGGGCTGGTGCCTCATGTGAAAGCCGCTCAAGTACCCGTAATTGTTTATGTTCTTAATGTTAAGGCCTCTTGAATGCATTCATTTTTAATAGCAGGTTGAGTGTGGGGCCTATCAAAGAGCACAACAGCAACCCCAGTCATTAGTCCTTTGCTATGGCAATGATGAGCTTTTGATTTATTTGCAAATGACAAGCTTGCTGGGGCTCCAGAGTCAATCAGTGCCCTCCTATTCAAGATAAAGTTGAGACTGAAATTGTTTGCATTCTGTGGGAGGTATGCGTATTATTTTTTTTTCTAACTTAAAGTGTTTTGATCTGAAACACAGTCAGCTTCAAGTGTTGTTATTTGTCATTTTGTCAACATTTCATACTGAACTGAGTGATTAAGGGGGGAAGAGGCAGGTGCTTAAACAGTTTCAAAAATGCCTGCTTCAAATTCTGTAAATGTTTGATCAGAGATTTTCTTTTTTTCTTTTTCTCTGCTTTCTACTGAAGGAAACAGGACATATTTAACCAAGATTAAAATATATGATACTTGAGCTTCCCCCCCCCACCTCCCCAGAAGAATATAATATACATTGTTTCCTAATTCAGCAGTTTCCATGGGTCATTTTTCCCATTAAAAGTGAATTCTCATTCAAAATTTAAAAGCAACATTAAAGTTAAGGTATTTCCTTGTATAAACTGGAAGCTTAGATAAATAATCACACTACTGAGAGCCAGTGTAACCAATAATCATCAGACACCGTGACCTAGAGCAGGAAATGTTTGCTCAGTCTTTTAGCACAGAAAGTTAACAAGTTTCCAAACCTATCCTTGAGTGATGCCTTTGTTAGAATGACCAAAAAAGGTGTGAATGCTTCTGAGTTCTCCATTAGCAAAAATGTTATAAAAAAAAGATGGAGCAGGGAAGCACCAGATTCCCCTACCACATGCACAAATTAGGCCAATTTTTTCCAAGCATAAGGACCATAGTGCTAAGAATGAATTATTTTACACCTTTTTAAAAAATATCCATCCCCAGTAACTCCCACTGTGCCATCTAGTTCCTGGCTTGACAAATGTATGAAATTAGCCAAAAAGGAACAATAAGCTTGCCCTTTTGCTTCAGATCAACCAAAAAAAACCCAGACAACATCAGGAAGATAAAAAAAAGGTACTGTTTTCAATCTTATTTTTTAACTACTTGAAAATAGAATTAGGCCAACTTTCTCCCATATTTCTACACAGGAATATTCAAAATTCCACTCTATGTTAAAACAGTTGGATTTAGTCTATTTAGAACTGGAAAGTTGCAAGGACTTCAATCATCTTTAATAATTTCTGAAACGGGGATTACAGCTGTTAGTATTCACTCCAAATCTGTTTACTATGGCGTATTAATAAAAACAATAAATCCAGGATAAAATATATGAACCAGTCTTTCCCTATTTGTCTGTAACCTATTTTTACTTATGTGAATTATCTTTTCCTGTCACAATCACCAAACTGCCATTGTAATTTCAACAACTGTAGATGCTATATGATAAAAAGGTGTTGCTACACTTCAGGCAGAAGAACACCAAACCTTTTCAGGGATTATCCATGATGTGATTAAAATAACATTTTGTGGTAGAAGAAAAGGAATAAGTGCTTCTCACAACTCAAATACAAATTAGAGATGTATAAAAATCTAGATGCAATTTCATCATGTTAATGAAATAGGGTATCATGGAAACCTTTTACTTTCAGCTACTTTTTTGTGAGAAGCAATGTTTTATTATATGAAAGGCAATCCAGTTTCCTGACTTCAAAAGGCACCATCATCATTGTTCTGGGTTAGATGGGAGAAATTAAACTAAATACTCCATTCAAATCCTCAAAAATTCATCTCACCAATTAGTTCTTATAAAAGAAATTCTTATGTGGAAGTAGTCTGTAATATTAATTTCTAATGCATCTCAGAATAAATTAAAAAGCTTTCTTCATGCATAATTACAAATGACATCTGTAACTTCACTAAACTAAAGATGTGTAGAGTTCCTGTGAGTCAGGTGACAAATACATTATAAAGCAATTATTTTTATTATGATGTATAACATCCATCATTCCCTTCTCTTATTGCCTACTGAACAATATACCAAATATTTGATGCTTTTGTGTCTCCATTTTCTCATATATATATATATATATATATATATATATATATATATATATATATATATATGTAAGTATGTATGTATGTATGTATGTATATGTATATGTGTGTGTGTGTGTGTGTGTGTAAGTTTTTTATTTTTTATTTTTAGATTGCTAACAAAGAATTAAAGGGAGACTGATATGCATTTCAAACTTATTTGTTTTCATCAGTCAGCCATACCCTTCTGAGATTCGAACCTGAGCTGACTGCACATTAGGCAGTTGTTTTAACCTGTGGATGGCCTTCGGTTAGGCCGAAACAGGGAATAAAGATTTGTCCCATGTTTGGGGCCTAGCAAGGTAATCTAAATAGTTAACAAGCATTTAACATATATATATTTGGAGCCTTGGTGGAGCAGTGGGCTAATGCCTCCTTAAGTAACACCAGCTGCCTGCAATTAGTGCAGGTTCGCATCCCACCAGGCTCAAGGTTGACTCAGCCTTCCATCCTTCCGAGGTAGGTAAAATGAGGACCCAGATTGTTGGGGGCAATTAAGCTGACTTTGTAATAATGCCGCTTGGGGTGTGTGTGAAAGCCCTAATAAGCAGGCATATACATAGAATGAAGGCTACTGCTAAGCTTGTAAGCCGCCCTGAGTCTTCGGAGAAGGGCGGGATATAAATGGAATTAAAATAAATTTTTTATATATATATATATATATATATATATATATATATATATATATATATATATATATATATGTAGATCTAGAGTCTCGGGTTTCTTCTCTAGATCTACACATACAGACACCCGCGAGAATCTACGAAAACATATATATATATATATATATATATATATATATATATATATATATATATATATATATATATTATATATATATATATATATATATACACACACACATACACACACACATATACATACACACATATACATACACACACACACTCTGTTAAATTAAGTTCTGTTATATACAGAAAAAATATTTACAAACATTTGGTAGTTTTCACCTTTGACAAAAAATGCTTGCAGAACAACAACTATCAAGGAAGTGGGACTATACCCTCACTGTTGAAACAAACAAGACCGATGTTCCCAAGTGTCTCCTACTGACAATGATGCTATTCAAAGAATCCACATGAACTCAGTCAGCCAGAGATGTCATCCCAAAACATCTCACTCTGTGCATAGACAGCAGCTCCCACAGGAAAGGAATATATATCTCCTGCTGTCAAGAACTATCTTCCACCATCTCCAAGTGGCAGCAAATTGAGGAAACAAGAACACCCCCACAGCCCGTACATAAATAGGGGACAGTGAGGACGGAAAGGCATGCAAACTTTGTTACGCCTACCAAAATGACAGCTTTCACAGAAAAATAAGGAAGCTCATGAAAATTCAATGCAGCTCTAATATGTCCATTGTTAGAACGTGTACTTAGTTCAATCTGACAGCACCCTTTTTATGATTAATGTAATTCTTAAGGTCCTCTTAAGCTGAAGTGGCTCCTGTACCTATTTGGATTACAGAGCCCTGAAAAATCCTGACAGCCTTATGACATGCTTGTCATTATCATGCCATTTCCAGAAAAGCCAGTCTAGAAGTGGCATGAACTGTGTATCCTAGACATGAAACCCCAGGGGAAAACTCAGTGTGCCTTGGATTAAAATCAACAGCACTCCCACATTTTTTAATTGTTTGCCACTTTAGGAATGTATGGGTAGGAAAGCAAGGTCTAATCATGAAACAAAGCATGCATTTTCCATCCCCCATATTATTTTACGCAAATAGCAACATTTGCATAATAATAAGCTTGGCTGTTTTGAGATGCATAGTTTTGAATGTTCCAGTTGCTCATAGCACCGTAATTGGACTGTTGTTTTGTGACTACTTTCTTTCTTCCAGCATAGCCAATACCACAGCAGGGACCAGTCATATCTTTGCCGCTACTGCTTTAGATTGAATAAGGTGATGTGGGAGTGGAGTGTTGAATGGAGAAAAGCAATTAAACACATGGTCAGACAGGAGAAAACTGCTTGTAGCTGCTTGACTGCCTAGTAAATTATTGCTTTTTTCCCCTAATGCTAGGGAGAAGTTAAAAATTCAAGTGGGTGGTTGTATGGGCTCTCCAAATGTTGTGCTGTGCACTTGTTTTGCTTGTTTTTTTTTACAAGCAAGTAATGTAAAATATCATGCACATTTTGTGCACACATTACTTTGCTTCACATATAAATGTTGCTGAGGTTGTATAAATGTAGATTATTAGTGCAAGGAGGATTTGGTAAGCTGATTGAACTTTTGTGTATGTGTTCACCCTACATATATGTTCTTATGTCTTACAGTAATGATTTTTATTTTAATTTTTTCACCCTTCATTATTTTTATAGTTCAAGGTGCCACACATGCCTAATGTTCCTGTTTTCCCCACAACAGCAACCCTGTGAGATGAGTTCAGCTGGGAGACAATGATTAGCCCAAAGTCACCCAGCAGGCTTTCATGTCTAAGGCAGGACTAGAACTCAGTCGCCTGGTTTCTAGCTTTGTGCCTTAAACTGGCTAATAATATTCACACAATTAAGCAATATCAGCAGGCCTTTTTTCCATAGCTTCCACCCCTATGTGCAGGCAAAAATTTACAGAAAGAACAATGAAGATTTTTTTTTGTTTGGCCAACAGCTAGCAAGTAGAAAGCTACAAAAACAAGTAACAGTGCCTAAAGAAAAAACTGAGATAATTTAAGGCACATCGGAATTATTTTTCCTCCTCTTCAATCATGTCCAGTTGTTAGAGAAGGCCCAGACAAGTCCCTGCAATTTTCTTGACAAGGTTTTTCTGAAGTGGTTTGCCACTGCCTTCTTCCAAGGTCTGAGAGACACGAGAATGAGAAGCCCAGCTGCATTTGTGCCTCAGATGGGACTAGAAGTTGGTCTCCCAGTTTCCATCTTGATGCCCTAATCACTACACCAAACTGGCGCTCATCAAAACTCTTCATCAGAAATTAGCTGATCTCAATTTCCCATGGCGAAAGGACAGAAGAGGCTTATTAAGATAAACAGTGGGGGGAAAAATACCTGTCCTTGTAGGAAGGATTTGTTTTTTTCTTTAACACACTAACTTGCATTTATTTTTTCCAATATATTTTGTATTTCAACTGTGTTCTCTCTCTTTTTCATTATATTGATGTGTTCAAAATGGTTTAAAAAATAGTATCTTTAGCTTCCTGCAATCCAAATGGCAGATAGCATTGATCATGAACAAGCACCACGTAGCCCCTGCAACTGGAGTAGAAGAGCAAAGCAGCAACAGCTGTCCTCAAGTGGTAATGGTAGAATACTCAACACATTGAATAATTTTGCTCCAATGGAATAACAGACAACTTGTAATTTTTCAACAGAGTATTACAATTCTGATTCTAGAAACAAAGTACATTTTGTACTGACCAACCCTAGGTTGAATAATTCCTATACAATATACTGCATTGTTTGAGTGGATTTTTGTATGGTATGGAAACTGTGGAAAAGCAACCACAGAGAGGAAAAAACAAATCATATCTACATTACTTCTATTTCCTGTATCATTCAAATTCAAAGCAAACCTAGACTCTTTTTACAATCTTTTTTCTGGCTATCAGAGCAATAGAATTTCAACCATAGATGCAATTGTAATCTATTCTGGCCTTATAGTTGTTCTTATTTATGATGAGCAACTATTAGCTCTCATTTATTATATAAATTGGCCAAAAACAATCTATTGAGCTTAGCTAGTTATCCAGCTCACTATTATTCACAGTGAACGTAACATTCTTATTTTTTTAAAAAGATCACCCTACAACCTAGATTACCAAATAATGAACATCCTTTAATCTCTAATAATCTATGCATTATAATCTTGAAACATGATATGTCATAAAGGATATTTTTTTAAAAAAAAAATCCATAGCAAACCGTTTGCCAAAATAAGGGAAGAAAAACTTTACGGAAAAATTAATTTTTATTTATTTATTTTAATTCCATTTATATCCCGCCCTTCTCCGAAGACTCAGGGCGGCTTACAAGCTTAGCAGTAGCCTTCATTCTATGTATATGCCTGCTTATTAGGGCAGGCACATACATATTAGGGCAGGCACATACATACATGACACAAACATAAGAAAGGAAATATTTAAAGCATTAGTAGTAAGAATTAAAATACAAACTTCTGCCAACTTTATTTACTATCAGCATTTTTAAAAAAAAAACAAACAGTTTTTTGAAAAAGGATCATGACTCAAAGTCCCAAGGCAGGGGGAAAAAAAAACCCTTTCAGAACAGTATGATCACCTAACTGAAACTGAAACTATATATTTATCTTTTCCACAAAACAAGCAGCCAACTGCTCCCTGCACTGGTGCTATAGAGATTTCAACAAAATAGAGCTGAAAACTCCATCTGAATGAGCAAAATGTTCTTGCCATTTATACAGTGTAACAGTAATCCACCAGGGAATAAAAGGTCAAGGCTGCCCTTTTGGTCATTACCGAATCATTTGAGATGATCTGTGGTAAGGAAAATCGAAGGCTGTGAGTATGCTGCAAATGGCTTGACCTCAGTCCAATTTTTGTCTCCATCTGTCTAACCGATATGAGGATGAAAGCCTTCTGCAGGGTTCTTTTTAAATCCACGTTGTAAGGCATGAATCGGCTTGATACAGCGTTAATAAGGGGGAAAGTAGGCTTCTCTGACACAGAAACACATTTAGATTGTTATTCTTTATCACATGAAGTATGCCCTCCTCTCAGAAGTTACTAAAATGGCTTAGAGATACCTTCACTTTGCCAGGAAGGGCAGAAAGCATCCAATTTGCAGCCTTCCACAAGACTGACTTGCAGGACAAAAGAGTCTTCCAGAAAGACAGTAAGCGGAACCGACAGTGGAAGTTGCTTTTGTACAACATAAAAACTTTTTTTAAAAAAAAAAAGGTTTCATTTGCTCTGGGGGAAAAAAATGGTTTTCAGGATAACCTGAAAGAGCCAACATAAACCCAGTCCAAAGGACATGATCAGGGTAATGGCCATCATAACTTGTTTGCCTTTAAAGAGCTGCAAGAAAAGTTGTCATACATTTAAAATTGAGATGTTCAATAGTCACCAGGCATACAAAGTCACTGCAATTTCACTTATTCAAAGATATACAGATAGTCTTCGACTTACAACCATTCATTTAGTGACCATTCAAAGTTACAATGGCAATGAAAAAGGTGACTTACGACTATTTTTCACTTATTGCAGTATCCCCATAGTCATGTGATCAAAATTTGGATGTTTGACAAGTGGCTCATATTTATGACAGTTGCAGCATCCCAAGGTCATGGGATCACCTCTTGAGACTTTCTGACAAGCAAAGCCAATGGGGGAAGCAATGATTCACATAACAACCAGTAACTTCACAACTGCAGCAACTGTGTTACTAATAACTGTGGCAAGAAAGGTCATAAAATAGAGCAAAACTCACTTAACAACTGTCTTGCTTAGCATCAGGAATTTTGGGCTCAACTGTGGTCACAGATTGAGGACTACCTGCACAACTATTGCTGTATTACCTACCTCACGGTGCCTTTATTAACCACCTTATTTTTAAAGCTAATATGCTGGCTAGGATGATGGGAACGGAAATCCTTCACCTCTGGAAGGTGCCAGTTGGAAAAAGGCAGTATTATTTTCTTATTTTGGCCATGAGAGCAACGTATTAAGAGGCTCCATGCCATATCTGGAGGTTTAAGCCCCCACAGTATATCAATGTCAAGCAACAGCATGTCAAGCTAAGATTCAATTCAGGTAAGTGCCATTGCCAAATGTTCTTGTTCCCAGACGTGCTTTAAGATTATTTTTATTGCTTAAAATTTAATTTGTTCCAACTCACATCTCCATGGCAACACCGGCTAGCCCTGCAAATCATTTGGGTAATTGGATACCTTATCTCTCTATTGCTCTCAAATCGAATGATTCTGCTAGAATTGTAACAGCCAATCATGTTTACAGGCCTCCTGAGTAATAGACTTTAAAAAGTAGCCACATTCATCTCCTATTTACAGCCATATTAACCATTACACAAAGAAGTTGTGAAAGTGGCCTCCCAGTATATTTCATGTTATCAGTATTGTCACCATTAATATTGCAATCAACAGAAAAAGTTGTGAAGCCATAATCAAACAGATTAAATTCAGATAGAGATGTGTGTGTACACATAAACTAGATGAGTTTGATCAATGACTGTCTACAAATATTAGAAAAATGGTGCATCACTTCAGCAATCTTATATCCAATAGAACTGTGCATGCACTTTAAAAATGGTTGCTGCGCTGTAATTATATATCATGACTCCATGTTAAAACAAAATCAAATATGCATACAATACAGATCTTGATATGTCAGAAAGAAAACCTACATGTTCTGGGCAGCACCAATGCAAGTGAGTACTAAATTCAAAAAGCCATCCACATCTTTGAGTAATTCATTCATATTTTGAATTCAAAAGAAGTTGACATGTAATTTGACTGTTAATTGATACCTTTTTACTTCATACCATACTATGAGTTCTGCACATTCTGTTCTTTATCAGAACAGCTTCACTGATTCAGTGAATTGTGGGTCAAGTCACATGCCAATGCCTTCCAAATCCTTAAAGTAAGAGGAACATGGGAATTTTTTTTTGGGGGGGGAAATCATATATATTTCCGTATATATTATAAATAACTGCATATATGCTGGCATGTCTTTTCTTGACAAGCATGGGAAACAATTAAGAGAACTAGTTTCTCTATTCTTAGCATATGGTACGTAGTATCTTTTCCAATCTTTTACTAAGCAACTTCATACACGTTTTATATGAGATATTGCTACTGCTGTTAAAGACAACTATAATGGGTTTTCTACCCAGATCCATTCTATGAGTTCATCTATTTCAAAGTATTATGCATATAATTAAAATTAATTATATTATGCATGTAATTAAATATACTCTTCAGTTCAGATCAACTGCAGATGACTACATGAGCAAATCCATGGAAGTATATTGAAATGGGTTGCTACTTCTGTTTTCTGGAGTGTTTGTGTGTGCGCGTGTGTGTGTACACACAGCTTTACAACAATTTTTAATGGAAAAAAACCTACTGAATTGTTAAGCATTTTGCTCTACTGATATCATTCTTGAAAGTAGGCCAATATATAAACTTTTGCATAAACAAATAACCACTATTGTTTCATGCAGAGTCTGATTACATATTTAAATATAAAATATTTTATCCCCCATTTTTAGAGCAGAATGTGTGAACTGCCTCACCCCCTTAAAGGTGCAGCACTTGAGATTAATAAAAGCAGCATGAGACTATCTCTTTGGCTTTGATTGCACAAGCTTCTAAGAATGAAATGATTAAATGGGGAACTCACCCCATGTACAACATCTGTCTCCTCCCATTAACAGCAAAGGCGGAGTTGCTTGAAAGTTATCACTGTGGTTTGAAAACCAGTTAAGTGGGGAATCCAAATTTAGAATGACACTACATCAAGTATATTATAGCTTAATCCTAAACTGATGTGCCACAACCATGGGTAATAGCTCTGGTTTTCAATTAAGCCAATTGTAATATTAGTTACAGAGTTGGTTAGAATATCAAAATTGAATAAATCATCACCATCATCTTGTTAGGGACATCCATTTCCTACATGTGTAAACAAGTTTGAAAACTACAAAGGTGATTTGCAGGTCATGTTATTTTGGCTGCACAAAAGTGATAGTGATAATTCTATATTGAATTCTAATAAAGCACATTTACTGCCAAGTCATTTTATGGCTATATATGAACCATACCTTTTATGCTGTAAGATTTCAAATATTAAATATAGATCTATGAAAGGACCTTAAGTATTTTTTATCAAGTGTTAAATAGGAACTCAATTAACTTAGGTTTTGAGAAAACACACACACATGACCAGGTTGAAAGGGCAGGGGGGAGGGAAGGGGCAATATCATGTGCAGCTTTGATTTGTTTATGTAGATTTTCTTAACACAAAGTGAAAATGAATTTGTTAATTTAGGCTAGCTCTATTTAATCTAAGTAGAATAATCCAAAGAATGCCTTATAATAGATTGGGGATAGTCTTCATACATTTTTAAGCTTAGCATCCTAGCCAGACAGCAAACAAAATCCTTTTTGCTCTGTTCTTCCACAAAATGGAAATCTACCTTTTGTTTTCATTCAGTAATCCACAGAAGTTTTAAAATGGCTCAAAACAGAAGCTGCAGCAGTATGTTCTTTAAATCCATTTTCTCTTCTTAACCACCCACTAGATGTTCCAGCACAGAGAAAGAACAGTCCTTCCCTTCTAATGCAAAAATCCATACTGCCATTGCCCTTGCAAACTGCTAAACAAGCAGTATTGGCAATTCACTTGTGTTCAGTAATATATTTACTCCAAATCCCAATGGCTTGTCTCTTAATGCAGTTTTCTTCCTATTGTGTATGTTCTTGTCAATACACTGACTGGTCACCTTATTCCATAAGCTACTTTGACCAATTGTTTACCTGAGATAACAAAAGACTGAAAACAAGGCAGGGGATTTTCCTTGATTTTCTGTCCAACAATTTCTGTCACCAGTCCAAAAGGAGCATGCTACACAAGAGATCAGGCATATCCTAACTGGAATCGCTTTTAATCAGTTTAATTTGGGAGCTATTCTGATTAACCAAGATAAGACTAAGATAACTATGCTGTAAACATACTGACCAGTATGTAATAACTGCATTCCAAACTGTGGTTTCAAGAAGCATAGCGAACTACAAAAATTTCCTCTTTTCAAACAAAGATGTGGTTCATTTCATTTAGACGTTTATTTAAACTTTTGTTAAGGGGTACTGATAGAAACCTCTGCTATGAATATAACAAATGCCAGTGATGAATTAATAGTGCAAAGGGTTGTCTTATTTGCTAAAAATTACACAAAATACTATAAAGAATTAAACATCTAAAAAACAGGAGTTTAAGATCAAAATGCGAAGAAAAACTAGAACTGAAGAGGTGAAATTGTATTTACTGCAACCTGTTCTCCAACACTAGGCTTCTGATATGACCTTTGGGGTGTGGAAAAATGACAAGATTCATTAGTGCTCAAATGTGTTCACCAAATATCTTGATGACAGAAAATCAAGATACCAAGAAAAGTCAGAAAGCAAGTCATGTCAATAACTGAAATGCAAGCAGCCAAGCAAAAGGAAATCTGTTTTTTAGAAAGCCAATCTTTTGCTGAGATGCTTATTCTGGGTCTGAGAATATATTACATCACAATTCAGAAAGATACCTTGATTTATGCTACTCCACACAAAACTATTTCCATTCATTAAAAAGGCAATATTTAAAATTAATATGTGCCTGACATTAACTTGCTATAAAGAAGTTATTAGTTTCACAAATTCATTTGGGTTCCTGTTTGCAATCTAAATTAATGAATGTACATGGATGAAGACTAGTCCAACATTGTGACCATTCCTATTCAAAGAACTGTGTGAAATCAAGAAAACCTCTAAGCATCATTTACTACCTATGATGTCAAGAGCAACCATCAGGAGATACGGCTGTTGAACACAGACAGCTTTGTGAGTGGCTCCTTAAAAGAAAAGACTGGCACTGTTAGCACCACTATGCTCCATTTTCGAAGTTATAATTATTTGGAAGTGAGAAGGCAGCAAGCCAAACAGAAAACCTCAGCAGGGCAGAGTGACAAGCTTGCCTGAAGGCAGGTCAGAGAGATCAGTGCTGTCCCCTCAGAGGAGACAAAGGCCCACCTGTCACTTTCAGAATGACAGGAACTCAAACACTGTATAGTAGTTTATATAGTCTGTCTGTGGGTTCAGTAGTGATCAATCTTTATTTGGCTGACTGCCACTGAACTAAGGCTAACCTTACCCCTAAACAATTGAGGTTTTAACACATAAGAAGGTTTACTTTCTGGTTTACTCTGAAGGCCATCAGACAGGAATGATGAGAATGACACAGAGAAAACATTTCCCAGGCAGCTACTAATATATCCAAGAAACCCTGTATCTTGGCAGCAAATTTACCACAGTAATCATTGCTAACCCCAACTGCCATAATGAGTATTTTTTTAAAAAAAATGAAACTCACAACCTTTAAGCAATTCCCTAGAAAGATCCATATCAGCCCTAGACTGACTACCAGCATAGTTTCTGAAATGCTAATAGAGAAGCAAAAGAAAGCAAGAAAGTACTACTATAAACTGGCATGGTTTAAAATCATATATACATAAGCAAAACATGCAATCTAAAGGGGAAAAACACATGCTGCAACTCTGTGTCAGATCAAGGATGAAGCTTACTACTGGTTAAATTAAAGCAAAACTTCATTTCCTGCACTATTCCCCTGTTCTACTTTTGTCCTGAATAAAAGGAAACGTGGATCCAGAGATCCCACAAGCAGTAAAGAATTCCCATGGCCATCCACTGTGATGAGGAGGATAGAGGAATTTTTGCCTGCTTCCATAGTCTTACCAAAGCAAAGGTATCCTTGCATGGCACTCAACTCTTGATGGCTATATTCACACAGTACAGAAGTGGTTTGCAAGTGGAATGAGTTTTTAAGAACCGTGAGAGCATCAAGGACTCCATAGCTCAACCCTGAGCTATAGGCACTCTCTTCCATTATTTTATTTTAACTTCCCAATGTATTCAAAGAGATTTGGAATTACACCACTCGCTTATCCAAGTACTAACCAGGGCTGACCCTGTTTAGGTTGAAATCAGATAAAGGTAGTTACATGTTGACACCTGTTTAGGTGCATTTGTCTCATGCCCTAAATAATCCATTCCAAAAGGTTGGAGAAGAACATTTCCCACACATAAGACTAACTACAATAGAAGATCACTGAAATTTGCTCTTCTCCTTGATGGATCCTGCAAACAAAATTTCTACCATGTATCAAAGGCCAAAGAAAACCGTGCATTAGTCAGCCCAATAAATAACTGTAATCAGTAGAAACTCGTTTACAAGTACCAGGTTTTTGTCTGAGTTATTATGTTGGCCCTTAGCTCATTGCTCTCATAACAAGTCTAAATACAAAAAAAATCACAATGTTTCTGGAAATCCTGCTAACTTGGACATCCAGCTTATTTTATGCCCACAACAATCCTTTGAGGCAGGTGACATGACAATGATTGATTCAAAGCTATCCACTAACTTTGAGGTTGAGTGGGGTCTTGCCCAGTCCATTACACCATATAAATGGAAATAAGTAATGGCATATTAAATAAGTGAGTAATATGAGTGGAAAATAATCTTAATTTACAAAAGATGGCCAGAATCTGAAACAGTTTCCTGGATACCATCCACTTTGCTTAAAGGCAAAAGACATGCAAAGAGGGAATAGAAAAAGCTTGCCTACATCAAATTATGTTCCTACCATGCAGGTAGAAGCCTGTTCAAGCAATGTTAATTTTCACTTTTGGAAAATACTGCCAACATGAAATAACAGCTATGGAAACAAGGACACACAAAATAATCCTCAAGATTAACATGACTTTCTGTGGTTGTTGTTTTGCCATGCTACTGCAATTTCCTTTCCTAAAGTTTGGAGTTCAGGGACATAGATCTCTGAAGGCATCTATTCACGTTTATAACATTAGATGCATACATCGGTAACATTTCAATCGATGGGAAAAAAATTCCCATCACTACATTTTGTATTTAAAAAATGTTGTCAGTTGTGACTTCTTTTATTTCTCCTGATGGTGCCTTGCTAAGCATTTGGTTATAAGCCATAAAACAGGAATAATTTTCAGCCTGTCAGGAGTCTAGCTAATGCCCAGTTTCCCCCTAGAGAGAATTCCTGTCAAATGTAATGAGAGCTCTGAAGGCCCTCTCTACAACATAATGAGCACTTAGGCCAGGCTAGTGATCAGCCAGCAAAAAGCATCAATTGGAGCCTAGCTACTCCCTAGGGGATACACATCAACAGTTTTAATAAGAATTATGATTACTCTCCAGCAAATGCCTAAGAACATACTGTTCATGTTTAAATCATGAAATTCTCACATACACGCATCCTCTTTTCCAGGATGAATTCATTTTCTTTTTTTCAACAAGATGGTTAAGATAGAGAAATAGTTAACTCTGTCGTACATGAAAAGTATATGGCAAAATCAATACTACCTCTGTTGCATACTATAAAAACCATGGCAAACCTCTACCAAATATATTATTTTGGCAATTTCCTTTTTACAGAAATAATATAGGCCATGCTTGTTGTATCTGAAAATGTTATTTATAAATTTCATATTCAGACTAAATAAAATTTGGTACAGTAATGCACAGGCTAAAATAACATTCCCAGTTCCAAAGCTCTTTCTGTTTTCTTTGTTTAATCTTTAAATAAATCCAGTTTTCAATTCTAGTTTCCAATTTGCACATTTGGTTTCCTGTTAAAGAAGAAATTTTTAAAGCTAGTCACAATATTAGATGAAAGTATGACCAATTAAGCTCATAAAACCTGTGATCTGTAACAAGCTATTAGTAAGTTTTAAGCAAATGGCAGCCTACACATTTTGGGGTGGGTTTTTTTGGGAAAAACATTAGTATTTAGTACAATGTAATAATACAATTTTCAAAGCAAATAAAGAAAATTATGAAAGGAAAAATGAGAATTCTCAATAGCTAAATTTCAACAATTTAGTTAAGGCCTGAAAGCTGCCATTATTTATGTGACCAAATGTTTAATATGTAAATTTCAAATAAACTACCTATATCTAAAAAGCATCCATTTTTGAGAGAATCATAATTCTGGATTACCAAATGTTCTTGCATCTGATGGATTTTACACATACTCCCCCCAAATAAAAGAGTTCAGAACTACAAAAGCAGAATTCAGCATTCAAGCACACTTGCTTAATGGGAGCCTTTGAATACACTGAAGATGTGAAACCTGAACGAATCAATTTCTTCACTTTGCCTTAGCTGGTCAGCCATGCTCCTTAATTTAATGAAACAAGAGTTTCAGATGAAATAGCCCATATACATCAAGAAAGAATTGTATTGTTGCACTTTGAAATGTATCCAACTGTGCAACTTCATCTAATGATAATTTTTTTAAGAGGCCATCGATTTCTGAAAGACTTATTGTACCAGCATCTTGATGAAAAAGTGGATGTCAGCATATCTATAGAATATTTACACCCTGCCATTAATGCTTTCTCTGGCAGACAATAACTACTCAATTGAAGGTCCTTTGGGCTGAGCAATCATTTAGCTTTCTTTCTCTTATGAGGTCCTTAGTGCCTTGTTCCAGTTCAATACTCTTTTTATTCACCATTATAGTAGCCATAAGTGTGAATTTTATGGGAACTTGCAAACTCAGTCATAAGGAATGCTTTCCAAGACACTAATCTTTTGATGCTTTTAAATGGCTTGGATTTGAGCAACCATCAACATATGCTGCCTAGACATAAAATACTGGTTAGGCAGATTCAAGGATGTGCCACCCCAAATATCCTTCTAGAAAACTATTTCCTTGAAAATATTTAATTTTAAGCATCTCTCATATATAACGGTGAAGGCCAAGATAGTATTTATAAAACTAAATGGAAATTGATAGGAAAATTTTTCCTATATTTCTCCAACCTTTTAGATATTTGTCTAATGTAATATAGCAAAATTGCTTGCATTTTGAACAACACAGAATTCAATAATAACAATTTCTTACCTGTTTGTGCATTTCGATATTTAATCCATATGACATTTCATAGTACTGTGAATAAAGCAGAGAAAAGTTTAATTAAACACAGATACAAACACACAAACAGCAGTTCTGTCATGTCCAGAATTTCATTTTCTCTTGTTCCAAACAAGCAGAAGTAAACCAACACATTAAAACTGCGGTAAAGCTGATTTTAATGAACAACAGGGTATGTCCTAAAGTGTATTCAGCAGTGGAGCAAGCTGCTAAGGGAGATCCTGAGTCTTTTACTGGAGGAAGTTAAACAGAAGCTGGACTACCATCTGTCAGGGACACTGGAGTGTATCCTGCTCTTAACAGGTTAGACTATTCTCCCTGGTTTCTTCCAATTCTGATTTTACATTTTAATAAAGCATATAGATAAACAAGATTGTACTTACCATAACATAGTGCCTTTGCATTTCTGTCTTTTCACTTGCCAACTTCTCACATTCCAACTTAAGGCTATAAAGATAAAGTTTATATTTGTTTTAAATATATGAATTTAAGATATGCTTTTATTTCCATTCTGAAAAGATGCTAGTTATGGAAACTGTCCTGGGATCTCAAAGTAAAAAAACAGAGATGTTTAGCAACCCACTTTAATAGATGAGGACATTTGAACAGGAGATCAGAACAGATAAAGGATTCCTAACATGTAGAAATAATTTAATATAGTGGGAAAGTATGTTGTTTAAAAGGTACCAACATAGAATTCCAGCATTCCTATGAAAGATTCAGGAAGGACATTTCTATAGAAATCCATGTGAATTATTAACAAATAACACTTCAGTTTGTCTTTTCACAAAATCAATTTGTCAAATATAACCAAACTAAAGGCTCTGGCCCATCATGGCCCTACTCAGTAATAATGAAAACTGTAATTTATGGCAGCACACATATACTTTTAATTAGACCCAAACATAAATTATTTATGGCTTTCAGTTGAAGTAAAATAACTTAAATCAAGCTGCCAAGCTTCAAATTCATTTACAAATTATCTCCAATGGAAATTTACTTCTAGGATTGGGGTTGTAATTCTATTAATTCAATATAAAAGCCTGAAGGTCATCAAGCCAAATCCTTTAGATAATTAAAGCTTTTCAGTTTGGCTGCTATGATTAAAGGGTATTTGTAGGTGTGTAGCATTAATTCCCCAGACTCTCACAATATTGTAAAAATTCTACTGTTTGAATACTACTTATTTGAACAGGCTTGATCTTTGCAGTTATGACTGTGTACACAGTGTGCTTGAGCTATAGAACAGCTGAGCTCAATTTTATATATGTTTGTTTGTACAAACCAAATCAAGATAATATACTAACCGTCTGGCCCTGGAACATGTTTACTTTAAAGATGTATTGCTCAGATTTTTATTAGACGTGTATTTTACTTACATGTACATACACGTTAATGTTTCAATAAATCATCCTAACTTTATTTCTTGTTTGCAAATTACGCATTTGAGAACTTTTAGGCATGCTATCTTTGGAATATTTTTCAAAAAACATAATTCTAGGCAGACACACACAGAATCAAATAATGGCCAAAATAAGCATGCAAACACTATTTTTGTTTGTAAAAATGTTTTTTTAAAACCCTTTCACTTAGCATGCAAATAATTTCTATTCTCTTGGGAGCTGTTAAATAGGCTTTTTATTATTTTATTTAATGATGGATTGCTGGAATATGAGGAGAGGAACCCTGGTTGACCAAATGTCATCTCAAGTCTCTTAAAACTTTCCAGAGCAAAAATATTGACAGTTCTTGTAAAGCTCTGAAAGCACATAGGGAGATGGAGGTAGCAAGAGAGCAGCTCATACACCTAAACTGTATTAACTTACACAAATAAAAACAATAGCTGGGTCCACCAGCCTGCTGCACACTCACACCTTCAGTGTGTGAGTGACAAGACTTTTCCCTGCCTCCTCACGCCACCACCTGGGCATAACTACTAAATACATTTGGAAGAAGCAAAACACACCCTACGTACTAAGGGGCACATTATGGAGCGCCTTGAAATTCTCAGCCCAGAAGAAAAGTCTTCCTTCCCATGAGCAGGGGGGGGGGAGGGGAAAAAAAGCGATGATGTTTCAAAGCTGACCTGAGCCATTCTCACCTGTGATACTGAGCTTGGAGAAACTGGAACTCTTCTTTGATTCGGTCTAGAGACTCTGGGATGGTGAACTTAAAGGGCTGTCCTGCAGCTTGGTGTGGCGTCTGAAGGGGACAGAAGGGAAGGAAGGAAGGAAGGAAGGAAGGAAGGAAGGAAGGAAGGAAGGAAGGAAGGAAGGAAGGAAGGAAGGAAGGAAGGAAGGAAGGAAAGAAAAGGAGGAAAAGGGAGTTGTGAGAGAACTGTTAAGATAACAGGCAAAGTTGTAGCTGAGGGAACAATGCCACCTGGTCCAGAAAGAGCACGTGGCAAGCAAAGGCAAAATCCCCACGAAACCGCATTTACAAGGGATGCCCCATCTAGGACTCGCTATTATTCATTTAAAAACCACCGCAAACGCCACTGGCGTGCAAAGAGAGCGCTCCCTCCGTCCTTGCCCTTCCAGGAAATGGAAGCAGCGGTGTCTCGCATTCGGTCTGGGTGGGGGGGAGGGAGGGAGGGGAGGGTGAGGCTCTCCGCCTCACAGGCTGGGTCCTGAGAACAAGGAAAGGCAACCCAAGCGGCCCGGCCCGGTTTAGACGGCCGCGAGTAAACAAAAGGGGAAGCCGCACGCGTCCCTCCCCCCCCAACACACACACACACACACACTTCTTCCCCTCCCTTTCCCCGCCCGTCGCTCCCCAAAAGCCAACGGGAGGCTTTTCAAACCAGCCTCGGCCAGGCCAGCTGACGAGGCAGAAGTTTCCCAGGCCTTTCCCTCGCCCGCCCACACCCCCGCTTCCCCCCAAAGCTCGTGTGTTGTTGTTGTGTTGTTTTTTTCCGGCCCCGGAAGAGTCAGGCAGACGGTCGACAGAAGCAGCCGCTTCCACTTTCCGACTCCTGCGTTAGCCCCAGAACCCACCGCGCGTTACTTTTGTGTGTGTGTGTGTGTGTGCCCGGGAAAAGGGGTCGTGGGAAGGGGGGTTTTGTTGTTGGGGAGGGTGAGGAAGCCAAGGGCTCACTTACGGGATGCCGGCTCTGAGGAAACATGGCTCTGGCCGCCGCTTTCCTCTTTCGCAGGTCTGGCCTCGCCTCGACCCCTGAACTTTGCGATTCCGCGGAAGCTCCAGAGCAAACGCCAGGTGGGAGGCAAGCGGGGAGGGCGCTACTCCGCTTCTTGGCTCAGCTGCAGGCTCATCCTCTCCCCCCGACACACACACACACGCGGCTTCCCTCCAGCCCCAGCCCAGCCGCTTCCTTTGTTGTTAGCTGGAGAGAGCGAGGGAAGGGGAAAAAAAAAAGTCGCCGGGGATCTGCCCGAGCAAGCACAAGCGATGGACAGTCCGGGATGGGTCCTCCTTCCTCGCCGCGCCGTTCTTCTTCTTGTCGCTGCCGCTGTCGTTTCTTGGGTTTTTCTGTTTCTTTCCCCCGTCTTTTTCTTTTCTTTTCTTTTCTTTTTTTCCCTCCAGGAAACAGCCTTCCTTTCCTCGGCCGCCAAACGCACTTAGAAAAGACCCAACCAACAAAACAACCGCCCGAAAGATCGATGGCTTTCGAGTCGAGCGGAGGAGAAAATCCAAACAAGTCAAGGGCTCTTTTCCGACGGTCGGCTGCGGGGCTAGAGCCGCGGAAGTCACCCCCTGCCGAAAGGCCGCGCTCTTCTTCTTACCCGCCTCGGGAGATCGAGTCAAGGCCAGATCGGGCGCGGGACGCGAGGAAGAAAATCGAAAGGGGAGGGAGGGGAAGGAGAAGAGGGAGGCTTACGAGGGCAGGAGCCGGACTGGGGGAAAAAAAAGAGAGTCCTGAGTTACACGGGGGGAAAAAAAACCACCCCACCCCCCCTTCTTCTCCTTCCTGGTACCCACTCTTCCCAGCGCAGTCGGTCTCCAACTCAAGAACCGCTTCCCCCACGGAGTCGTGCCCCGCAGCGCATCGACGACCGAGGATCCTCACACGCGTTAGAAACCCGAAACGAAACCTCCTATTTGGAGCAGAAGCATCCCGGGCAGACTTCTTCTTGAGGCGGCCTCCGCTTTCCCTTCCGCTGCTTTTCTTTCTCTCTTGCTCAATCCCGGGCCAAAGTTCTTCTTTGCGAGAAGATCCCTCGAGGAACCATCCAGGCGGGGGTGGGGAGAAGGCGAGACCTTCTCCTCCCCCCTCCCCAAAATTATCGTAAGGCTTTTTCTTCCATGGAGGCGAGACCGGCACGTAATAAGAAAACTCCGCAGGATACACAGCCCGGCTCGGCTCGGCGGCGGCGGCGGCGGCAGGATCTCAATAAACGGGACACAATGTATCCGCCCGCGCTGGTTACATTAACACGCGGTTTCACACTCCTCGAGCTAACCAGCCTCTTGGCTCCGCCTCCGCGTCGGGCCAATCGTCTGCTTGGGAACCAACGTGGGGCAATGACATCAGGCCAATGGCAGCTGGCTCTGGCCGAGCGTCGCCTCCCCTTCTGCCTCGCTCCCCCTTTCCTAGGAAGCCTTTCTAGTTGAGCTGCAGGACCCCTCTGAGCGAGCCAATGGGAGGCAGCGGAACGTTCAGGCAGGCAGGGAGAATGGGAAGGTCGGGGAGAAGGAGAGTGGAAAGGCTGGGCTGTCAATCAAAGTAACGTGGGGTAGAATATGCGAAAGAGAGAGAGAGAGAGAGAGAGAAAGAAATGACTGCTAGGCGCTCGCTTCCTCCCCCCCCCTCTCTGTCTTTTATTCTTCCTTTATCTTGCCCCACTCTTTCCAGAAATCTGTGAAAATAACGTAGAGAGATAAATAATGCATTCCTCATTCGGGACGGGCAGTACCTACAGTCAGATGGATGCTTCCCTGTTTTAAGCTAATGGGAGGTTGGGAGGGGGCCACGGTGTCGCCTTGGAGGATGAAGTGTTCACAGCGATCTGTATCAAAGTTTCCTAGGAACAAGTCTTCTGTAGTGCTTCCGGAAATGTAGCCTCTTCTCACAACAGTTTTCTCTTGTAATTTTGTCAGATCGGGGAGAGTGTAGGCTGAAGTGCCCCAGGTAGCCATAAAGACTAGGAGGCAGGTTGGTAATTCCATAGATTTAAATATATTCAGCAAATATCGCAGATGTGAAGTGGCCGGCTTGTTTCCTACGGCCTGTTGGAGGTCTTCTTATCGGGTGATTTTAAACTGCTATTTCAACTCAGGCTGATGCCCAGTTCTTTGAAAGTTTCCGAGTGACAGCTATTGTGATAACTCCTCTTAGGAAACTCTAGCGTGTTTTGTTAAAGATAGCCCGTAACAAGAGGCTGAGGCTCCATTCCAGTTTGGCAAAGAAATCCCTCCATTACTGAAACTTTGGCAAGGCAGGTCCCCGGCAAAGTACTTGAGCTTTTGCAAACATCTTTGGTGGGCTCTATTGTCTTTTTTTTTTTTAGGGTTTCAACCCATGATTATCATGCTAAGGAATGTCCTTATTCATTCCTGTCCCTTCAGTTGAGGAAGGAGAAAGAAGAAGCAGAATACTTTCTTTCTGATACCTTATTTTGATGGTTCCTCAAGTCTACTTGGGACATCCTGAAGTGAGGATTTTGTTTTCTTTTACTTTGCTAAATTTCCTGGTAAAGGCTTGAAAAGACCCTCATTGGTTCAAAATGGGGAGCAGAACAAGCAGTGGCGTAGCGTGGGGGGTGCAGGGGGGGCCGGCCGCACCGGGCGCAACATCTGGGGGGGCGCGCTCGCACTGAGCTGCTCAGGGAGCCCCAAGGGCTGCACAGAGTCGGCTTGGCTCCGCTCTCGAGCTGCTCTTTCTTGCAAAGCGAAACGAGTCCGGCAGGTGAGATGGGCGGCCACATAAACTGAATAAAATAAATAGAAGCGCCCAACTCTCCGCCCAGGCTCAGGCCAACCGCAAGCGCCCCGCAGGTGCCCCGGCAGGCTTGGCCGAGCGAAGACGGACCCGCCGGCCGGCTGGCCTAGCTTCGTGCGCATGCGTGGCTTTATTTAGCGGGGCTCACGTGCGAGCTTGAATGCAGCGGCTCTTGCAGGTCGGAGCCCCGCCCAGCCGCGCTCGAGAGGGACCCGGAAGCATCCCACATGCGCGCGACTCTTCTTGGAAAGTCTACGCCGCTGCGGGGCGCGTCTTTTCGGCGGTGCCATGACGTCACCGGGTTAGGGGGCGCAAATTGCCCCGGGTGCTGACAACCCACACTACGCCACTGAGAACAAGGACTCCTGCTGCCGTTTCTTCAGAAGAAGCTTGGCCAATCCAATCCTCTAGTGCACCCAAGCCAGCAGACAAGGACAAGTTTACTTTTGTACATTCTTCATTGTGTTCCCTGAACCATCTAACATCTAATTGCTTTCACTTTTTTCTTAAATTTTCACTATGAAACTAACCTCTGCATACTCTCTTTAAAGTTTGCAGCTGACAGGTCTTTTAACTCCTTCTTGTATGAGTTGTTTCCATTTCTGGGATTAGATTAGTTGCTAGGCTTCCTTTTCCCCATATTCCTCAATCAAACTTACAAATCCTACTCTTTATGCTTATTGTATGATTCTAAATCCCCTGATTTAGAAACATTCTCAGTTTATGTTCAGATCTAATCCCCCTGAATTTATTTTATTTTTTCTGAAGTTCATGGGTGGTTTTTTCTACTTTTTTTTTTTGGGCTTTAGGCTTTTATCAGGGTTCACCAAGCCACAAGATACTTTATATGTGGGCTTAATTTACATATATTATACATAGTGAGCATCCATGCTGGTAAATGAAAGTATTTACAGACTGATGGGGAATGCCAGGCAGACATCTCAAAAAAATCAAGGTAAACCTGTGTCGTTAAACCTGAGTAGCTCTGGAAAATCAATATCTCCCACTTTCTTTTGTTCTTTGCAAGTTTGCTGTGTATGTTCTGTGATGCTCTTGTCTCATTGTTTGTGCTCTTGGTGGGGAGAGATTGAAGTGTTGATTATTGAAAATATTCCTGAATGTGATTTTTGTACTTGAGGCTAACAGGGCAGTTGGGAAGTTGTTTATTTTGTTTGACAGAGAATGCTCCAATGCTTGCTATTTGCTTAATGGAAAATACGGTCAGCATTCCCTGAACACAATGCCTGCTTTTATCTCACCTCTGACTTTCCTGAGATTCACTTAAGCTGCACTAGACAAATTTACCATAGTTGTGTCGGATTAACAGCTGGACAAAGTGCCCCTTGGTCTCACCTTGGTTACATAGGGAGAGGAGAAGGTCTTTTATCGGAGCCCTTTGTCAATTTTGAAATCGGAGCTTAAGTGCCCCTATATTATCAGAAGCACCAAAGCGGGTTAATTAGGTGGGGGGTTGAGATCGAAGAGGCACAAAAGGGTTTATCTAGAAACAAGGTAAGCAGCCTTAAGCAACACACCTTCCCCTTCCTCACTCTTATGGGCTTTGGGAAATTTGGTAAGCTATTCCCTTCTGAGAGCATTGCTCACTTCCTCCCTTTCTGTTACTCTGATGTTAATTGAACTGCACTGGGTAGCATTAAAAGGTTATTCCAGGGCAGGAATCTGCATCTAGGGTTAGTTTAGTATCCCTGGATTTGAGTTGGAAAGTAGTAGCGTGAAATGTCCTTTTTGACCCCCACAGATGGCTTCCAAAGTTCTGGCTTCGCTGTTAAACCATATTGGGCATCTCCGAGTATAAAGAATCTGGAACATTGTGGCTGCATAGAAGCTTGCCCTCAGATTGTCAGTGGGCCTCCTGAGCAGCACTCTTCCCCTTACCTGTTTTTGGAAGAAGCAAACTGAGAAAGCAACCTTAGGATTTTTCTGCTTTGCTGCTCAGTTTTGCTTGCTTTAAAGCAGACCAGCAGGACATCGTTTTGGTTTAAGTGGCATTTGGGTGTTGCACAGGAAAAACAGTACTAATACATCTCATTCTTCACAGTGTATTTTCAGTTGTTGATATTGTTCCTTTGTCGGTGTCCTTGGGGGGGGGGGAAATCCAATGTTTGTTTTGTCTGTGCATGTGCATTCCATGTGAATTTATACTTCATTTATCAAGAAGAGATAACTTTTGTTATTACTTTCACTGTCTGTCTCTCTTTCCCCGCTTTCCAAATAAATCTGGCGAGAGGCAAAAGAGTTCCTGTTTCATCCCTCATATTTGTTTTGAGTAAACCTAGCTTTTCTACTGGTGATAAGATAGTAATGCTAAGCACTTCGAAACCAATTCTTAACAGGCTGATTGGGGTGTGGGGGGGTGTGGAGGTGTGTGTTATTGACAAAAATCCTTTGAACCAGAGAATAGGATATTGGGGAGGGGATTTGCATACTGTGCTTAGATAATATCTACAAATAACAAATTGAAGTAAATTGCATTTTTATGACAATATTTCTACAATGATTCAAATTGCAATAGAAATTGGGTCCACTGTAGGCAAAGCCCATTGTATCAAAATCCACTAAAACGAGGCTTCATTTTTGAACTGAAAGTTAAAGTTAACTTTCTTCTTTCAAAAGAACAGAAACATTTTCTGAAATTGTTTAAACTGAATCTACTTCAAAACCAAAGGACAGACTTCCCAAACTTGAGAAATTTGTAATAAAACAAGGAAACTGTCCCTGGGATCACTCTGATGCTATAACCACTGCAAAAGAACACTATATTCAAACCTCTAACGAATTTTAAGCTTGGTAAGAATGAAAACAAACAGTATCTCATAGATACCTCAGAGTGCTCTAGCAGACTCTAGAGATTTGTTACATGTCAAGTACAAAGAACTGAAAGGTAAGAGGAAATAGGTGAAGAAATGTAAAGAAAATGAGAGAAATGTAAAAAAAAATAATTACAAGAATAGGAAAAAGTATGTTGGAGGTAGAGCCATGGAAGAAGCAATAGAGTGGTGATCTTATTTCAGAAAAGCACAGGTGGGCAGCTTTGTTAGGAGAAACCTAAATAGCCAAAGATCAAAATAGGCAAAGTGCCGAATCTGCAAAAAATGAGCTGCAACTTCAAGGATGCTGTTTAGATGACTCCAATGATAGCTATATTTTTGGCAGGTCAGCATAAATTTGACAAGTTATCAGGAAGCCACCTGCATTCAGCAGTTAAAGAACCAAGTTGGTATCTCAGAGAAATACTAGCAACAGGCATAGAAAATGTAACTGGATCTCTGGCTGGCATTCATCCACATAGGGGATTTGCCTACATAGATGCCACCCCATTGATTTCCTTTCACTCAGAATGGCAGGCACCCAAGTTCCAGAAGCTCATCCTCAACCTCTAATAGTAGAGAGAACAATCAGTACAAGACCCTGAGAAGGAGAAAGTAAGACAGAGCCGTTCTGAATAAAATTCATTGCACCCCCTAATAGGTCTGCTGAGTAAGGCCAGAGCCTACATTCATCCTTCAGCTGATGGCACTGATTTATCCCAATTAGCCACTTCTGACTCTGCCCCATTTAGAGTCAGAAATTACCATAATAGACTCTTTCTTCAGAAGAATGGGTGAGAACTGCAGTGAAACATCATGTTAGCAAAAGGGGGGGGGGAGTTCTTTTCAGGAGCATAAAATATGCTGGACTGAAATTTTGAACCTTGTTTAATATAGAAAAAGCACTTTCAATAGTGACAGTGTTTGATAATGAGATGTTAGCAATCCTTAACCCTGTTGGGGGGCATTTTGGACATTATATCTGTGGAACCCAAGGTTTTATTGCTTTGAGATACAATTAGTTTACTTTAAATGGGACTGTGTTCTGAAGACTAGAGATTCTGTATAGTGTAGGCAAAGATCTTGAATGAAATCTTTTCATACATTTTTGCTTAGATGTTGACTTCCATTTACAATGTGGGAGAAGCAGGGATGGGAATGGTAACAACTTTTAATAAGACACCTTATTAACTAACATCTTGTTAGTGACAGCACTGGAGAGAAAGTTCTATGGATTAATGTTAGCTGTTAAAAAACAATAGCCAAATTCTACCAACCAGGTGAATTTGGAACTTGCTGTCTCCAGAATGGCCTTAAGGACCCAATAGTTATGCTGTGTCTTGTTAAAACACACAAGAAGTTCAGTTCTGGTTTGACGTTGTAGCGTATTGGATGTTGGAAGGTGGGACTCCGTCTTCTGCATTTGATTTCGCTCCACTGGGGACCCTAAAAAGGATCGAAAGTCGCCCCGGAGAGGTGACAAAGGAGGGGGACCCTTGTTGATCACAAGGGTCCCCCTCCTTAGATCAAACGGAATGGTGGCGGCCCTTCTGTTTGATCTAAGGAAGCCCTCCAAACTGGTGGGGAAAGACTGGCTACATTTGTGTAGCCAGTCAGAAGCTGCTGACAACCGAAGAAAAGAAGCACTAACAAGCAACTTTTGAGCAACGTTTTTCCTGGAAAAAACCTCTCAAAGCAAAGATCCTCCCCAATGAGGGAGGGAAAGGGAATTTCTGCCCCATTCCCTCAGGAAAACAACAACAACAATGAACTAACTGCTTGGGGGGAAACAGAGAAAATTATAAGATTAATCTAGAATCAATATAAATATATAGCCTTGAAATTTGGAGACAAAGTGATTTTGAGATATTTTTTTTAGAAACAAGGCTTGAAAAGCTTGCGATATAAGTTTGAAGCTGGAAGAATGTGTTAACGACATCTAGTGGTGAACCATGGCACTACAATTTATTATGCTTAAAGGAAATTTGGCCTGAAGCCCAGACTCAGCTAAGACTTTGGGTGTCCTTGGAAACTTTCACTTTTGAAGACTGCAGTTGAAAAAGGAAAAAAAAATTCTTGGGCTACTTATCTATGTGGCAGAGATGATAAACTATTTTGAAATTGGCCTGCTTGGATTATGAATATAAATACCAATTGTGGCACTATTCACCTGTAGAAGAAACAGGCATGACTGATCAAGATGATGGAACACTTTGGATTATAAACTTTTGATTGCTGAATAACTTTTGTTTCTTTTCTCACTGTTTGTTTGTTTGTTTTATTTGTTTGTTTTATTTAATTTATATACCGCCCTTCTCCCTGGGGACTCAGGGCGGTTCACAGGGCATATAAATAAAAATACAATACTATACAAAAGTTAAAACAAAGATTAAATCAGTGCCCAATTAAAAACAATAATACAATCTAAAAAGACAATTTAAAACCCAACTCCCCCATCAGGCCAGACCGGCCAATTCAAACAAATGGGTCTTCAGACCACGACGGAAAGTTCGGAGGTCCGATGCCGTCCGGAGCTCCACCGGCAGTTGGTTCCACAAAGCCGGGGCACCCACAGAGAAGGCTCTCCCCCTGGGGGCCGCCAGTCGGCATTCCCTGACCGGAGGCACCCTGAGGAGGCCCTCTCTGTGGGAACGCACAGGGCGGAGGGGAGTTGAAGCCGGCAGCAGGTGGTCCCCGAGGTACCCCGGACCCATGCCATGTAGGGACTTAAAGATCATAACTAAGACCTTGAACCTCACCCGGAAGACAACTGGTAACCAATGCAGCTCGCGGAGCAAAGGTGTAACATGGGAGTACCGGGAAACTCCCAAGACAACTCTCGCGGCCGCATTCTGTACCAGTTGGAGCCTCCGAGTGGTCTTCAAGGGAAGCCCCATGTAGAGAGCATTACAGTAGTCAAGGCGAGAGGTCACGAGCGCATGAGTGACCGTGCACAGGGCATCCCGGTCCAGATAGGGCCGCAACTGGCGCACCAGGCGAACCTGGGCAAAAGCCCCCCTAGTCACGGCCACTACATGATCTTCTAGGGTAAGCCGTGAATCTAGGAGGACTCCCAAGTTGCGAGCCCTATCCACGGGGGGTAAGAGCTCACCCCCCATAGAAAGAGGTGGAACATTTTGAATGTCCCGGGATGCCGGAATGCACAGCCACTCAGTCTTGTCAGGGTTGAGCTGAAGTCTGTTCCTCCCCATCCAGACCCGAACCGCCTCCAGGCAACGGGACAGAAAGGATATGTTTTTCATTGGACAGAAAAACCTGGACTTTGCTTATATTTGTTTAGAGGAGGCCTAAGGGTGGACTGACAGACTGGTTGGATAATTTGGAATTCAAATGACAATTGACTGAAACATTTTAAATCTCAAAATAGATTGGGCTATAAAGACCACATACAAAAACAAAATGGATGTTCCACACTTAATCTTAAATGGTAAAAAAACATCTCTAACATTTGTCTCCAAAACCCCCAGCTTCACATGTCAACAAGAAAATGTTGATGAATCTCAGAAAGAAATTCTATGTTGAAATCAATAGAAGAGACAATTGTCTTAGCTCATGATGAGACTAGAAATAATGCAAAGGAGATAAAAGAACAACTTTCTAATCTAAACTTACAAATTCAGAAAATGACTACAAAGAAGGAACCAGTAAGCTAGAAAATAAAAAAAAATAGAGGAAGCAGATCCAAAGATGGAGGACCTAAAGGAAGGAATTAACAGACAGACTCAGACAAATGAAGAATTAGAAGATGCAGCGATAGTACCAGAAATGGAAAGGACATCTTACTTGTCAAGATCTCAGAATACATTTGAGGATAAGGAAGAAGAGCTGATTGAATGGAAGATAAAGCTGTCAGGAGAATTGTGGAAAATTGGAGAGGGAGGGAAGCTGTTTAATATAATGGGCTGGCTGTTCTTCCAAAAGTACTTTAATCAAATTGTCTTTTTTAATTCAAACAATATACACAAAAATATGGGATGAACTATTTGAGGACTCAAATGCATTGACTTGGAAAGTTAGTTGGCAAAGGAAGAAAGCCAGAGTAAGACTGAAGAAAATAGAGGTTTTGACCCATTAGATGGGACATTATGTTATTAAATAGAAGTTTGAACATGGTTAAGAGAATAGATAATTGTTAGAAATAAAAGTATTACTATAACTAGAAAGATAGGATATGCAACTAGAATACTATATTTTGGTATGAGAAGGAAAATCTGAAAATGCCGAGAGGGTCTGAATAAGGGAAACTTTTGGTTACCCAAGTATAATTTACCACAAGAAAACTATAGAGCTGGGATAATATATTATTAAACAGATGCTTGAATGCGGTTAAGAAAATAGATAACTGTTAGAAATAAAAGTATTATTGTAACTAGAAGGATAGGATTTTTAACTAGAATATTATATTTTGTTATGAGATGGAAAATATGAAAATTCTAAAAGGGTTTGAATAAGGGAAGCTTTTGGTTACCCAAATATAATATATTATGAGAAAATTATAAGCAATAGAGATATTTTGAACATTGATGGGAAATTTTTTTAAAAAAATCGGGAAGAACAAATGGAACAAATGGATTTTAAGTGCAAATGCAATTGAGATATGTTTTGGTTAGAAAAGATATTATAAACTGACATTATTAATATTATGTATAATACCAGAAAAATGTGATGTAGATGTATCTATTTCATTGTATATGTATTAACAGCAACAAGAATTGTATTTTCCCAGTGTGGAAAAATGCATACCACTATAAGAAGAGAGGATCAAAGAAACACTGTATGGTTTAGTATTGGAAGTAGACTGAGAAAATTAATATGTACCACTAAATTACCAATAGAACCAGACAACACATTATTAAGTATTTATGATTGTAAAATTAGAAAATTAATAAAATGTTTACAAAAAAACCCACACAAGAAGTGTTAATATCAATTCCATAAATCTCAGCAAGCAATTGTCCTTTGCAACATCTGACAACATTAAACTATTTTGTTGGAATTCAGTTTCAGCTGTTCCTACCTGCTTCTAATTGTTTTAAGAAATCCAAAAATCCAAAACCAAGCTAAGTGTATATGTATATATATCAGAATACATCTTAGTTGGCAATCTTATTTTTTTTATAAGAGTTTGTGGTAAGATGTAATTGTTTTATAGATGTCTTTCCCTTTTTAAAAAAAATATATTTAGAATTCTGGGAGTTGAAGTCCACAAGTCATAAAAGAGGCCATAGTTCCCCAATTCTGCCTTAAATAAACCATTGCTTATGGTAAAAGATATGAAGAATGAAAGAATTAGAAACTGCTAAAGTATCAGAAAGTGATCGTGCTAATCAATCACATTCTAGCCAAAGTGGAAGTAGCTGATGTTCTTTCTTGGTGGAAAATACACTTTGGCTGGAACTCTACAACATATAGATTTTTTTTTTCTCTATTTCACTTCAACCCACAGCTCTGAGCAGCAGTGCTACGTATTTCCAATCTGCCTGAGGATTGTAAGAGGTGCTGTCCAAATACACGAGCATGATGTTAGATTAGAGAAGGTTTCTCTAGGGCTATCTGAGATCGTAGATGTCAATGAGACTTACTTCTAAGAGGACATGTATAAGTATCTATACATGATACTAGAACCATTGGAGTTATGAAACTCCAGGTTAAACTTTATGATTTACACACTGATAGAAACTGGTAATATAGCTCAATCGAACTGAAGCCGTATATTTTGTAAAATAAGCAAGAGCTTTGTTGCTTTCCTGCTATAGACACTTACCCATGCTCAGAACATTGATCAAATTTAATTTTTTGAAAGCATGCTTTGACATATGCTGAAGGTACACTTTGTTATTTATATTTTACTGAACAAGCAATTATCATTAAGCCAGCTGAGATTTTACTTTTGATACCAGGAAACATTTTCCCCCTAATCTCTGCTTTTGAAATGATGCTGGTAAATACTATTTAAGGCAAAAAAAACTGCTGGCATATTTCCATATTTAACAATTATTTTTTTTCATTTGATGGTTGGTTGATAAAAATCTATTCTTTGGTATGCTGATTTACAACTTAAATTGAAGAGTTCATCTTTGCAATTGCTTAAATACGTGTACTGGAGACCTTTTAAAAAGTATTCCTTCTGAGAAGATTTAAATAATTTTCTGTGTGGCTTGCAATTTTCCTACATGCAAATGTGGAACAACTTGTGGAACTAGACTGTTCATATTATTCCACATACATCTGACCATGGAGTCTATTTCAAACTAAGCCCAGTCACACCCCACTTCTAGAAGAATTCTATTGCTTTCTAACTGGGGAGGGGTAGGCATAGGAGAACAACTGAAATATTTTCAACAGTTTAGCAGTTACATACTGTATAAATTTGCAGGTTCTAAGATGTCCATAAGATGTCCATAAGATTTTCCAGGTGGAGGAACAGAGTCATGTTCAGAGGCCCATATCTTTTTTATGTATGTAAAAAAGGAGTGAGGTTTTCATGATAAAGCTGTGCCTGCCATCTTGCTGGTTTGTATTTCCATCCCCAACAAACATTGTCATGTAGGTTGAACAATTATGACAGCAACTAATATTAAAGCTTAAATTAATATTGTCTTTGATATTATGGAAATAAGACTATGACAATGAAGATGAGCTTTTTGTGAGCAAATCAATGATTAGCATTGAATTAGCATAATTAAGATCTTGAAGTATGCATGACCAGAAATTGCCACCATTGTAACAATATAATTCATTACATCATCTATTTATACTACAATATTAATAATGACAAGTAGGCCCAATAAGAAGTGAGTTTCATTAAGCAAAAGAAAAAATATTCATAGGTATATCTTCAAAGGACAGCACTATATGTTAACAGTTTTGAATACTATATGAGGTTTACATGTTTTCCATATGCTGAAATTTATAGCTACATTTCTATAGGAGCAATCCATTTAATCTATATTTAATTAATTAACATATTTTCATCAGTATTTTCCACTTAAAATGCATTTAGTGCCTTATTGTTACTAAGCTTTCTTACTAATTAAAAGGGCCATGAAAAGTTTATATTCAAATAGAGTAATTTAGACTTTAAAGTATATAAAGTATTTGACTAATAGCAAAACATGTGGCATAGATATATGGGCAAATGAGTCATGCAGTCTTTGGAAATATTTCAGAAAAAAATGCTACCTTGTGAGAATGCAAATATACCGTAGTACCAACTTTTTTAAGCAATCATCTATTTTGTATAATTCTTATTGCAGTAAGATGTAATTTTTAATCCTGGTTCAAAGTTTCTCTAAGAATCTTTAGTCGTTATTTGTTTCCAGCAATAGAAAAATATATATCCATTAATTCATTATGAATAAAATCCTATTTTTAGGGTCTCACATGCAATTTTTTTTATTGAAAAAGCCCTGTATTCATAAATAAGCAAAAAAAATCCTTTATGTAGATTCTTTTATGTTCAAGTAAAACTGCTTGCTTTTTGATGTTGGTCAACTACTTCCAACTTTGGTAACTTTAAGACCTGTGAACTTCAACTCCCAGAATTCCTCAACCAGCCATGCTGGCTGGGAAATTCTAGGAATTGAAGTCTACAAGTCTTAAAATTGCAAAGGTTAGACACTCCTGATCTAGAGTGACCTTTTAAGCATAAATTAAAAGTTACTAGTATTATTGCATACAAAATTTACAGTGACAAAACTATAATCTCGCTCCTGATGATTTTGTGGTGCTTGGATGTAAGCTAATAAAGAATATAATGTGAGTTTTAAGTTACCGGTTTTAATATAGTGCTTCACAACATCATCATACCTGCAAGCCCAGTGGTACTTTTGATGGTTTTCTTCAGGGCCTTACCTAAAATCTTCCATTCATCCATATTATTAATTTCCCTTCCATTTTATCCTTACACTAATCTGTAAAGTAGATTAGACTGCCCAGCATTATCCAACCACTTTCAGGTAGTCATCAGCCCTGTGCATCCACATTTGCAAGTCCCTATGCAAAACATCAATATGACTCTAGGTATCTGAGTCTTGCACCACTTTATCTCAGATTAGATGGCAGCCTATGGAGTATGCTATAATATACAAGTATATTCCTTGACTTAACAACAGTTATGTGAGGACTGACTGTCACTTTTTTCATTACTGTCTCAACATTAAATAGTTGCTAAACAAATGGTTGTTTAGCAACTGTTCAATGTTAAGATGGTATTGAAAAAAGTGACAGTTGGTCCTCACATAATCGTTGCAGCATCCCCACAGACACATGATCAAAATTTGGGTGCTTGACATATATTTATGACAGTTTCAGCATCCTGGGGTCATGTCATTTCCATTTGCAATCTTCCTAACTGGCTCCCCCAACCTCACCCCCAGCAAAGTCAAAAGTTGGATTTACTTAGTGATCATGTGATTCACTGAACAACCGTGGCAAAAAAAGTCTTAAAATTGGACATGATTCACTTAAAAACTGCCTCATTTAGCAATGAAAGTCCTGGTCCCAATTGTGATCATAAGAACTGCCTACATTTCAAAAATTGGAGTTCTAGGAATATTTTTTTTAAAAAAACACTCTCAGCTCTGAAGTTCCTATCCACTAATATTTAATACTAAGATTGAATGGATAGATAATCAACTACTAAACCAAACAGCTTAATAAAAGCTGGCCTTGTTCATAGGAATGTATGACTAATTCTAGGATATTTGTTTAGGCTTTGTGATATTGATAGTGGTCAGTGGTTGCTGCTAAATGTTTAAAAACCGGCTCTGCTAGCTCCATTGCTACAGTTTTCAAACTTCTAGAAAATTTAACAATCTACTCTGGCAAGTCAGTGCAACCCAGTTCCAGAACACCATAGGTGGTGGTAATGTATTACTTGTTTATCTGCTTGATTTTTTGTTTTAACCATATATAATAGTTCTAGATTCTGTTGTGCTCTTGGCTATTCTGAAAAGCAGACCAAGATGAAGGAGGAATACATAATGCTACACAGTCCCTAGAAATAACTGTTTTAGAAAGCCAAATGGTAGCATTCCTTAAGAATCTTTCTCCATTCCTATTATAAAGTACTGTGTTAGATCATCCACTGGGGAAAATGCTTTCTAAATGCAGTCCAATGTTTTAAATGGGAAAGAACAAACAAAAATCAGTAGCAGAACTGGTGAGTATTTAAAACATAAATAATATTGATTCCAAAGAATGTCTTCTGGTTTCACACAATAGAGATAAATTAAAGATTTCAGGAAACTAGCTGAATTAAACTGAGAACAAAACTGAAATTAAACTGAAGAAAAATGACCAGGTTTTAGGAAGACATACATATACACATACATATACATATACATACACACACATACATATACATACACACACATACATACACACACACACACACACACACATATATATACCAATAATTTCTTTGTTGAGGCATAGATCAAAAGAACCTGCATATGTTTTCATTTTGTTCTAAGCCAAACTGGAAAATTGCATCCAGATGTTTAATAGGCATTCTGTTGGGGGTTTCTTTCTTTCTTTTTTCCCTTTTTAGCTCCCCCCCTTTCTCCTTTTCTCTTTGCATTGATTAGGTATGTTGCTGTTGTTTACTTACAAGTGTATCTGGATCATTAGCTAATACAAAAAATGTTTGCGAGGAGTTGCTAATTAGGCAAGTGGAAGCCCTCCATGCTAGTGAGCAACTTATATTCAAGGATTCAAGGAAGAAGTTGTAATGCCTGAGATGTTGCTTTCCTTTCTGTTACTGGGCAAATGTTTTCCAATCTTCCTTTGCTTACAGGGATTAATACTTGATCCTAATAGGTTGAAGTGAAAATAAATTTAGACCACACATACCGAGAGAGAAAGAGAGCCTTTTTAGCAAAAATATAAAAAGCTAACATGCTCCTTGCATGGCAAAAAAAATTGTGGCAAATACGGTAAACTTTGAACCATAATATTATCACATTCTCAATAATTTTTGGAGCATACTTCAGAGACAGATGGAGAAGTCATTTAAGATAAATTAGTGCACTTGAATTCATCACAGTAGTGCTTCTAATTAAATGAGCTCTTTTAAAACTTCAGTACCTTTGCAGAGTACTTAAAAGAGAAAAGCATTTATTATTGGAAGTGATTTTACAGATCGAAGAAAAAAACTGAGGTTTACAGAGAATCTGGAAATGAAGTTGGTGTAACTATTTTCAGAGTGCCTCATACCACACAGACGTTTGCTGTAATAAAGCAAGTTTTAATGCTTGAACATGAAATTAAACTGGGAAAGTTGACAGAATAATTTTGTAAAAGAGATTGTTTTATACCCTGTGGCATTAAACTGATAACCTTTTATTGTGCCATGTCTAGGCTGCTTGACTTGATAAATCACTTGTAATAACAAAGGGCACCTGTCAATACAGGATTTTTTCCCCCAGTGGCTGTCTATTCATGTCAAACAAGCAACATTTACTTTTCTATGCCACCATTTGTTCTATTTTTTCCCCTTTTTAATTCTGATTTTATGCCTAATATCCAGCCTGGATAAACATCTGCACAATTGGAAAGTATGTACATTATTACTCAATATGTTTAACATTATTTAGTATTATTTAAAAGTAAACAAAATGAATGGGATAGTAATATCCTGAAAGACAGACATGAAATTAAGAACAGTCTTGATAGATTATTAGAAAAAATGACAAAAATGAAAATAAAAAGAGTCACTTTGGATAGTTAGATGGGTGCCATATACATTTTGTAAATAAAAAACAAAATAAAATTGATCTAACAATATCAGAATGAAGAATGTGAGATATACTTGATTTAGCAATATAGCCTATATTAATAGTAGTAATTGATTTAAGATTGGAGAGAAACTTGGCTTTTTCTGATGATTCATGGTGAATTAGATGAAACAGTGTGGATGGCATTGCAGTGGAGATTAGCCACCAGACAGCGAATTCTGGCCTGTGCAATCTCTCTGTGAAAAGGAGAGATTGTGAGATTGCCCACTTTACTCCACACAGCTATTATTTATGAATAGATTGCAGGAACCGGAGGTTTTTGCAGTAGGTTCATAAATTGAACTGCTGGAAGTTGAGGGATTTCAATCAAGCTCACAGTCATAATCCAGCTTATATAGACATAAGGTTCATGAGAACCTCATTTCTTAAGCACATTGAAATGTAAGTAATGTACAGCTAAAGCAATTTTTTGAGCAACAGCATAAGAATATTCCACTTGAAGAGTTAACATTCTCTTCTTGATTACAAAAGAAAGAAAAGGTTTTAAAGATTTAAAAACTTTTGGTAAATACTTAATATGGAGCTAATGCAAGAAAGTTTATTATTTTGGGGGGGAAAGCTTTTGAACAAATTGGAATTAAAATAGATAATGAACCAGGACTTCATGGAAATGGTTTACATTAAAGTGTGCAGACATTTGATGGATTTTACAAAACAAAAGATAAAGGTAATTTGAGCTAGAATGATACTGACTGTGGTGCTGACTGTAACTATGGAATGCCATTTAAGATGAAAGTATTAAGGGCACAGGAAGATGAAACTGAAAAGGGAGGAAGCTTGCCTTTCCTCTTTATCTTGTTCAGATTTTTTTATTTTTGAATTATGATATTGTAATGGCAACCACCAGAAAAACAAAAGCAAAAAAATAGTAAAGTGAAGGAAGGGATCCCTAGAACAACCTGCAGAAAACAAAAAAAAATGTATTATTTTTTGCAGTAGACAGGATAGATTATAGAAAGAAGATTGTGTGATAACTATAGAGTAAAAGGTAATTTTATAATCGTACTTACAACTGCCATAAATATTGGATGTTATTTCTTTGCATCTTTTTTCTTTGTTTTCTATTTTTCTTTTACTTTTTTTTTACTTTTTTGCACTTTTTGCTTTCTCTTTAATATTTCTTTTTCTTCTCTTACTTTATATTACTTAGTATTAGTTTTTAATCCTGGTTGGGTTTTTTTCTGGAAAATTGTGTCTGTGTGTATCTATGTGTGTATACACATAAATACAAATATAGACTGGAGAGGAACCAGTCTATCAAAACAATAGTTCAGGGTTCCACACTTTAAGTAAAATTCAAATAACCTGGAACAAGTTCAGGAAACTCTATGAATGACTGTTGAGTTTGAAATTAATTTCCATGAAGAAAAAAAAATTGAAGGATTTGGGAGTGTTCAGCCTTGAATAGAAAAAACTGAGAAGCATATAAATAGCATCTTTCAAATACATGAAAAAAAATCAAATAGAAGAAGGTCAACACCTGTTGTTTAACTCACTGGAGCGCAGAACACAAAATAATACATAAATGTGATGATGATCCTCCTCCTAACAGTAATAGTGTGTGCCGGCCTGCCACTCTCATGGTTGAGGACTGCTGCACTAGAATAAAACATCTTGTATGACCCAGGCTAGCATTGAGTGTCATCAATATACTGATAGCATTATATCCAAAGTCAACAGACAAGCGACGACAATGACTTCATCCAAAAGTTTAACACTGGGGAGAGAATCAACTGCTATCACAGGACTGACCCATCTTGTCCTACAACCACTAAGGAAAGAGCAGAACCATTGCAAAACAGTTATTCTAGTCTCCAACCCTCATCAGTGGTCCAAAAGGATACCATGGTCAGATGAATCAAAGTCTCCTGCAAGACCTAAAAAGACCAAGTGGGGTGCAATATCTCCATCCAGTTCATAACAAGGGATCTAAAATATGCCTGCTTTTTTCTGATCTTAGGGGAAGCCGTTGTGTAATTGGTGATAACCTGCATCTTCAACCTGGAAGCTCATGGATAACCAGTGCAATTTGGGTAGCAAAGGTACTGAGCTCAGCCCCAAACTTCTCGAACTTCCAAATATCCTTAGGAATAATTTCATTCAGGTACATTTCAATAGTCCATATATAAGGTGACCACGAGTAAGACTTGATCCAAGAAAGGGATCATTTCCCACACTAGATGAATCTGAGTAAAGACCATCCTGGCCCAGCTGCCACCTCCTTCCTAACAGGAGCTTTGAGATCAGTATTATTACCCCTAAACTGTTCACCAGTTCTACCTAGGAAAGTGACACATCAATCATGGAAAATCACCAAGACCAGAAAAACCATGAACCTATGGTCACTCAATTTTGTCAGGTTTAAGTCTGTTCCTTCCATCTGGATCTGAACAGCCTCCAGGCAGTGGAACGTGACCTCAGCAATATCACTTGTCAACTAGAGATCCAGAAATACAGCTGAGTATCATTACTGTATCTGACCCAATGTCAAAGAATGACCTCATCCAGTAGTTTCAGTAGATTTTAAACAGGAGAAGCAAGCCCATCAAGTTCTGAGGCATCCTGCAAGCCAGGAGCTTTGGCTTCAACTCTTTCTCACCTGTCAACATTGATTGAAATAGGCTATGCAGAAAGGAGATAACCATGCTTCCCACGGTCCAGAAAAATACCATGTTCAATTATATTTTATTTATTTATTTATTTTATTTTATTTTATTGGATTTGTATACCGCCCTATTCCCGTAGGACTCAGGGCAGTTTACAGGGCAGTTAAAACCATGAATACAAAAAATTAAAAAACAATTAAAACAATTAAATTAAATTCAAGCCCCAAGAGTAAATCTAAAACCCAGTTAAATTAACAACCCCACAGTCTGGACCAAACAGATCGACGAGCCAGGTTTTCAGGTCCCGGCGAAATGAGCAAAGGTTGGGGGCAGTCCTAAGTTCTGTGGGTAGTTGGTTCCATAGGGCAGGCGCACCCACAGAGAACGCCCTTGCCCTGGGAATAACCTGCCGGCATTCATTAACCGGCGGTACTCTGAGAAGGCCCTCCCTGTGGGGGCGCACAGGACGATTGGAAGATCATGCCGGCAGCAGGTGTTCCCTTAGATAGTCCGGACCCAAGCCATTTAGGGCTTTATAGGTCATTACCAGCACCTTGAATCTCACCCGGAGGGCAACCGGAAGCCAATGTAGCTCACGGAGAAGAGGTGTTACACGGGAGTATCGGGAAGCTCCCATCAAAACTCGCGCGGCTGAATTCTGCACCAGTTGAAGCCTTTGGGTGGTCCTCAAGAGCAGCCTCATGTAGAGGGCATTGCAGTAGTCTAACCGGGAGGTCACGAGCGCATGAGTGACTGTACGTAGAGCATCTCAGTCCAGATAGGGACGCAACTGGCGCACCAGGCAAATCTGGGCAAAAGCCCCCCTGGTCACGGCTTCTATATGATCTTCCAAACGGAGCCGTGAATCCAGGAGGATGCCCAAGTTGTGAGCCCTATCAACGGGGGGTAATACCTCATCCCCTATTGTTAATGATGGAGAAGGCTGGTCAGCCCGAGATGCCAGTATGAACAGCCACTCAGTCTTGTCAGGATTGAGACGAAGCCTGTTTCTCCCCATCCAAACCCGGACAGCCTCCAGGCAATGGGACATCATGGTGAGGGCATCACTGGGTTGGGTTGGGGTGGAAAGAAAAAGTTGGGTATCATCAGTGTACTGGTGATACCCCACCCCAAAACCACAAATGAGCTCACCCAGTGGATTCATGTAGATGTTGAACAGGAGGGGAGAGAGGACTGACCCCTGAGGGACTCCACAAACGAGAGATCTCGGGGTGGACCTCTGTCCTCCCATCAACACTGACTGTGAGCGGCCCAGGAGGTAGGAGGAGAACCACTGTAAAACAGTGCCTCCCACTCCCAGCCCCCTGAGACGCCGCACTAGGATACCATGGTCGGTGGTATCAAAAGCTGCTGAAAGGTCTAATAGGACCAGGACAGAGGAACAACCCCTGTCCCAAGCCCACCAGAGATCATTCACCAGTGCGACCAATGCCGTCTCTGTGCTATGCCCAGGTCTGAAACCCAATTGGTACGGGTCAAGATAATCAGTTTCCTCCAGGAACAGAGGGAGCTGATGTGCTACCACACTCTCAACAACCTTTGCCAAAAAGCGAAGGTTGGAGACTGGACGATAGTTATTCAAAATCGCTGAGTCCAGGGTGGGCTTCTTGAGGAGGGGCCTCACCACTGCCTCTTTCAAGGCAGAAGGGAAAACACCCTTGCTCAAAGAAGCAATTATTACTGCCTGGAACCAGCCTTGTGTCTTCTCCCGGGCTGCATAAACCAGCCAAATCTGCAGAGATAAAAAAGAACCAGGATAGCCACACCACACCCTCTTGACTCTACCAGAGACATTAACAAATATGATCAGTGCTGTCTCCATAGTGTGTCTCAGCCTAAAACATGACTGAAGTGGGTCAATCCATTTTCTCCAGATTGTCTTTCTAGACAATCTTCTTTACAATCTCACCCAAAAAGATAAAGTGAAATATTGGATAAATATGTCCATAATCATTATATTAATGATGACTTCTTGAACAGATAGAATTACCCACTCTCCATGGATGACTTCACTATCTCGTTCATCCAACCACATGTTAATTTCAAGTGGCCCTAACTTATTATTATTATTATTATTATTATTATTATTATTATTATTATTATTATTGTTGTTGTTGTTGTTGTTGTTGTTGTTGTTGTTGTTGTTGTTATTGCTGTTGTTATTATTATTATTAAAAAGTTGGAAGGCACCTTGGAGGTCATCTAGTCCAACCCCTGCTAAGGCAGGAAACCCTATACCATTTCAGACAAATGGCTGTCCAGTCTCTTCTTAAAAACGTCCTGTGTTGGAGCATTCACAGTTTCTGGAGGCAGGTTGTTCCACTGATTCATTGTTCTAACTGTCAGGAAATTTCTCCTGTTTCAGTCTAATAAACAGGTGGCTGGACTAATAGTAAAGAGAATTCTGCCCACTTCCTCAGGAATTACAGGATCAAACAGTGGTGAGGGAGGAAATCCTTTGCCACTCATTACCCTAAATTGATACATCCTGTTTGTCATGTTTGAAAGTTAAATGTGACAAAAGATTCCCTCCCTCATCCCTAACCTTCTCCTCATAGTCCATCAGCCAAATAAGGTCATCTATGTGCACAGTTGCCCAAGTCTGAACAGAACTTAATTTTTTCTCATATTCTCTTCTCACATTCCTGAATCTTTTTTCGTGGTGTAGAACCTTGAGATATTAAAGCCCAGGGTTATAGATGCTGCTTTTAATAATGAAGAAGGCAATTACCATCTACATTTCACATATCTTGGTTACTACCTGGGTAGATTAATGTAATGCTTTTATACACAAACAAAATGTACAATAATGCTTTCAACTATCTACATGCACGTTTACTTTATGGAGAAGAAGTTGTCACACTTTAATATGCTGCTGAGGAGTGCTCAACATATAATTACCATGGGTGTGGCCCAAGAATCTGAATAGTACACATCAAAAGAAGATTGAAATTTTCATTTACTGCCTCTCATTGCAGATGTCAGCACACATCTTTTATGAAGCAAATTTAGAAAATGAATCACAAACATGTGTTAGATGAACCAATTCAGCCACCACCAGGTAGGTCTAGAGATCAAAAGGCCTAAGGTTATGGGAAAGATCATTTTAAAAAAACCCATTATTTACGTATTTTAAAACCATTATCTTAGAACATAGAAATTGTCTTTCCAAAGAAACGCATCCATCTGACCTGGTATAGCCTGTTGACTCATACTGGCAGTGGTTCCTAGATTGCCATCATTCACCTACTCCTTTCGAAGCGGAAATGTCTATAGAAAGAGCATAGAAAAAATATATGTTGTGTTACTCTAACTGTGTTAGATGCTCACTTTTGTCTCAGTGATATTAGACAGGCATGTGAAACATGCAAGCCTTCTATGTTTAGTTTTAATTTTAAGCTGCATGGGAACAATATGAAATAGAAATGAGAAGTTACGGCATTGATTTTTTTTGATAAATCCCAAAACCAATGCATGATCTAATACACAGGTACCCAACCTTTTGGGCACCAGGGACCGGTTCCATGGAGAGAGGTTTTTCCACGAACCATGTTGCCTGCATCTCACAGATGGGGCTTTGCTTGTTTGTGTGGACTGGTTGCTGGCATACCGCCAACCGGTACCAGTCCGCGGACCAGGGGTTGGGGACCCCTGATCTAATGGAAAGCGCTTTTTTTCTTGCTAGTAATGTTACATGTTCTTCTTGATAAAAAAACACCACTTTTGAAAATTAGGTTCAAGCTGTAATTCAAAATACACTCACATGGGAGTAAGATCCATTAGGCCGATAGAATCTATTTTTATGTAGGACTTTACTAAGGGGTTTCCACAAAGCAGAAACCTTTTTTTTTAAACCCAGGCAACTTCCAATAAGCAAAGTCAATGGGAGAAGCCAAATTTGCTTAGTGACCACACAATTCACTTAACTGGAGTAATTCACTTAACAATCAAAGCAAAAAAGCTTGTAAAATTGATTGCATCTCACTTAACAACCACCTTGCTTAGTAAAGGAAATTCTGGTCCCAATTGTGGTCATGTGTTGAGGACTACCTGCATTCATATTTTAGATCATTAGCCTTCTGTGGTGGCACAGTAGGGAGCCGTGGTTAGAATGCAGTATTACAGGCTAACTTTGCCCTCAGCCGGGAGTTCAATCCTGACCAGCTCAAGGTTGACTCAGCCTTCCATCCTTCCGAGGTCGGTAAAATGAGGATGCAGATTGGGGGCAATAGGCTGACATTTGTAAACCATTCAGTGGTTTCATTTGTAAACCACTATGGAACAGTATATAAGTCTAAGTGCAATTGGTATTAGAACTGCCCTGATAGGGTGTTCCATAGACATACGGTATTTATTTTCCACACAATTTATGTTCCACATAAATACACACTAATGGCAAAATTTTCATACATATACGTGTGTATATGTACCTGTTTCATGAAATAATGTTTGGCTAGAAATAACATTTTGGAGCCGGTTTCATTATGAAGACTTTAAGCTAGGCTAAATCCAGAACGAGTCAATTGAATTTAAAATGTAATGGTAAATGACACAATTGTAGTATTAATACTGTACTGCATGAGATAGGCCAACAGCCCTGGCCTGCCAAGTAATTTTGCTAACCGAAACAGAGTTAAAATATTACTTCCATCAGATTTGGATCAACTAATCTGCCCTATTCAAGCATTAATTCTGCTTTCATCTGTCCCCTCTAATCAGGCTGCTGCTTAAAACAAGCTAATTTGCACAAGCATTTTATCCCATAATTATGATCTCTGACATACTCAGAAACTACATATGGCATATATTGCATTTTCCTTCAATATTCTGTATTTCCCAGACTCCTTTTATGATGGCTCTGGTGGACCACCACTGGTCTTCTGCATTACTAATTCAAATGTCGCATTATAGCTGTTACTTATTCAAATGGTTTTAAATGGATGAATTTCTGGCAGAAAACTAATGATTTATCCTTCTTTTAAAAAGACCTAAACATTAAGAGACAGCTGACTTTAAATAAACCAAATATGGTAGCAATTGGGATCTACAACTGCAACATTATACAGATAATCCCCTTTCAGTGACTACAACTGTGACTGTCAACTCAGTTGTTAAGTCACTAAGTTAAACCCCAATTGTGCTTATGATCTTACTTCAGCTTTCCTTTGCTTTATAGACCTGCAAACATAAATGTGAAAATTTGTCACAAAGGTATTTTTTATCACCATTGCAACTGTAGATAGACACTAAACGAGGCAGATGCTAAATGAAGGCTACCAATATAAGTATGCAATATTTAAGAAAAGTCACATGACTTTCCTGAGATGCTACATTTTCTCCATTTACAATGTTAGTTACTGGTGTGTGCACTCAGATCCTTAATGAAGTGTTGCATTTATTACAGATTGTTGGGGGCAATAAGCTGACTTTGTAATAATGCCGCTTGGGGGGGGGACAAAAGCCCTAATAAGCAGGCATATACATAGGATGAAGGCTATTGCTAAGCACATTGAGTTGTGCTTTAGATTGTAAGCCGCCCTGAGTCTTCGGAGAAGGGCGGGATATAAATGGGATTAAAATAAAATTAAATAAAATAAATCTTAAGGTAAAGGTAAAGGTAAAGGTTCCCCCGCACATGCGTGCTAGTCGTTTCCAACTCTAGGGGCTGGTATTCATCTCCGTTTCAAAGCCGAAGAGCCAGCGCTTGTCCGAGGTCGTCTCCGTGGTCATGTGGCCGGCATGACTACACGCCAAAGGCGCACGGAACACTGTTACCTTCCCACCGTAGTGGTCCCTATTTTTCTACTTGAATTTTTACGTGCTTTCAAACTGCTAGGTTGGCAGAAGCTGGGACGAGTAACAGGCACTCACTCTGTTACGCGGCACTCGGGATTCAACCCGCCAAACTGCCGACCTTCTGATCAACAAGCTCAGCGTCCTAACCCACTGAGCCATTGGATTTGAAAGACATACCAACCATACAGTACTTTTAATTTAAAAAGTTACAGGTAGTTTCTGAATACATTAGAAATATGAGTCCTATATAGGTTTATTTGTGTAATCTTATATCTACAGTATCTATTCTTAAAGAAGTCATATTGAATTCAGTAGAGTTCACTTCTAGGTCAGGTTTTTGGAATTAATTATCACTGAAGTATCATCTGAATTTTAACAATAAAACTATAAAGACACTTTTTTGTTTGTGCTTCAAAAAGTAAATACAAGCTCATTTTTATTTGCATTTTATGCAGTCTATGAATTTAGGCAGTGGCCCACTTTGAAAAAAATGAGTGGGTTAGAATTCATACCTGAGAAACATAATGAGGAAGCTAAGCAGTTCTTTTCTTGTAATTTGCCCCTGTTAATTAGGAAATATTTTTTCTAATGAAAGAAAAGGAAGAAATTGAAGTAAGCCTTATTTTTCAGCTGAAGTAACTTTATTAAAGTCCAACAGAATAAAATATGCTGGTGATGACCTATAAAGCCCTAAATGGCTTGGGTCCGGGTTATCTGAGGGAACACCTGCTGCCGGCATCAAACTCCCTTCGTCCCGTGCGCTCCCACAGGGAGGGCCTTCTCAGGATACCGCCGGTTAGGGAATGCCGGCGGGTTATTCCCAGGGGAAGAGCGTTCTCTGTGGGCGCGCCGGCCCTATGGAACCATCTGCCCATGGAACTTAGGACTGCCCCCGACCTTCGCTCATTCCGCAGGGACCTGAAAACTTGGCTCTTTGAGCTGTCTGGCCCAGGCTGAGGGGTTTTAATTTTTACTAGGCTTTAGTTTTAAATTTCGGGGACTTTATTTAAGTAATTGTTTTAATCTGATTTTAATTTTTGTATGTTTGTTTTAATCTTCCCTGTACACCGCACTGAGTCCTCCGGGAATAGGGCGGTATATAAATTTAATAAAATAAAATAAATAAATAAAATATACAAAAAAATGAAAACCTCTTTTGTGTCAAGCTTAATCTGTAGAAAAAACTATTTCACGTGTTCCAACCCTAGGAAACAATTGCATTTTATTATGAAGTACCTTGTCCCATATTCTATACCTTATGTTCATTAAATTAACAGGGAGGGGCAGTCCATACTGACTGTTATTTACATTGTTAGATGGGAAAGAAACTTTAAAGAAAACTCTGATAGAAGCAATGGAAGTTTGTTTTTGTTTTTTGCTAGGGGAATATACTAATTGTAGAAGAAACACTACCGTGTTTGCCTGAAAGTAAGGCATACTCCGAAAATAAGCCCTAGCTTGATTTTTTGGGGTGGGCCTAATATAAGTCCTACCCCCAAAATAAGCTCTAGTTTTGGGGCGAGGCACACAAGCTAGGGCGGGGGTGTCGGTGTGGAGCTGCCCCATGCACCCCGCACCCACTTGCAGCCAGGCCCTCCTCGCTGGCCCACTTCTGCAATGTCTTTGGCAGCCAGGCCTGCATTTCTCAGTCACGGGCCTTTCCGGAAAGGCCTGACTGCAAAATGCAGACCAGAATGCAGCTGCAGAATGAAGCTACTCCTTCAGTCGCAGAAGAAGTGGACCGGCTGGGTGGGGCTGTTGGTGCCGGAGGTGAGTATAAAAGACACCATGCTGAAAATAAGACCTGGAGCCTCTTTTGGAGACAAAAAAAACAACAACCCTGGTCTTATTTTTGGGGAAACACGGGTATGTGCACTCATCATTTAACACCAGCCATATCTCAGCAGGGAAAAATGGATGGGTCCACACTGCAAAGCAGGAGAGAGGAAAACCTCTCTTTTGCTTCTTCACAGTATAATTTTCCTTCGGCCTGTCAACTGCCTTTTGAGCTGTCCATGGATCTAGGGGACAAAGAAAAGAAGAGGAAAAAGTGTAGGGGGAAGAATTGACTTCCAATCTTCTGAGCACAGTAGAATAAGATAATAACACACAACTTCAACTTTTTACTTTTACATAGTAATATATGCTAGCCATTTCTATAACAACAAACTTATATAATCAGCAAAACCCAAAATCAAAGTTTCATTTTTTTCCCACCCCAGGCACAAAGTTCAGAAGCGATTTCCAGGTCTAGTCCTCTTTCAGAATAATATTAACCTGTGTTGCAAAGCAGCTGAATTATCAGCTGACAGTCTCTCTTTCATGCAGCTCTGCAGCATACCTCTGTCAAATCAAAGTATATTTTGTCAAATAGCTAAACCTGCTGATCCAGCCATCCACCAAAACTCATCTTTTTCTTTCCTCAGTCTCAATGCCACTTGATCTTAAACAGGGGATTATTGGCTGATATTTGGAGGTGGAGAAGGGAGGGAGAAAATAATGCTTGGAGAATCCATCATTCCCCATAATTTATGCAAAGGTAATGTAATGACTTTCTCTTTTTACCTACAAGGACCCAGCTTCAGTAGAATTGTTGAAATTTCTAAAATTCAGCATTACTCCCTCTCTTTGGCTAATATTTTGCTAGATACCTGAAGCAGACAGATGGCTGAAATACTGGCTAAAACAAATATTTGAAGGCAAGTTCCTAGGTCAGTTCACCCTAACTGGAAAAAAAACACAAATATTGTAGACCAGGGGTGTCAAACTGCCGGCCCATGGGCTGGACACGTCACAACGAAACTGCACCCACCCCATTGCTGGCAATGGGGAAAAAGCTCCAATACATTGCACGATGTCACGTGATGTTGCAGGTTTGACATGTCTGTTGTAGACTCTCCATCCATGACTTACTCGTGCTGTGTTTAGAAAATCTGCAGGTAAAATAAGCAAAATTATTTTATTGTTTTTGAAATGTTAGGGCCAAACCATCATTTCATCGCTATCACACCCTTATAAGTGCTCCTTATGTTATTACCAGATATCCTTACAATACTTTGTCAACCACACACCAAAGGACATTCACTTAGTTGTGATTTGATAGCCTATCCCTGAAGGTGATGGAGATTTTACAGAATTCATTATCAAGAATACTTCTGCCTATGTTTAGACATAGAGGTTGAGTCATTCTCAGATGTTCTTTTGAGATGTCCCTGGATAACACCTCATGCCTGTTACAATCTTCCCATTTATGAGGAGATGCTCAGGCTAGTGTCAATCAGACGTTGTGCTGGTAAGCAAACAGTCTAGAGACAGTTTTATGAAACTTACAAAATGTTATGCCTCGGCAATCATTTGGTGTGTCTGACTAGAAAGGTTCTTCTTCTTCTTCTTCTTCTTCTTCTTCTTCTTCTTCTTCTTCTTCTTCTTCTTCTTCTTCTTCTTCTTCTTCTTCTTCTTCTTCTTTTTCTTCTTCTTCTTCTTCTTCTTCTTCTTCTTCTTCTTCTTCTTCTTCTTCTTCTTCTTCTTCTTCCTATCTTACATTGTAACAATGTTGATATCAAAAGCTGTAATTTCAACTTTTATTATGGAGTTCTAGTTGGAACCAAGATATTTTTAGAGTCCATCTCTAAAAATAAAAAATAACAGTAACAGTAACAGTAACAAAATAACAATAACAATTATAATACAAATTTCCAGCATCTTGCCCATAGCAGGATAGGGCTCACCAATGGGAGCAACACATTTGTAAATTGAGTAATCTGGTAGTTTAAGGACTGGAGGACAGTAATTTAGCTTGATCATCAGGAAGTGTCTTCAATGAGTTTATGATTTTGTTATGAGTTAACATATGCTATAGAGCAATGTTTATAAAATGTATATTTTAAGTAGCTAAGAATCTGAAAGCCAAGTTTACAATTTGGTTATAATATACATTCCAATATTCTTCTTATGAGGTTGTGGTATTTAAAAAAATCAACAAATATGTGATGATGAAAAATACAGTAGAAAATACATCCTTCTTTCTAATTAATTCTGTGGAATTGTCACAGACTTTATGAGGCCACATATAAACTACAACCCACTTCAAGAATACCTCACATGGATTGTTCCCTTGATTTCTGATTATAATTTCACAGAGTTTCATTAATTTGTATAAAATGGGGGGAATCCTTGAATAAAGAAGAACCTCAAAGCTTGTTTAACCTAGTCAGATAAAATATATTGTATATGTTTTTACTTTATGGTTGAAGTTTTTTCTCATGATCCTTTTGGTGCCTAACAGCCTTCACTGCAGGTGCTGAGATGATTGAACAAATGCCAGTGTGAGACTAAAATCATCCAGCTAACCTTAACTGAATTTGAAAAAAGAGACTACTAGGAAATCTGAGGGCTGTAAACTGGATTAGGAAGTCAGAAATAAGCATCCAGAAGGCAATGACTCACCCCTATTGTACTGTTGTCAGTTACACTATTTAATAGGTAGACTGGCAGAAGTAGCTGTGAGCAGATAATGAGAATGATGGTTAGGAAAGTTAAATGGGAGATGAATTAGCGTGAGGCAAGACCAGGAGACAGCAGGCACAGTTCTCAGATGTTTATTAAGGGGAAGCACTGGCTTAAAAACACCGCCGGGACTCCCTGCTATTTATACACAAACTTGTACAAGCGATATCCAATAACAGTGCGCCGTTCTCCCACCGCGTGGCAGCTGCCAATCAGGCACGGCTAGCTGTTGAGAGCCGCGAGCTGTCAACGAGCTGCGCCTTCGACCAGCTGGTAACATTTGACAGCTTGGTTGCTACTGTGCATGCGCAGCCCCTGGTAACCTGACAGCTGTCATTGAGCTGTGCCTGCGCGGCCGCTTTGACAGCGGTCATAGTCAGCTGGTCGCCGCGCCTGCGTGGTGGTGAGCGGCAGCCCGTTTGACAGCTGTCAGCGGCTGCCACGTTTTCTCCTCAAAAACTTGTGAGAGATGGGAACTTGTTTAAGCACACAACAGTAACTGTTTAATACACAACACCCCTTCCCCCCCTTGCTTGGTTTGTAACATTTTGGCTCTGCTGGATCTCGGCGGTTCCTCCCTGCTTGTCTTTTGACCTGTTCCATGCCCATTTGTAGTCAGCCAGGTACGCAGGAGCTTTTTTCGGTCTGGTGGAGTGGCAGAGGTTTCCTTCGGGCTGGTCCCCCTTTCCCCCATCGGGGAGAAGTGGAGGGTCTGGAGCTTCGAGGTTATCAGAGGGTGTGTGGCTGAGAGCCGGTGGGCTCGGACTCTGCTGCGCTGGTGTCTGGCTTTGTAGTGGAGTTGGGGGTGGGTGAAAGGGAAGATTTTGGGGGCCACTGGTCCTTAGCTGGTCTGCATGACGTCTGATGTGCATTCCTCCCCCCAAGTCAATCAAGTAGGATACAGGGCCTGTTTTCTCCAACACAACGCCTTGAAGCCATTTTTCCCCTGTCCCATAGTTCCTGGCCCAGATGAGTTGCCCATGAGGGAAGGTCTTTGGCTGAAAGTGGTGTTTGGCTTCTGCAGCTGCCCTGTCCAGGTGTAGTCTGTCCAGCTTTGTAACCAGTCGGTGGCCCCAGCAGAGTTCGGCTGGTGATTTTCCTGTGGTGGAGCAAGGGGTGGAATGTTGAGCCAGGAGAAATTGGGCCAGCCAGCAGTGCCAGTCTCCGGAGATTATTTTTCTTAGGGAGTCCTTGGTGGCCTTCACCATAACTTCTGCAAGGCCGTTCGAGGATGGATGGAAGGGAGCAGACGTGGTGTGCCTAATTGAGTTGTGCCTGGTGAAAATCTGGAAGTCACAAGAGGTAAATTGGGGCCCATTGTCGGAGACTAAGACGTTGGGTAACCCGTGAGTGGCAAAAACCCTCCTCAAACCCCTGATTGTAGCAGCAGAGGTTGTGCTGGAGACGGGGATGACCTCCAGCCATTTAGAAAAACTGTCGACTATGATAAGGAAATTCTGCCCCTGAAAGGGCCCGGCATAGTCGATGTGTACCCTGGACCAGGGGTTTCTAGTCACCTCCCACTTATGGACGGGGGCCTGTGGCAGGGGGGGGTCTCATTTGTTGGCACATGTAGCAGCTGGCTACATGTTTCTCAATGTCCTTATCCAGGCCCATCCACCAGACGTAGCTGCGGGCAAGTGCCTTCATTTTAATGACACCAGGGTGGCCGTCATGGAGCGAGTGCAGTGCTTGGGATCTGTGGTGGTCCGGAATGATGACCCGACTACCCCAAAGGACGCAGCCCAGGTGTGCAAACAGTTCATGCCGTCTGACATAGAAAGCTTGGAATTCTGGCCCGGGACAGCTGGATTGCCAACCTGTCATGACCCAGGTATGTACTCTGCCCAGGACCTTGTCCTTGCTAGTCGCTGAGGCAATGTCTTTAGCTGACAGGGGGCAGTCTGTCAATTCTTGGATTGCCAGGATGTGGCCGGCTGGTGCTGGGTTTGAGTCCAGGGTGGGCAGGGGCAGCCTGCTTAGCCCGTCTGCATGGCCCATTTGCTTTCCGGGCTTGTGTTCAAGCCTGAAAGAATATGCTGCCAAGAATGTGGTCCAGCGCAGCATTCTTGGGGATAGGATTTGGGGTGTTAGCCTGTCCCACGTCTAGAGCCCTAGCAAGGGTTTGTGATCTGTGAAGATCGTAAAGGGGTGGCCGTATAGATAGTCATGAAATTTTTTCACGCTTCCTACGATTGCTAGGGCTTCTTTGTCAATTTGAGCGTAATTCCGCTCTGCCCTGGAAAGAGTCCTAGAATAGTACGTGACAGGAGATTGAGTCCTGTCCATGTGTAAGTGGCTCAGAACTGCCCCTATTCTATAAGGAGAGGCGTCGCAAGCTATACACAGGGGTATTTTTTCCCTGTAATGGGTGACGGTGGACTTGCTGGATAGGAGTTGTTTTAATTTCTGGAAACTGTCGTTGTGGACCTGGGTCCACTGCCAAGGGGCTCCTTTGTCGAGCAACCTATGTAGGGGCTCTGTGATGGTTGCCTTCTGGAGAAGGAAGGCATGGTAAAAATTGAGGAGCCCCAAGAAGGCTTGTAGCTCCGTCTTGTTTTTGGGGGGTGGGGCTGCTTTGATAGCCTGAATCTTGGAATCTGTGAGGTGGATTCCTTGGGCATCGATTCTGTAGCCCAGGAATTCGGTGGCTGGAACCCCTATGGAACATTTTTCCTTTTTTAATTTAAGGCCAGCGGTGCGGAACCTGTGCAGCACCTCTTGCAACCTTTCTGCCAGAATTCCCTCGGTATCCTCTGCAATGAGCACATCATCAAAGTAGGGGCAGACTCCGGGGATTCCTTTGAGAGTTTTTTCCATGGCCTCCTGGAAAATGCCAGGTGCCACAGCGATGCCAAATTGCAGGCGGTTAACTTTGAACGCCCCGCGGTGAGTAACAATAGTTTGAGCGTCTGCTGTCTCTTTGGAGACCGGCAAATGCAAGAACACGTGCGCCAAATCAAGCTTTGCAAAAATGGTGCCTGACTGGATAGCTGACAGGACATCTTTGACAGCTGGGACCAGGTAGGCGTGGGGGTTTAAAGCTCGGTTGAGGGTCGCTTTATAGTCCACGCAAATACAGACCTCCCCATTGGGCTTTACTGGGGTGACTATGGGGGTTTCCCATGTGCCTCCATCTGTCAGTTCTAACACCCCAAGTTTAACTAGTCTGTCTAGTTCCTCTTCGATTTTGGACTTGAGGGCGAAGGGGACCCTTCTAGCTTTTATCCTGACAGGCAGAATTTCAGGGTTCAGTTTTAGGTCTACCGGGGGTCCACTGTACTTGCCTAGGGTCCCGTCGAACACGTCTGCATACTGGTGGCAGATGGTTTCTAAGGGTCGGGACTATATCTGGTTAATCCCAACAAGCCCAATGAGACTGGCACACCTCTCTATGGTAATTTGGGCAGTGAGTTCCCCGTGGAACTGCTTGTAGTCGACCCTGAGTTTAGTTTTTCCCTTCAGTTTGATGGGGGCTCCCTGGAAGTCAGTGAGCAGAATTTGTGAGGGAATTAGGGGGAAGTGGCATTTGCAGCGGCGTGCAATTCCCAGAAGTGTGTCCCATGATATGATGGAGACTGAGGACCCTGAGTCCACCTCCATCTCGCATGGGACTCCCTGTAATTGAACCTGGATTTTTAGTTTGGGCCTGAGGTGGTTGATGAGTAAAGGCCCCTGGTCTGAGCGGACGGTTAAGACTGATGCCCTTGGGGTTGCCCTAGCCAAATTTTGAGGGGACATCCTACCTGACGGGGCAACTTCCAGATCATTGAGGGTTTCTCTGTTCGTGCTGTGGCAGGCAGCACGGATGTGACCGGTCTTCCCGCAGCCGTGACACTTGGCATTCTGGAATCTGCAGGAAGTCCTGGCATGATTTCCGCCGCAGCTGGCACACTTGGGCTGGTTTGATGGGGGATTCTTGGTGCCCACAGCCGATCTGTCGGGTCTTCTGTCGGGTTCTCGGCGTGCTTGGGGGTTGCTGGGACTCGGGCGGATGGCGTCTACTCCTGATTCCTCCTCTGGTCTACCGTTGTCGGGGTTCCTCAGGTAGTCCTGATGGACTGACCCGCTGAGGGGATTTCCTGTCAGAGCCACATCTTCTCTGTGGCTGTCTTCGTACACCATTATCTCGAGTGTTACCTCAACAAGGTCCATTGTTGGTTTGGCGATGATCTTTTTCTGCAGCTGTTCATTCCGCAGACCTACAATGACCTGGTCTCAGATACGGTCCTCTAGGTTGGGGAAATGACAACGGCGGGCTGCATGGCGTACCTTGGCAATGAATGATGTGGCTGACTCGCCCGGTCACTGGTAACGGCGGGTGAAGTTCAGCCGCCAATAAAGTTCTGACCACCTTGGCATGAAATGCCAGTTGTGACGATTGACCAATTCGGTGTAAGGTACGGTGGCAACCGGGTCCGGGCTGCAGAGCCCTATGGCAACGTCGTAGACTGCCGGCCCACTGAGGCATAGAAGTGCGGCGGCCTTGGGATGATCTTCGAAAATTTTGTTAACTAGGAGGTATCCTTTGACCTGCCCGAGGTGTGATTCCCAGCCTTCTGGTTGCAAAATATCAAATTCCCTAATGTGCCCAAGAGTGGCCATGCTGTCCAGGTCCTCAGGTCTGCTTATGAGGTGAGTTGGTGGAGGGCTCTCCCTTTCCAGCAAGTGACTTCAGCGATGTTGGCTGGTGGGACGGCTTCCCTCCTTCAGCTCTGTGACTTCAGTTCTGTTTAAGCAGACCCGAATCTCACCTTCGTCGCCAGGTGAATTAGCGTGAGGCAAGACCAGGAGACAGCAGGCACGGTTCTCAGATGTTTATTAAGGGGAAGCACCAGCTTAAAAACACCGCCAGGACTCCCTGCTATTTATACACAAACTTGTAGAAGCGATATCCAATAACAGTGCGGCGTTCTCCCGCCATGTGGCAGCGGCCAATCAGGCGCGGCTAGCTGTTGAGAGCCGTGAGCTGTCAACGAGCTGCGCCTTCGACCAGCTGGTAACATTTGACAGCTTGGTCGCTACTGCGCATGCGCAGCCCCCAGCAACCTGACAGCTGTCATTGAGCTGTGCCTGTGCAGCCGCTTTGACAGCGGTCATAGTCAGCCGGTCGCCGCGCCTGCATGGTGGTGAGCGGCAGCCCATTTGACAGCTGTCAGCGGCTGCTGCGTTTTCTCCTCACGAACTTGTGAGAGATGGGAACTTGTTTAAGCACACAACAGTAACTGTTTTAATACACAACAGGAGAGCTGTTTGTTGTTAATCTTCTAAGAAAGTTAGATAGCAGATGCTCTCATTAAGGGAGATGGGTGGTTCAGAAATGTAAAAAATAATGTAATGTAATATAATACATCCACAATTACATAGATTGTTTTATTGTGACTATAAATATATAATAATGTATTTTGTTATTTTTACATAATGTTAACTGTTGTTAGCTTTTATTTGTTTTTATTGCGTTAGGACTGGACTCAAATGGGGAATGCATTATAAATTATGTTTGCTTGTTTCAGATCTTTGAAATGCTTTGTTTTTCCCAAATTTATCTTTTGCTATGATTACTGTTGCACCCTTGTTTTATACAATCTGATTCATCCAGTTCTGGTTATGACAATACAAAAAAGATGTTGAGACTTTGGAAAGACTGCAGAAAAGAGCAACAAAGATGATTAGGGGACTGGAAACTAAAACATATAAAGAACGGTTGCTGGAATTGGGTATGTCTACTTTAATGAAGAGCAGGACTAGGGGTGACATGATAGCAGTGTTCCAATATCTCAGGGAGAAGAGGGAGTCAAGCTATTCTCCAAAGCACCTGAGGGCAGGACAAGAAGCAGTGGATGGAAACTAATCAAGGAGAGAAGCAATCTAGAACTAAGAAGAAATTTCCTGACAGTTAGAACAATTAACCAGTGGAACAACTTGCCTCCAGAAGCTGTGAATGCTCCAACACTGGAAGTTTTTAAGAAGAGACTGGACAGCCATTTGTCTGAAATGATATAGGGTTTCCTGCCTGAGCAGGGTGTTGGACTAGAAGACCTCCAAGGTCCCTTCCAACTCTGTTGTTCTATTCTATTCTATTCTATTCTATTCTATTCTATTCTATTCTATTCTATTCTATTCTATTCTATTCTATTCTATTCTGTTCTGTTCTGTTCTGTTCTGTTCTATTCTGTTCTATTCTGTTCTATTCTATTCTATTCTATTCTATTCTATTCTATTCTATTCTATTCTATTCTATTCTATTCTATTCTATTCTCTATTGCTTATGCATTTATTTTAAATACAAATATATTACCCTTTAATCAGTAATGATATGGATAAGGATAAAGGATAAGGATAAGGATAGAACAGTTCTGGAAAGAGTGGAAGAGAACAGATGGGCCATTCAGGAATGGCAGAGCAGGAAAATTTGGTAGGTGGACTGCTACACAGTTTAACAGCAGGGAAGAAATGGTTATTATATTTATCTTATTCTCCTAGGATTTTTTTAGAACCTGAATTGATGACATGGATTCTGAGAAGTGCTGATTGTTGCTATCACTATGATTAGATTTTTCACATATTCTTATTATAATATACACAGAGCTTGTGCTAAATATTTTTTTTGCCTGACACAGACCTGAATTGATACCCCAGTGCCCACAAGGTCATCATACTATAAGAGAGAATGCAAGAAGGAGAGGGATCATGGTATATTATTCAAACAGCAGAACTTACCTTAATCTCTTGGCTACTATTGGTTATTTATTTCATAGAGAAACTTGGCCTGGGTTTAACAAATGCATATATTTGGGGGGAGGGGAAATCCAAAAGAAAGTATCTATTCGGACATATGTACAGTATTTGTATAGAAGTAGACAACCTGTGCCCTATTGGGTCATTCTTTCAAAGATGTTTCCTTATCTAAACAAAAAAACAGAATGACCAAGAGCTGGCAAAAAACAGTGGGAGCAGGAGTGACTTCCGACTTCCTGTGGTTTCCCCATTGAGCTCCTTGTGGCAATCTGGTAGGGAGCATCAGAAATCTTCCCTGCCCCACCACACCCTGCCCTACCCCTTCCCCTTCCCTCCCTTCCCCTTCCCCTTCCCTTTCTCTTCCCCCTATGTGGCTGCTTCCTGGTAGCAGAGGGAGAGATGGATTTAGAGACGTACTGTGAAACTGTCACAGAATGAAGAAAATTAAGATCACATGACTGCAGCAGCAGCACAGGAGTAGCCAGTAGCACTGAAGCAGCCACAATTTTCCCAGATTTCATTCCCTCAGATCATGGGTCCCAGATTTGGAATACATTCTGTAATATAGCCCATTTGAGATACATTGTTCAAAAATTGTTGCCCTATGATATACCATTTCATTGTTAAAGGCCATGACAACTAGAGCTTTAGTAGCATATAGGTTCATACTTCAATTTTGGGTGGAAAGCAATGCAAAATCTTTCTTTATCATATGTGTGATAAAAGAACAAATCTCTCTTTTTCTAAACAAATCCTCTATAATCTCCCTCTTGCCAAAGTTTTAATATACCTAAATATGTCTGGGATTTTGCCATTCTAAAAATCCACTAGATGTTGAAATTAGCATTTTAATTAATTAACAATGAGCTCCTAGAAAAAGTAGGGAAGACACTTCCTGCCAGTCAACAAGTAATAATGATGTCTCATAATGAAGGCCAACAGGTGCCAATATTTTCTGTTGCCATGATCCAACTAAAAAGAGAAAACTGTGGTGCTCTGCTACCTTGCTACAATGTGTGGCTTACATTACCTGGATTTGGCAGTAAATTCTAGTGTTCTGATCTCATGCGACTTAAATTTGGCTGCAAGGTTTGGACTCACTTGAACTCTCTCAAATACATGACACAATATGGTTTATTTAAAATGAAACTAGACCAAGTGGTTAATTGCTCTCTATAAGCCTGAGAGGAGAGTTCTCCACTTATATCCATACAAGTTCCAACTGTTGCTTTTTCTCTAAGGGAATATCTACCGGTAATATCTAAGGGGATGCCACAAAGAAGAGGGGGTCAAAAGGGAATCAACCTATTTTTATTTTACACTGTATATTTTCTGATATTTATTTGGTGTGCTACACTGCATCAATAAGCATGTATAATGACAAATAATCTGATCATTCATTCATGCATTCATTCATTATCAGCCCAAATAGTTCCCCAACCTCAGCATCTTTGAGATGTGTAGCCTCCTACTTCTAGAATTCTGAGCAATGACCATGCTGGATTGGGAATTCTTGAAGCCCACAGGTTGCTGAGGTTTGGGAAATATTAGACTAAATCAATCCATTGCAGGCCTCTTCAGCTGCTTCCAACTGCTTTGATATTTTTTGTGTTTAACTTAAATAATTTAACTCTAAATTATTTAATGGCACCTTCATCTGAAAAGTTGTGTTGTTTTTTTTTAATTCCAGATGTGCATATTATGATTAAAACCACAAATAGAGCAATTTCCAGACGAGTTCTATCTTAAGTTTTCCAATCTTATGTCAGTGCATACAGTATACTAATTGAACTATTTCCTGAATAAACAGGCCATCAGCTGGATGACTTGAGCCAGTCAATCAGTCTCTCATCCCTAGACAGGGAAGTTGAAAAACAACTATTTAACAATCCTCACTGGATCAGTGTGGTAGATTACCCTAACCTTAATGAAGGGATTTTTATCCTGCAATAATTTATTCAAGATGATTTTATATAGATAGACATAGATATCACTGTGAGTTAGTAGCAATGATATAGATAAGATCCTCACTCCAGATTCTCTTCTTTTGGGAGGAGTTCAAATAATAATCCTATTTTTAACAATGTCGATATCCCCCTTTCTCTTACTAGTGAATTATTGTTAAGGATGTATAGTGGTCCTGACATTGGAAAAACTTCATAATGCTGATGTGGAGATGAGGAAGATTTTGCAAAGTGACACCTGCCTGTTAACTTTCTTCTTCTGGCCTCTTGCATAGCATGAGTTCATGTATGGACCTCAAATCTGCTGAAATAGCATCTAGTTCCATGCTTAATTTTAAACCTAATCATGCATTCTAAGTCTCTTAGGTGATGGAATAGAGAAGCAAGTATACTAACTCCCATCTGTCCATCATTGCCATACAAATTGAAGGTGACTTTCGGTCATGGAAATATTTATACCTTAATTGTATTCTGCCAACCTAGCAGTTCAAAAGCACATAAAAATGCAAGTAGAAAAATAGGGACCACTACAGTGGGAAGGTAACAGCGTTCCGTGCGCCTTTGGTGTCTAGTCATGCCGGCCACATGACCACGGAGACGTCCTCAGACAAGCGCTGGCTCTTCGGCTTTGAAACGGAGATGAGCACAGGCCCCTAGAGTTGGAAACGACTAGCATGCATGTGCGGGGGAACCTTTACCTTTTTAAACCATGCTGAGAACTTTCTTAAGGAGCCCAGACTTCTTTCCAGCAAATAACCACTCTCCCTATCCTAAGAAAGATAGGAATAGTAATGGAGGAGATAGAACTCTTCTGGAATTTGCCCTCTTTGTGGTTTTAATCATAATATGCACATCTGGAATGAAAAACAACTTTTCAGATGAAGGTGCCATTAAATAATTTAGAGTAATGCAGTAGTTAGAAATAAAAAATAAAAATGTTTTAAGTTTTTATTTTTAATAAAAGGATTGTCATGGTTCTGATTAATAAGACAGATCAAAGTACACTGCATGATTGTTTATTTCAAAAAAGTCTATAATCATGAAAATGGAGCATCGGAACTCAGGGGTGGATGCCAGAATCTGAATTCTCCTCTCCTTGACACACCACATCATACAGAATTTCCCTCCCTTATTTATATGTCATGAATCACATTTACCAATTAATTTAACACACAAAGTTTCACTTCCCTTCTGAAGCAGATATCCCTTATCTTGTCAAAACATCCGGGTTGCATTCCTCCCACGTTTTAGTGATTCAAAACCAAACAGTTAAAGCAAAAGGCTGCCTCTTATATTGTCAGTGCAAAAACATGTCAATGTTTGTAGCATTGACAAGGATATCATATTTTTAGAAGATCTCTTAGAATAGTTTGACTCACTCTTGACATTTTTACCTTTCAAAATTATGGATTAATGTAGGGATTATGAGCATGACTTGTACTGTTCAAAGATGCCACAGCCTTTGTGACTGTCCAAATCAGTCTCTCTCTATCTCTGTCTCTCTCCTTCCTTCCTTCCTCCCTTTTTCCCTCCCTCCCTCTCACCCTCCTTCCCTCCCTCCTTCCTACCTTCCTATTTTTCTTTCCTTTTTTCTTGACATCATGGAATGCATTGTTGACAGGTGTGTTGTAATGCTTCTTAATTCTCATATTTTCTCTTTATACATAATGAACATTATTATGTTTTATAGATCTTATACTAATCACTCAGTTCTATTGTCACATGCTTTAACAAATTAGCTGTAAAACAACACTATAATGTTTTTATCATTTCAATTTTGGACCTCACCCCACATATTATTCTGCTTTTACAGTTTATATGAAATACATGCTCATTTGGCAACAAGGTAGTAATTTATCCTGTGCCTTATGAACAATAGCTCATTCATAACTTTCAGTAACTCCGTTAAGGAGCACATTTACTGTATAAAATTTGTTTGATATAAGAAAACACCTGAAGTCAAGGAATTTGTGAATAGTGTTCCTTTTGACAAACTGTACTTTCAAAATAGAATATTTGACCTCTGTGGGATTATCTTCATAGCTGACAATGCTTTCTTAAAGTCTGGTAGTCTATAAATCAGTGTTGCCCAAACAAAATCATATTGGATCAACAAGGAAACACCCATTTAGAATTACAGTAAATCTTTCTCAGGAATCCCACAGTTCAAAATAACCAGAATGATATTGTGTCGACTTTTAAGTGAATCCAGAAGAGTTTGTTCCATGAAAAAAAACTTAAGAATTTCTTACCAATGTTGCTATATTTTAAATCTGGAAGCAGAGGACCTAGCATATGGGCAACACAGGCATAATTTATTTATTTTTATTCCTTTATCAGAGCAAATCTACAATTAAATTACAAGAACTGTGGTGGTGCAGTGGTTAGAATGTAGTATTGCAGGCTAATTCTGCCCTTTGCCAGGAGTTCGATCCTGACCAGTTCAAGGTTGACGTAGCCTTCCATCCTTCTGAGATCAGTAAAATGAGGACAAGAGATTGTTGGGGGCAATGTGCTGACACTGTAAACCTCTTAGGACTATAAAGCATTGTGAAGTGGTATATAAGTCTAAGTGCTATTGCTGTTAAGCATTCAATCAGCTGAAATGGCTCAAGTATTCTTTCATAGCCTAAATCTGTGAAACCTAAATCAGAACTATGTGATTCTGAGAAACAGTACAACTGAAGTCACATTTTCAAGAGAAAACAAATTTATCTGCTTCTAAACCAATGTTTGAGATATGAAACACAAATAAAGGCAAAGTATATGGCATGACATCACAAATTTCTGCCAATAAATCTATTTTAGCTATATGAAATCAAACGTCTTTGGAACCTAAACCAACATTTATGGTATGAAATCAGAATGCTATCACTAACCAGTGTCTCCTCTACAAAAGTTTCACTCTTGTGACCTAACATGTGTTTGTGGTTTGAAATCATAAGTCCCCAAGAGCTAAACAAACCAGAGTCTTAGTGGCTTGAAATGACAAGTCTATGCTACCAAGTCAGTGTTTTAAAACTACACCTTTGAAATGTCCACCCAAATGTCAAACCATGACTTTTGGCTTCTTGTGGATAAGAAGCATTTTAGATACTTGCTGGCTCCACCTCTCCATCACGCTTCAATCTGGAGTCAGCAAATGTGACACTCTATTCTTGACATTACTGTGAGAAACTCTAACCTTCTGGCTACTTGGTATCCCTTGCCCTGCTATCATTGCCTCTGGCACTCCAGTCCAGATGTTTGGGGTATTTCTTCCTGCCCCTTTCACTTTGCAAGATGTAATATAACTAGAATGAACAGGCAATCCAAATATGCAATTACCCCACGTTCCCTCCTGTTTCAACTAGACTCATCTTTTTCTTTACTTCTATCAGATGAAAACCAATTTAAAAGTGGAGGCAAATGAGCAGAAGGAGACCTAGATGTGTGCCTCCAAACTTTTCTTTACAATTGTGTAGACTGGCAATATTACCCTTCCAGAAATAAGTGAAATGCTAACATCAGCACTGAATTGCTCCTGGTAGTAGTTTCTTGTGGGCTGATGGGTTTTGAATGGGTTGATGGATGGTTCTTTCAACTTAAAAGAGCATCTTAAGAACTTCATTGTTTATTCATGGCTTCGAGTCCTTTACAATCTATACTGTGAAACATTTATCACTAAGTTCCTGAAAGTGGAAAAAAATAAGGTTGGTTTTTACATATTACATATTATATATATATATACTGTGTGTGTGTCGCCCCTACACCTTTATACTGTGTGTGTGTCGCCCCTACACCTTTACTTCTACGCGGGAAAAAACCCGAATAACCAAAGATCCACATACGAACACCCGCGGAAACCTCAGAAAACATATATATATATATATATATATATATATATATATATATATATATATATATATATATATATATATATATATATATATATATATATATATATATATATATATATATAATATTACAATTATGCAACATCAAGGTTGACAGATGCAGCTTTTTTGTACTAATTTACAGTGTTTTTTAATCTGTGGTGGTAGTTTGATATGTTTTCTAAAGTAAGTAAGAGGAAGGAAACAATGGTGTAGATAAAGGGAGAAAAGTCAGAATGACTAAAAATATGTGTTGATATGTTTTTAGAAGCAACATCTTTATAAAAAAACACATTTACAGAGATGCACACTTAATATGAATGCAAAGCATGTAAATGCTGTATAAAAATATTGGCTAGTAATGTGGTCTATATGAGAAATGAATGCTTCTCAGTACAAATCGCTTTACTATATGGAAGTGGGATTATATTAAGAAAAATATAAAAGTAAATTGACCTTGATGGTTCTGGATACTTAAGTAGTTTGTGTGTACAGAAGCAACCAGGAACACATCACCTGGACAGATGTTAAGGGGGATGTTATTTAACTAATTTGCTGCCTTTGGGATCTACTACTTATAGACTATTGTAACCAATTAGGATTTAGAATTTGTACAAGTCTCATAAAATATTTGGATTTAAATCTTTCTTGAAATATATCGCAATTTTAAAAATTAAAGATATCTAAATATATAGATGGTACTTTAGATACAACTCAGTGGTTAAGCTCTCATTACATTTTTGAGGCAGGATTATTATCAAAATGAATATTACATTGAGATCAGTGGTTGGATTCAGCCAGTTTGCACCAGTTCGGCAGAACCAGTAGTGAATGTTTTGTTGCCCAGGCCCAGAATGGACTTCCGGAAAAAGCATCCACATGGAGAACCAGTTGTTCACATATTTGAATCCCACCACTGATTGAGATTAATATACATTTTAAGAAAGATGTCAATGTTAGTCCGTAATATATATTTTACACTGCTAGATTAGTTAATGATGGTGAGCTATAACCTTGGCCAAATTGAAATTGCTCTATAATGATTGTAGCTTCATCCTATATCATGGTGTTTTAAACTATACCATTGGGCTTTAAAACTATGTAATCATCTATATTGTTTAGGAATGAGACTTTTTAAGAATATTTTCCTCTGTAGGCCTATTTTGATAACAAATGTGTAACAGCTCAGAAATCTTAGCAAGTTTAGCATCCAGGTATCTTAAACAAGGCCCTTTATTCCTCTTTCAACAGTCATGATATTTTGATCCCAATTCCCATGAGAAAATCACATTGTGGAATAACCCAAATTTCAAAATAGTGGAGAAGATGCTACATTGGAATCTTGAACAAATAAAGGATCAACATCTTAACTTACTTTATTTCTAGTAGCTGTTTTAAAGTCTTTGAGAGCTTGCATATTAAATATGTTTTACTGACAATATTGGCCTGACAAAATATACAATTTATACATACGTTTGACTTCAGATCACTACATATATAAACACAATCTTGGGAAGAAATATTATAGTTAAGAACCTTAATGTGATATTGAACTATACTCCAAAAACATGGAATTTGTCTTTGCATGAAGAATGTTTAGTTTTCTTATGCTTTGGGTTCTGCAAAGGGTTATTTAATATAATTGAAAGAAATGTACCTGTCAAATTTTAAGGAATGGCTTAGGATATGAGTATTAGATTATTTTTTAAAAGCTCTCTGTTAAAAATGAGAAAATTAAACAATATGTTTCTTCATGGTCTAGATTTAATGATAATGGTAACGATTGAATTAATTTTAAGTTCCTTTTTAATTATTATATGGATCTCCCCTTTTTTCTCAGATAGTTTTATTTTTTTGCCAAGTTTATTTTAATAATCATAATATATCTTATGTATCCTATATTATTGTATAATCGCTATCAAGCAGTATACTTGTATTTTGTAAATTTTAAATAAAAATTTTGAAATGCTGTGCTAATGTCTGTATTTTTCATACTTTCATTGTAATGCCTGAGCCATTTATTTAAGTACAATAATGTAAGTATTATGTTTGCCTCCTTCTCTTCCTCTAGCCGATCCTTCAATGTTAAATAACAATCAGTGGTTAACATTGCCCTCTAAAACCTGAGTGATCTTCTTTCCCATCAGTGACATTGCTACATTTGCCACCAAGTCAATAGAATAGAATAGAATAGAATAGAATAGAATAGAATAGAATAGAATAGAATAGAATAGAATAGAATAGAATAGAATAGAATAGAATAGAATAGAATAGAACTGGAAGGGACCTTGGAGGTCTTCTAGTCCAGCCCCCTGCTGAAGCAGGAGGACCTATACCATCTCAGACAAGTGACTGTTTAGCCTCTTCTTAAAAATTTCCAGTGATGGAGCCCTCACAATTTCTGGAGGCAAGCTGTTCTACTGGTTAATTGTACTCACTGTCAGGAAGTTTCTCCTTAATTCCAGATTGCTTCTGTGTTGATCAGTTTCCAACCATTATTTCTTGTTCTGCCCTCTGGAGCTTTGGTGAATAACGTGAACATCTCTTCTTGGTGGCAGCCCCTCAAATACTGGAATACTGCTACCATGTCTCCCCTATTTCTTTTTTTCTTTAGACTAGCCAAACGTTGCAGCCGTTCTTCATATGTTTTAGTCTCCAGGCCTTTCATTATCTTAGTTGCTCTTCTCTGGATTTTTTTTTTCCAAACTCTCAACATCTTTTTTGTGATATAGTGACCAAAATTGGCTGCAGTATTCCAGGTGTGGTCTTACTAGGGTTTTATAAAGCGGTAATAATACTTCATGTGATCTTGATTCTATGCCTCTGTTTTTACAACCCAGGATTGTATTAGCTTTTTTGGCAGCTGCTGCACACTGCTGGCTCATGGTCAAGTGATTGTTCACTAAGACTCCAAGGTCCCTTTCACAGTTCTTGTTTTTAAGCCAGGTCTTTCTTGCCCAATCTGTACTTGTACCTTTGATTTTTATTGCCTAAATCTAAAACTTTGCTTTTCTCCACATTGAAATTCATTTTGTTGGATAGGGCCCATTGTTCAAGTTTGTCAAGATCTTTTTGGATCCTGAGTTTGTCTTCTGGGTTGTTGGCTACTCCTGCCAGTTTGGTGTCATCTGCAAAATTGATGAATTCCCTTTCAATTCCCTCATTTAAGTCATTGATGAAGATGTTGAAGAGTAGTGGGCCTAAGACAGAATCTTGTGGTACCCCACGGCTTACTTCTCTCCATGTGGATGTAGAGCCATTGAGGACTACTCGCTGAGTACGGTTTGCCAGCCAGCTACTACCTCACATTCTAGATACTTTCAGGTCCCATTGACTCAATTCTTCCTCCAGGTTCTCCTCTACCAGCCACAAATGTCAGTATTGGAACTTCTTTTAACCTGCTGCCATTGTTACCCTCAACCACTGCTAAGTGTGAACAAGACAAGTTAACCAGTCTTTCTCAGTCTGAAAATGTATGTTGAATGCCTTTTTGGTTTTGAAGGGCAAAAAAAGAGAATGGTCTATAGAAGAATGTTTCCATAGTATTATCTTAAGGAAAAACAGGATTTTCTTCCAGTTTTCTGAAGGTAATTGAGATAAATGTGTAGTAGAGTGCTACAAGCCTATTGTCAAAGCACATTGTTGGTAAATTATGAATGCTATATTTGCATTATAACAACTTTCAGTTTAATATGACATGTTTCCAAGACAGTAGAAAGGTCCCTGTTTCCTTTCCTTGTTCAGTTTGCGGTCACCTCATTAAATTCTCCGTATTATTTGAAAGCCAGGCCACAGATGCTCTCATTAAGGTGTGCTTTGTGATCATTGCAATGGAGTATAATTGTTCCTTTATTTATGAAAAGGTTAACGTATCTTGGAGGTGCTGTTAAAGAATTATTCACACATACAATCATGCCAGCAGAGTGATAACCATTATTAGCCATTCGTCATTCCCCATTCTGTTCTAGAAGATCGGTTCAACTGTTTGGGGAATTGCCATGCATGGAGACTAGTGGTTTTCTGGGCATTTACATATGAAAATATATGCATTCTGTATTTATTGGCTGGCATTCATGATGCGTATCTACTGATTGGCAATTATAGCATATTGTATTTAGGACTGGCTCTCAGATTACATTGTCCATATGAATAATATAAAAATCAGATGTTGTCCTAAACAGTGCCCTGGCTTGCATATGTATCATATTATCTCAAATAAATTGAATCAATCAGTTAGCTAGATTGTTTGCAAAATGAGCTATAAACCATGGTTTACAAACCTCAATAGCCAAATCCACACAATAAGCTAAACCGAAGTCAGACAAATCATATTATGGCCTACCAGTTGAGGTAGGAACTCAACTATTGTGTAGAAATATTGTTTTTGTTTCCTTGTGTGATGTTGTATAGTTTGGGCAAAGAAAATACAAATGGAGGTAAATGAAAAATAAAGTATGCAAAACCTACACAGAGCAGGCCACAGAGGCAGAAATGTTTGTTCAGGCATTTCTCAGCTTATTTAGTATAAAAAGATAATGTTTAAGAAGACTCAAACAAGAGATTGTTCTCAAATGAATTGGGTATGACAATGACACTCATTCTGGAGGTTAGAAGTCCATACATATGGAGGACACCCAGAATGGGTAAGAGTATATACTCTATATACTCTATGCAAGGGGTCTTCAAACTTGGCCCTTTTATAACTTGTGGACTTCAACTCGCAGAATTCCTCAGCCAGGAATTGCTTACTTGGAATTAACATATGCAAGGGTTGCAACCTATCTCACTCCCTAAATCCTATTCAGCTAGTCAGCCACACCTTCCTTTACAATATTGCCCTTCAGTTTACACATCTCAGTTTTCTGGGCTTTTTTTCTTTGACCAACTGCCAGGGTCATTCTAGGGCAGGGGTCTTCAAACTTGGCCCTTTTATGACTTGTGGACTTCAACTCCCAGAATTCCTCAGCCAGGCATACTGGCTGAAGAATTCTGGGAGTTGAAGTCCACAAGTCATAAAAGGGCCAAGTCTGAAGATCCCTGCTCTGTGCTTTACCTATTTATACTGGCAACTGGAAGTCTCTGTTTTTTCTCTATATTCACCATGCTTGGTATATTTGGTAGTCAATTCTTTACCAATGACTATTTAAGTTGCATAGGAGCAACTTCTACTTCTACTGATCTTCAGGGTGATTTGGACAAATACATTAGAATGTAAGTTAGACTTGTCCTAGTCCCATCCCAGATGGCTGCACTACATAACCCTGGCTACCTGGCTACCTTAAAAAAATAATCAGGGTCAGATCTGGTAGTATTTGTAAAGTGAGCATCAGGAAATCCTGACACTATAGGCTAAGCTGGAAAGTTGGAAAAACATCATGGAATAAGGAAATGGCAAACATTTCCAATACTGTTGACAGGAAAACTGTATGATGAATCCATAAAGTTAGCAAGAATTGAGCTTCACTGAAATGAAACTTTATCTTTTGCCAATGCAAAAGGAATGTAACATGAGGGCTTAATTCTGTAACCCCCAAGGCTTCAATGAATCACATTTTGTGATGGTGGGTTTTACTTTTTTTTTGTCATTTCACTTCTCTTTTGATGCATGTGTTGATTGAGATGTCAACAACCTGCCAAATACTGACAACTTGGCCAAGGCAACTTTGCTTAGCTAATTGGCCAGTATGTTTCCCAATATGTGTACTACAGACTTAATTAGATAATTTAATAAATGTTTGTATGTATTGTACGGGACAGTGACTATCCACTGAAGTTTTATTTACTGGCAACATATGGCAACCTGGTAGATTATTGCCAAAATGACATTAACTTTACAAGACTATTATTTTTAATTTCCTTCACAATTTTCAGGCTGTAATATTGTTCTGCTATTCTCCTTATCTTCATCTCCAAATTGCTAAGAAGCAGATTGGAATGAAAAGCTTCCCCACCACCCAAGGCCACAAAAATTGCTTTATGTCATAGGGCAAAATATCCAGATGGGCTACTCATGTAGCAGTACAGAATACTGATGAAAAGACCTATAGAACTCAGTGGACAAATTTTGTATGGAACTCTTCAGTCCTCTTCAGTTAATAGCAAGAAAAGAAATCTGAGGCTTTGGAAAGCCATGGTAGCTAGAAACAACAATGAAGGACCAGATAGTTCTTACAGTTTGAATCATAAGAGGGTATTTCCATAGGGTGTCAGGCTTTTGTGAGTGTTCACTTGTGTATTTGAAAGAAGAAAAGCCACTGTCAGGGTCCCACGTTTTGGTTTTTCTCTTGAATGCTTTTCAGAGATGTTTTCATGTCGAGTGGCAGCTCCCTTCTACACCAAAGAAAATAATCTTTCCAATTGTGATATGCATGCGGATAAGAGGCCTTTTGTGCAGCTATACAATGAACAAAATATAGAAGGAATGTACAGTATTACTGGAGATATTAGAAGTTAATATATTGCATGCTTGACTGGAGACATTCCTTCTTATGAACAAGCTTAGAAGGCAACACTGTAATTTAGCTGGGGAGAAAAAAGGACAAGGTAGGTCCTTAAAAATAGTGATATGATTGCTATGCAGTCAATTAGAGCAGACCATCCTCTTTCAATCTAACCTGATAGAATCTAGGAAGTCAACGGGGAGGCAGAATTCTATTAGGATACCATCCTGGTGCACTATTGATAATAGAAATGCTGGAATAAATGGGAGAATTGAGCCTCAAAGCATTTTTCTTTTGAGATAAGAACAGCATTGTTATTTTAACAAGGCCACTGCTCTTAAAATATAACATTTTGAAGGCAACACTTTTAAAATTTTGCTTATTTGGAATTAACATATGCAAGGGTTGCAACCTATCTCACTCCCTAAATCCTATTCAGCTAGTCAGCCACACCTTCCTTTACAATATCACCCTTCAGTTTACACATCTCAGTTTTCTGGTTTTTTTTCCTTTGACCAACTGCCAGGGTCATTCTAGGGCAGGGGTCTTCAAACTTGGCCCTTTTATGACTTGTGGACTTCAACTCCCAGAATTCCTCAATTGCACATGAGCAGTTCATAAACTGTTTCACTGTCAGTTCCTGCCCTCATCTTCAATGTTATAACAGAGCTCTGCCACCTCCTTGTTCTGATAATATAGCTAATTTTATATCTATGGGCTTCATCTGGAGATGTCCACTCAGGGCTTTTTTTCTCATAGAACGCTCAGAACGGAGTTCCGGCACCTTTTTTGGATGGAACCTTGTAGGGTAGGCAAGGCGGATTGTATGACATGTGTGAGTTCCGGCACCTTTTTCTTTTACAAAAAAAGCACTGTGTCCACTTATATAGGCATTGTTTTGGTTGTTTGAAGGCAGTGTCAGTAGTGAAGGAACCATTGGATTGGCAGCGATTCTTCTGCTACATTTCTCTTTCCCAGGCCAAACACTCCAGCTTTGTTTTCCTTTTTTACTATTTCCAAATTTGCCTTTCTAATCCAAGCTCAAGCGGCACCTCTTGCTTTCATGTTTTGTTGATTTTAGATTAAACTTGACCATGAAATTCACCAGCCTCCTCTTCTTTACCATCCTATTAAAGACTTGTTTACAAAGTTGAATTGATATTATTCACTCACTGACTGCATTGTAATCAAGTACTGCATCTGTTCTGAATGCTACATTCCTTCATCTTTCATGTCATGAGCAATAAACAATACCATATAAACCCCTGATTAAAAGTGTCCAATTCTAATCCATTTCAATTTGCTAATGTCTAAGATGTCACTGTAGAGGAGATTCACTTTATCTTCCACTGCGTTGAGTTTCCTCATGTTCATGCTTCTTATGTTCCATGCTGTCACTGCAATTATATCTTTGCAATTTCCCATTTAATTTTCCCGAAACATCAGCAACTAGATCTCCTAAAGGCTTTCATTTAGCCACATAATAAACAGTACTTTGAAATATCCTTAACTCTTCCTCATTAGCATACTGAGTAGCATCAGACCTGAAGGGCCCAGTAACTTTATAATGTCTATCGGTGTACAGTATGCCACTCCTTCAGCTTCAGCATTTGCCTTTGCCACTGATTCAACTTCAGCATCTTCCTGTATTATTGCTGCCCAATAAATGTTCCTGCTGGAGCAATGTAAAAGAATTTAGAGCTGACCTTGGGGAAATAATGAGCAAGCTGTTAAGGAGGGACCTGGAGAAGAGATTAGGCAATCTAGAGGCAGAAAGAAATTCAAACACACCTTGATTTTGTTTAGTATAAGTTGAAACAAACTTGGAGAAGCTCTCAAGATTCAATTAATACATACTACAGCAACAAGGCAGCTTTTTTATGGAATAGATGTAGTACCCCCAGGGGGAGAGCCTTCTCTGTGGGAGCGCCAGCCCTGTGGAACCAGCTCCCCCCTGAGCTTCGGATGGCCCAAGATCTCCAGTCCTTTCGCCGCGGCCTCAAAACACTCCTTTTCCACCTGGCTGACCTGGACTGACAGGCATTTTAATTAAGTTTACAATTTTTAATTTATTTTTAATTTTTAATTTTAATTTATTGCACAGAGGACTTTAATTTTAATTTTATCTTAATTTCTGTATTTACTGTAAGTTATTGTTGTTAGCCGCCCTGAGTCCTTCTGGAGATAGGGCGGGATATAAGTCCCATAAATAAATAAATAAATAAATCTTATTATATATTTGTTACTTTCTGAAGAAAATCAGGAGCCATTCTTTTTCTATTTCTTTCTTCTTGCTTTTTAGCTTTCTCCCCTTTGATCCTCTCTGGGGAGGGAGCTCATGGGCTATAGCAGATCTTCAAGCTATAAGCTGCCAATAGCTAGAGCATATACAGCCAATGTAATTCTAAGACTTCTTTGGTTATTTTTTTTTAATTGCCAGATGTATTCCTGTTTTAAAGGTAGGGATTGAACACTGCGATATGCTCAAGTATCTGATAGTAGGGTAGTACAATGAATATCAAGCAGTAACTTTAACTAGATGGAAAGTACTGTAAGAGGCATTCAAGATTGGTATGGTATTAGTAATCACCCTAACTCTTTGGTCTTGTTTTTTTGCACAAAATATTCCTTAATTGAAATAAGCGTGGCATTCTCGGAATATTGGATTCACCTTGGGACAGTGATTTTTCCATTTTAAAAGAGAATTAGTTGAAGGAGGCAAATGTATAGCTAATTACTTGCAAGTGTATGTATCCATATGTAAACAGATTTTTTTGATTTTATTTAATAGTATTTACAGTGTTATAACATAATATTTTGCTGTTATAAAGATATCATTAAATAATTGCAGTTAAGCTATTTTATTGATGCAGTATTAATTGGGGAAAAAATATACTTTTCAGTTGACAATTACAAAACTTAAATTATCCATGGCAAATATCAGTAACTGTGAGATTTCAAGTAGAATATTGTCACAGTGGAATAATGAGGAAAGTAGAATTTAAAACTTGTAGTGGTTGGAAACAATTATTTATCAATAAAATCCTATATTATGCAACTTAGATTAAGCAAGGGTAGCCTCATTTCCTATCAACAGGTCCTTGTGGTACTTGGAAGCTGTTTTGTTAAACTAGTGAGACAGAACAATATGGTCCAGCCCAAAAAATGTTCAGGACCTTCAAATCATTATAGTTCCTAGTGTCTGGGAGAGAGGTTGAGGAAAAACAAATGAGCAATTAATGAGGAGGAGGAGGAGGAGGAGGAGGAGGAGGAGGAGGAGGAGGAGGAGGAGGAGGAGGAGAAGGAGAAGGAGAACAACAACAACAACAACAACAACAACCAGGGTTGATAAAACATGGGAGGGTGTGAATAAACAATTTAAGTTAAAACTGGAAACAATTAACAGAGGACAATGAGATCCAATTATTAGATGACCTTCATGTCTTAAAATCTCTCTCTCTGGCAATACAGCCTTGTACTTGGAAGCAATTAGGCTTCTGTCATTGATTGGCAGAACAGCTGCATGTTATTAGCTAGGATGGCTACTATTCCTCTTTTTTTTGTCAAACTAAGTACTGCCTACAATAAATGGATCCTAAACTGAATGACAACTCTCAGAAAATTATTGAAAATGGAGGAAAATATTTAGCTAGAAAACCATACAGAACAATAACAGCAACATAAAGCTAAATAAACTAATCATCTAACACAGTCCAAACTTGGCGACTTTAAGATCTGTGGATTTCAACTCCCAGAAGACTTCTGGGTGTTGAAGTCCACAAGTCTTAAAGTTGACCAGGTTGGACATCCCTGATCTAACACAATCCAAAACAATCCAAACCAGTAGTTGTTCTTAGCCAAAAAGAAACATGCAACTTGCCATGCTGCTTTGGTTCATTAGGTCATTCCATTATTCCTTGATAGACAAGTCTAGATATAAACAACAGGGGGGGAAACCCTTAAGTGGTAGTTAAATGTCATTGTTTTTTAATAACTGCAAGTATAAAAATCCCCCAAAATGCTGAAGTTGATTCCCCATTGCAATTAAACCATGAATAATGTAACAAGAACCCATAATGATTCATATTTTGCTCCTGACCAAATCAACCAATCCTTTGCTTCCTACTGAATAAAGCACATCACTTTTTTCCAGGTGACCCCATGTAATTATCGAGGGTTACAGTTTTGCTTCATTTTTTTAAGGAGACTCCTTTCTAAAGAACTGCCTTCAATATCCGTTCCTCTCTTGTTCTCAACCTCTTCTGAGGCTCCTTTGTAGAACTTATTCAGGTTTTAAGGAAATCACATTTGGGGGAATACCGATGAATACGACAGTTCTTCTCTCATGCTTCTTTGACAATGCATAGAAGGCAAGAAATCTTAGCAGAGAACTTCCTCCAGCTATAGAAGCTCTCAGTACAATTGGGCATTTGATTTTTTTATTGTACTGAGTTCTATGAAGAATTTCCATAAATAAGAGAGGCCTTCCCTTCTAGTGATAATGGGCTCTTTGCAAGGCAAGAAATAGGACTAGTGAACTCGTTTCCTCTTTCCATGTAAGCTGTCACCAGATTTTCCTAATGCCTGAATATAACTTCTCTGACCTTTGATTTAAAGCAGCTGAAAAGGGCTGTGTTCTATGCTGTACAGGGTGATAGCACTGGGCTATAACAATTTTTTCCTTGTCAAATTCTATCAAAGATGAATTTTCTAAATATGTGTTAATGGAATTTAATGAAAAAAACAGAACTCTACTTATCACATCACATCCACTGACCTAGCACAAAGATTGTTGAATTTTCCCTTCCAAAACATTTGTTGACAAATAGCAATGCATACGGAGGTGATAGTTTACCTTAATCCTGCACATTTTGTTCCATACCCTATTGAGAATAGCTTACCTTTTTCTTATCTTTAGACGTATTACTATTCCAAGGCCAATATTGACCTTGACATACAGCTGTAATCATATAGTGTGTTTTCAATGTTGGAGAACAGAGAAGATTCTCTTCTCCTCATGTTTCTTCCTCTTTTAACAAAGTAATTAACTATGCTCTCTTATGGTGGTAAAAACATATGCAGTCATTTTCCCCTCAAAGCCACCAATGCAGGTATCCTATGCTAGTGCATCTTGCTACTTCCCATCAAGACCATTTTAGAAGAACCACCACTAGACTGGAGCAGAAATCTTCACTGAAAATAGAGAATAAATAAATTTGTTAAATAAGTGGAATGGGATAGAAGAAGCTTAGAAACATGTATGGGAATAAAGTATATGTTAGATTACTTACTAATTAGCCCATAGCAAAAAAAACACACCCAAAAACAACAAAGGTGCTTACTGCTTGATTGGACTTTGAAGTAACAGGACAGAAAATAGGATAAATTGTAGAGAAAGAAGACTGATACTTTTGAACTTTGATATTGGAGAATACTGTTGACAGCAAAAAAAAACAACACCAAACAAATGAATTATCAATGCAGAGTTCTCACTTTTGAGGCAGATGACCAGGCGCAAATTATCCTGTTTCAGATATATTATGTGGAGTCCTAATTCTCTGAAGAAGACTCTAGTCCTGGGAAAGGTGGAAGAAAAGGAGAAGAGGATGAACAGCAGGAAGATAGATGGACTCAGTTACAGTGGCAATGAGTGTACCATTGTGACCAGGTGAGGAACAGATCACCATAGTTAAAGTGTGTGTGTGTGTGTGTGTGTATACATATATACATATGTATGTATGTATGTATGTATGTATGTATATGTATGTATACATATGTGTGTGTGTGTGTAAATTACTAACAAAGAATTTAGGGAGGCTGATATGCATTTCGGACTCATTAGTCTTCATCAGTCAGTCATACCCTTCTGAGATTCGAACCTGGGCTGCTTGCACGTTAGGCAGTGTTTTTACTTCTTGAGCCACAGGTTCTCTCTCGCTTTGTTAGCTTTTTGCAAGGGGAGAAATATGTGTCATATGTTAACTCTTAGATTACCTTGCTAGGCCCCAAACATGGGGCAAATCTTTATTTCCTGCTTTCAGGAAATCTAGTAAGGTAATCTAAGAGTTAACATATGACACATATATATGTGTGTGTGTGTGTGTGTGTGTGTGTGTGTGTGTGTGTGAGATCAAGGTCAACAAAAACTTGATGGCACGTATTCAATCAAACACTAATATAATATTTTTATCCATACTGCTACAGATCATGATACCTCCTACCTAAAAACAAATATTCTCAAATCTCTAATACTGGCTCCCTAGTAGAAAATTCTTTAGCTTTCCCAGAAAATGAAAAAAATATAGCACCTTGAAAATTATTAATATAAGTGACATTACAAACTCTTATCAAAGATCTATAGAACTATAGGAAGTCCTTATTTATTTATTTATTTATTTATTTTATTGCATTTATATACCGCCCTTTCCCTGAGGACTCAGGGCGGTTTACAGGGAGTTAAAAATCAACCATACAAAAGTTAAAAAACCAATTTAAAAAAGATTAAACCAACCCTGTACAATTAAAAACCCCAATTAAAATAAATTTCTCCTCAGCCTGGGCCCGAGAGCTCAAAGACTTTCAACAGTTTGTTTAGCGACCGTTTGAAATTACAACAGCACTGAAGAAAGTGACATATGACTGTTTTTCACATTTATGACCATTACAGCATCCCCATGGTCATGTGATGCTTGGCAACTGGCTCATATTTATGACAGTTGCAGTCTCCTGGGGTCATGTGATCATCTCTTGTGACTTTTTGACAAGCCAAGTAAATGGAGAAACCAGTTTCATTTAACAACTGTGTTACCAACTCCAATGATTCACTTAACAACTGTGGCTATAAAGGTCATAAAATGGGCAAAATTCACTTAACAAAATTCACTTAACAAAATTCACTTGCTTAGAAACAGAAATTAAAATCTGGTCTTCTTATCTGGGACCTTAGATTAAAACGGGGGTGTCAGGCCCCTTGGAGAAATTTTATTTAAAAGAATTTCTACTTTGCTCCTCCTGGATACATGTTATATGATTTTTCTGGGGATTTTTTCCTATCTCTAATCTGATTTTATTGGTGTATGACATCCAAAGTGAGATGGTTTTACAAACTTGATAACTGAATAAACTTATGATGAAGATGTAGATAATGGGTGTTGTATAGAATGTGCTTTTCTGACATGATGAAATCTGTAAGGAATCATGTGATCTGAGCACTCCATGTTACCGGCCCTGGATATATTATCCCTATTGAGCTAGTTTCAGACATGAAGCATTTCAGTCTGGTGATTTAGGATTCATCAGAGACCAAATGTTGAAAATCCATATTCACCCAATTCTCTAAAACAGCATCTATGATCCTGATGCCATTTTAAAGATCCAGTGATAAAGGTTCAAAATATGAAATCGCTGAGAATCATGCCTCAGATTATTGCCTGATCCCGACTAAACTGGAGCTATTTGCAGCAAGGCAGCACAGCATGGCAACGAAAGGTTTGTATAGATGAGTGCTTAATGCATGAAAGCTAGCTCATTTTATAAAGCAATATTCTTGATTTATAATCCATCAAGTTATTATTAGGCATGAGATGAAACATAAAGCTGCAGCTAATCAAAAATGTGAACCAGCCCTCTGCCATTGATTACAGTAACAGCAAACAGCTTTCCAAAGAGGATAAGACTTAACAGAGTAATTCCCTTCTCTTCCAGCCATACTGTTAACTGATTTTGCACACTCCAGCCTCTCATTAGGGCTTGCCCATATGTTTAAGATGAGTATGCCGGGGACTTTGTGTGAGCATAAGTACAATTGGGATGTAGTGAATAGGTCACTCTATAATGGAGTACAGATTAGACTGTAGGAAGCCTCCCATTATAAATGTCATATACTTAGAAATCAGGATTCAAGGTGAAATGTTTGTCTGAATAAATTGAAATATGATCATTCACCATTCCATTCTCCAAAATTTTTGTATTTCAAAATTGAAAGGAAATAGAGCTTCACCAATTTTTTTGACATGTTTAGGGTATTAAGAAGAGAACATTGCTGTATCTATATTCACACAAGTCTGCTGTTAGCCAGGAATGAACAGCCATTGCAACTCAGCCTTCCTGATCATGGATGAGCATGAAGATAGCTAATCAATGCTCATCTGCCATCTGGCAAGGTGATCTCCATCCCATCTACTCAATTTTGCACTGAAAATAAAACAAAACCTTCATTGTCTAATGCTTGTCATTCTAGGAAAATGCTACTGCTTCTGCAGTGATATTTTTACTTACAAATAGGAATTCTCCATTATATATATATATCTATAACATTGCAAAAGAAGGAAGCCAGGACTAGCATGTTTGATTACTAGAATGGTGGGAGCTGTCAGATTGTTCCATCACTAGATTTGCATCCTTGTCTGGCAAAAAGGTCCAAGGTTGATCTGGAAGTATTTAAATCCCAGTCAAGAATTACCATAATGGACTGAAAGAGAGGTCAAGCAATGCTCTCCCTTCAGGATTTTACAACAGTGGGACTATCAAAACTAAAAGTGAGTCTCATTTGCAAGACTACAGAATGATGTTGCCTGTTTTTCCTATTTCTCTGGCTCATCTCATCCTACTTTTCTCTATACCTCTGGACTATTCTAATTATGAACACTGAATCATGTGAAACTATGCTCCCAGTGGGATATAAAATACCGGTCAAGTCTAAAATGTTCCTTAATCAGTGCTGTAATTCAGTTTCCTAGGTATTCCTTATTTCATTGAATGGTTCCCCATTAACATTAGATTACTTCATTAACATTGACTTATTTAATAAAGAGCTGCTAATTGAAATAAAGATCAGAACTGATGAGCATAGCTGAACTACAAATTAAAAAAAAACACAATTGGGAGTTTGTAATACTTGTTTCAATGACAGCACAACTAGAAGTATTGGTCATCACCTTAATCTTATTTTTCAAGGAAAAATAATGGCCTGACATCAAAGAAAATGATCTGTGATCATTCATGATAGCAGAATCAGATTAAATGATACCTACAATTATCAGATGGAAGCAGGTAATATTTTTATTAAAAATCATTTTTGGATTAAAAATAGATTCCTAGGGGAAAGCAAAGTAAAAGTAGTTATATTTCATTCTGCTTGAAGTGTAGTCAAAAGTGCTTTTATAAAAATGTTTAAGCACATTAATGGTATGTTATAAATAATAATGTTCAGTTTATTTGCTAAAGATCAGTGAGCAAAAAAAAACCATTTGGAAATTAGAAACTAGAAAAAATATCACACAACAGCAAAAAAATGTGGCACCATAATGTAAATATTGTTTTGGCATAACCTTTTCTGAACTGAATGTCTATATCAACATATGCTGTTGAAACATATTTGCAAGGAGTACTTTTAGAATGAGGATGGGCAAATGGAGGATAGGAGTGCAAGATAATGGGTCCTTAGTTCTCTCTGCGCTTGGTTGTTTTCTTGCAGCGTACTGATGTTGTTACCTAGTTTGGGTAATGAAACATCTGCAAGAAAACAACCAAGCTCAGAGAGCACCAAGGACTCATCATTTCAATCCTGAGCTATAAACATTCTCCTTTATCGGTGTACAAAATGACATATAAAATAGAATGCCAATTGCATTCTTGAAAATGATCATTCATAAAATAAATTACTGTGAAAACAGTGAATTTTAATTGAGGATGTGGTGTCTGTTTTTCTGAACCATTAGGTAAATCAGATAGTATATCATCTGCTCTGATATCATTACACAAATGGTGCAAAGTACACTATTTGCATCCATTTACATCACCGGTGTCAAACTCACCATGTCATGTGTCGTGTTGCGACATATCGTAACTTCTTTTGCATTGCCGGAGCTGGGGTGGGCACAGCCTCCATATGATGCAACTGACATGCAGGCCGGCGGTTTGACACCCCTGATTTATATCCTCTTCATAATGACATTAGTAGACAAATCATGTAAAGTACGTCATTAATGTCATTTTATGCCATTGTCCTGATGGTGTAATTTCACAAATGATGCCAGTTGATTCAAATATTGCAAAATGACATAAATAGAATTAGAATTTCTTCTACTGCACCCAAAGTCTATTGCGGTGAAGGATTGTAAATCAAAATTTCAGCGTGTTTGATGCAATACAAGAATAATTATAGTGCATGTCTTTTTTGATGATTACTTATCTGTTTGTTTAATCAGTGATGACATCAAAGTAAACAAATCCCACGTCAATATCCTAACTGGAAGTGATGTGCATAACTCCCCCTTCCCCCAGATATGATGTCCATAACTCTCCTTCCCCACATGATCCTGGACTCATAACGTCATCACCCAAACCAGATATAAAGTGTTGAACCTAACCCCATTAAGAAAAGGGTGGCAGTCAGCCCTGGGGTACATGATTTGCTTGCTTAACCCTAATCTTATTGCTAAGTAAAATGAATAATTAATAGAAGCCTGGGCTTCACTGACTTTGGCAAACTAACCTTATGTTGTGCATTGTGAGATAAATAATAGCCTAATGATATTTTTAATTTGGGGGGATTTTTAAAAACCAGCTCCTTGAATGCTGAGAAAGGGGTCCCTAAAATGTAGTTACTTGCTTGCATTGCCTCCACTCCTTCCTAAGGGGACTCTAGTTCCTACAGTCTTTGCAGTCTGCTTGCTGTAGGACTGGAAGGAACAGACATATATTCTGAAATATCTTTTTTTTCCCCAGTTATGTCTGTTCTAAGAAATGTATTTGCTTCCAGCTCTTCCCTGGCAGTTGCTGGCAATTTCCCAGCTCTCAGTAATCCTGTTCCTGCTTACTATTGAAATACTCATAACAAGCTATGTGTAGATGACTAGGTACAAACAGAGGAAGGGGTCAAATGCATCATCAGTTTCGAGTCTCTTCACACCCACAAGAGATCTAAATCCAGCCCCGCTTGAATTCCATGACCCTTGTCTACCACCAATTTGCTTTGACAGTTAGTAGTTCAGATTCTTGTAGAATGTGTTAGCATACAATAAACTTATATCCACTTGAACTGCTTGGACTCCTGATTTCTTGCACTTGACACTTTGTTTATTTTTGTTTATTTCTTAAATTTATATGCCAGTCATTTCACAATCAAGTGACTCTAATTTTCCTGGCAGCATGATCTACTTGCAGTCCCCTACCTATAAGCTCTTCTTCCTAAATCTGCTCCATGGTTTTGAAAGGGGAAACTGGGTTGTTCTCTAATTGCTTCTGTCTCATGTGTCCTTGTGCCTTGCAGTTTGTTGCTGCAGACTTAATTAGTATGGTGCAGTTTCATTTGTTCTCTGAATTAAGCAGACAAATTACTCCACAACCTGATACGATAAAATCTCTTTTAATTTCCTCCTTACACCCCTATGAATCAATTTCTCCAAAACTTGGCCAACCAAAAGTTCTGTTTTCAGGGGCAATGTACTATAAGTAAACTCAGATACTGATGGCAGTATATATTATGAAAATGAAACGGGCCTTTGGAACAGCTTAAAGCCCTTGGGAACTAAAGCAGAGGCCTCCAACATTTTTGGCTTGGTGGACTGGCAGAGGCAGCAGCGGTGGTGGCGGGGTGGAGTAGGAGAGGGGATGGTTGTGCACGTGTGTCAGTTTCACAAATACAGCTTTCCATGTGTGTGCACATGCACCTATTACTTCCGCGGCCCAGTTCTGAACAGGCTGCAGCCCGGAACTGGGTCACATCCTGGGATAGGCTGGGACAGGCAACCAGCTGCCAAAGATGTGCAACTGAGAGAGATGTAGAAAGTAAGGAAGATGTGTTACCAACAAAACAAGATGTTAAAACATGGCTTATTCTTTTTGTCCAAATAAGAAGTTATGTTCACACAGTTCGAGCAGACACCTCCCTATTTCGTATGAGTATAAGATGGCTGTGTGTGTTGTCAATAATAGTCAATATTAATGAAAGAAGTTTGGGTTTTTTCTGGAGTTGATTTCTTGGTTTGGTCTTAATGAGACTGACACCTCAGGTAAGATAACCTGCTCAGATTGGTTTCCTCAATCAGGTAAACATTGCAAACTATACTGCCTAAAGGTATCTAAAACGTCATATAAAGGGGTATATATGCATCCCTAGTGGATGTTTATTTCAAAGTCAAAACAGAACTTAGTAAACTCTAACCATAGCTTCAAAGTTTCTTATAATGAAGAAGTTCCTTTGTGTATATAATTGCACAAGACCAGGCCGTCTCTTTTAAAAAATATTTTTCAAGAGTTTATTCATGAAAATGCACATGGATTTTTACTTTAAAAAACAATTAAAAGGCAATGTGGAAACTACATTGGGTGTAATAGAATATTTATAACAACATGACAAAAAACAAGCCACATTTAATCCTCTTAGGTGCAAAGAAAGCTTTTGATATTTTGAGCTGGCCTTTTTTGTTTAAGGTTCTGGACTTTGGCATGAATTTTACTCAATAAATTAAATCTCTACATCTTAGAAGGCTCTAATTAATGATCTAGCTAAACCACATGACAAAGACAAAGCTATCCTTTGTCCCTCTTGTTGCTTATTTTGGTTCCTTAAGTGTCGAATAGAGACATCAGACAAAATGATAAGATAATAGAACCAACAATTAAAAAAAAGACTTACGAGCTGAGATGATTTGACTTTGATTTTATAACACATAGGGACAGAGTTTTTGATGAAAAAATTGAAGGACTTTGGCACACTAGCAGGTTTTAAGATTAATAAACAAAAAACAAAGTTGTTGGTAAAAACATAAATACAGAAGATCATGAAAATCTGATGAAAACTAGCTGATGAAAAAGACCAAGATGAAGACTTTTCTGATTCAGAAAAGAGTTAAACATTTGTGTGTTATCTTGACTAATAGAAATTGTATGTTGTTTAATAATAGCCATGGAATGAAGTTAATAAAAATTCAATTGCCTTTATTAGGAAGTCTGTAATCAAGACAAAATTTTACCTAGAATGCTATTTCTATTTCAAATATCCCAAATTGCTTAATACACCATTTAAGCAATGGCAAAAAGATATCTTCAAAGCAGGTAAAAAAAACCCAAGAATTAAATATAAATTGCTGCAGGATGCCAAAGAGAGAAAGGTTAGGATTACCAGATTTGAAATTGCATTTTGCAGCTGGTTGCTTAGTATGGATGAAAAGAGTGGATGACTTTGAGAAACAGGAGGTTATTAGAACTAGAAGAACATGATTTAAGATAAGGGTAGTGTGGGTAAAGTTAAAGTTAATGCAGATTTTAAAAATCATTTTATTAGATGTACCATATTGAGGATTTGGGAAAAGCTATCTCATAAAATCCCTTTATGTTGTTACTCCAAGAAAGTTTTTTGGTTTTTTTAGAAGAGGAAAGATAAACAAAAATGGCTAAATTATTATAACATACTGGTTTTTTCCCCCTCAAGGAGAACTTCAGTTTAAAACAAGAGAAGATTTGGAATTGGAAGGACACACCAACAATTGGCTTCCCTATGTTCGGCTAATGGGAAGATTTAAATTTAAATCTGACAAGAATAATGAAATGATACAAATTTAATGAGGAATTGTGTATAAATGATGATCATATTATTGTTGAGATGTATGAACCTTTACTGAAAATGAGGATGAACAAGCTAAAGTCTTGAGAGAAAGTGAGCAAAAATTAGATATAATATACAGTTGGATCAATGGGAGAATATGTGGAACAAAGGGTTGAATTTTACACTGCATTAAAACCTTAAAGAGAATATTTATAAAATGATGTACTGCTGACATTTAACACTGGATAAACTGTCAAATATGTGTACAGGATTTTATAAAAATATTTGCTGGAAATGTAATCTGAGGGTACAATTTTTGTAACCTGTGGTGGTTATGTAAAAAAGCTAAAACATATAGGGATCAAATATATATTTTGATTCAGTAGAATTTAAAAGAAAATTTACAATTGAAGTCAGATATGTTCCTTTTGGGGTTAAAAATATTGAAATATTTTATGGAACTTTATATATGATAACAGTGGTGATACTTTTATTTGCACAAAGGTGAAAGGGTTTACAGACACCTACAATGGAAGGTGAATTGACTGAATTTGCAGATGGCAAAATTAACAGCTTTGATTTTTTTTTAAAAAAATGACCAATTTTATTCCACTATAATTAAACAAGTCAATCTGTTCTTTCTCCAACACAAGGAAATGTGCCTATATATCAGTGCTGTTGTTGATCACAGCACACAATATGACATATTTTCATGAGATGGTTATAGGAATGAGCATTTGCCACACCACTAAGGCGGTATTATTGGATTACACAATATTGTGTGTGATGGAAGAATAATCTGATCTGGCACCAAGTAAATTTGTTATTTACTTTTTGTTTCACAAACCAGGAAGTCACATTGCAATGTGCCATGAATTTCAGGAGTAATTTAGCATGTTTCATTTCTTATCTGAACAACAGTCACCAGAGTCTGGCAACCATCTGCTGAGGCATTTCACTTCACCATCTATAACCTCAGAAATGTCTTTTTGGAAAGTGCAAAAAGGGAGTCTTTGAGCCTCTGATTAGTAATTTCAAGGAACAGATCCAGGAGATCACCTCAGCAAATAAATTGTGCGGACCTTAAAAAAAAAAAACAGGTTTGTGAAACCACACGTGCTTCCTGTCACCTAAGTAGGAGGGTAAAATAAGCTCAGTACTGATTTGTAGGTCTGTTATGATTTAGCCTGCCTATGGTATTTGTGAAAATAAGATGACAAAATGTACATTACATGGACCGTTTTCTGTGCATCCCTACATTTCATTCAGTAGGTGAATTTTCTCCCCTCTTGTCTTCTCACTCTCTTGCCTCCTCCTCCTCTTTCAATTTGTTGAGATGCTGAAATCTGCTTTGTGTGATTTATGAAGGAACTTGAAGCGATTAGTTTCACAGTGCATGAAAATTCCTAGGTTCAGAGGGATGTCCAATCTGTTACACTATGAGCTGTTGACTAGATGAGAACTTGAGCAGCACAGAGCCATAAGGAGATTGTGTTGGGTTATTAAACACTTGCGGTAAAGCTGCTTATTCTTAATTCCCCAGTGTCCTGCCAAAGTGGTTGGATAAGATCAGATCAGATTAGATCAAAAAGCCTGGGAACTGGTCTTTTGAACAGATTCATTTAAGAGAGAGAGAGAGAGAGAGAGGGAGAGAGAGAGAGAGAGAGGGAGAGAACACCACAGTGGTACCAGGATCACAAGAGATTATGAAAAAATAAGAAGAAAGAGCAGGGTTTTTTTTCTCTTCTGTTCTTAAAAAAAAGAATTCTTAATACCAAGGAATGGAGTTATTTTTCTCTCTTTCTTTTCCTTTTTCTCCTTCCATTTCTATAAATGTATCAGCATAACAGTGGTATCTTTAAAGCTTCATTATTGGGCAGACAAATGTTAATGCCAAACATTTCCTAATACAGTAATACTTAATAAGTCAATAGGTTGTGAAAGTACCATAAAGGCAATTGATGCTCTAAAATACCTACTGTGAAAAATGTATCAAGGAGCAGTTTTTGTTTTAACTATTCCACAATGATTATCATGATGATGAGGATCATGAAGATGGTTTGGGGCTAGGTTAATAAGAATTCATAAAAAATATGATTTTTTTTTTACATTGCAGGAGGACAAAGATGAGGAAATTAAATAGCTAACTTGTTTTCCTTATGCTTATTCAGAACCTGATGCCATAGAGCTTTAGAAATAGAAATGTATGTACTCTGGAGTACATTTCAAGATACATAAATTAATCAAAACTACATATACAATTTATTAATAAATCATATTTCTGTTTCCCATTGGATTATGAATCATACAGCATGTAGTTAAACAAAAATGGTAACGTATGGCACCTCTACATGCTCATCATATATTACAGCAATTTTACAAGCAGTTTTAAAACCAATAAATGCAACAGTTATATTAATAAAACTGGAAAATATTGAGAAATTCCAGAAGTAACTATTCTTCCTGGCAATGGTAGGCAAATTCTCTTTGATGCACGGTGAAATTGGACTCCAAATGAATTAGCAGTACAGGTGCCTCGAGAAAAATGATCGGTCTTAATAGTATAATAAAAATTAAGCCTGCTTTAACAGAATACGATTTACATTCAGAATTAAATACGGATATGTATTTATAAATCCATTCTATAAAACTTAATTTTCCATCCAGATATGCTGATTATTTCAGGCCTTCCATACCTTCACCAATAGTTAATTACTTTGGAACGCTTTAACTCTATTTTCTAAATCAGCATGCATGCATAAAATGACTGCAATCTAATTTGACGTATTATTAGTGATGATTATTGTCATAGATAAATTAGATTGAACAGAAAATAACCTTCATCCTTAGCATGTTTTAGCTCTCAGAATTAATGTGATTTGGTGAATACACATAAATAAAAGTCTGATGAGTCCCTGCTGACTATGGAGCCTGCTGGTGCTGAAGTGTATCAATTTCATGCAGATGATGAATTCCTTAAGCATTCAGTGATAATCATGCTTGATTTGACAAGCCTTTCTCATGCTATTTTAGGGCCTTAATTTTCTGTGAAGTTCTGTCAAGTGCTCATCAAGCACTCACTTATCTCCCTATCTTAACCTGGCAGCCAATCACAAGGTTGCCTAACACTGCCGCTACCAAGTGCCGAGCTATTAATATGCTGGTCATGTGACTGTCCAAGGAGAGAAGCCAATCAATGACTGATTAACATTCAGGTCATGTGACTCCCAAGGAGAATAAATGAGTTACACAGTAAGACATCAAACAAATTTTCATCTTGAAAGAGTGATTGCTTTTCTGCTGCTGTGATGTTTGTCAAATTCACTCTAGCCTTGTCCAATTAAGCTCCATGAGATGAATTAATAATGAAGAGGTGTAAGCACTCTGCCAGCATGGTATCTACAAGTAGAACCACAGAATGGAAGCTGGTGGAAAGGGAAACTGGTTGGAAAATGCCTAATTGAGGTGCTGAGGAAAAAAAATGCTTCCCAAAAATTGCAGTTGTTTTGTCATATTTTGTTTGCACCGGCATCCAATTTAAAGGAAATATTTGGGGAACCTTCAGACAGTTGCTTCCTTGTTTATAAAATTTATTGGTCACCCTTCTTACTATAAGGTTACTCTGGGTGGCTTACAATTATATATACAGTTAAAACATAAAAAGACGTTAAAACCAAGGAGGGCTGGGTGGAGGGAGGGCACTGGGGCCCCAAGCCGACTGACACAGCCATGTCTTTAGGCCCTTATGAAAAGATAGGGTTGGTCCAACTTCCCTTTGGGGTGGGCAAATTGTTCCAGAGGGCAGGAGCAACAGCAAAGAAGGCCTTCCTCCCGGACCCTGCCAGCTGGAATTGTTGTGATTCAGTGTCAGCCTGTGGGTTCAGTGGAGCAGTGGGCAGTGGGCTAATGCCTCCTTAAGTAACACCAGCTGCCTGCAATTAGTGCAGGTTCGCATCCCACCAGGCTCAAGGTTGACTCAGCCTTCCATCCTTCCGGGGTAGGTAAAATGAGGACCCAGATTGTTGGGGGCAATAAGCTGACTTTGTAATAATGCCGCTTGGGGTGTGTGTGAAAGCCCTAACAAGCAGGCATATACATAGAATGAAGGCTACTGCTAAGCTTGTAAGCCGCCCTGAGTCTTCAGAGAAGGGTGGGATATAAATGTAATAAAAAATAAAAAAAAATAAAATCGGACAATTCGGAGGAGGAGGAGCGGATTGGAGAGCCTGCAGAGGAAAGTTCTGAGGCATCGCAGAGCTCTCAGCCAGGCCCATCTTGTTCCTCCTCAGACCCAGCTGTGTGAGCCTGAAAGCTTGGACGAAGATGATTCACAGCTGGCTTTGTTCAAGGATGCTCGAAGCAGGAGGCAGACAAGCAGGAGTGAACAAAGGAGGGCAATGAGGCACCTTGGGAGGAGGCAAAGAGAAGCCACGCCTTGAAACTGTGTTTAAAAGGGTAATGTGTGGGAGGTGCTGGTTGCTGAAGGCAACCGTTTGAACAGCTTCTGATTTAGTCGTGGTTAGTATTTGTTTTGCTCTGTTTTGGATCTGTTTCATTTCATTTGTGTAAATAAATTTGGTTGGCTTACTTTCAGCCTATTGACTTTTGAAAAGGGGTTGTCCCTGACATTTCTGCAGGGCCGGTAGTAGGCTGGAACAGAACAGGAATAATCGGGGTAATGGGACTTGCAGCATGCCTCTTCTGCTGGCACAAGTGGGAATGGCCAATCCCAGCTGAGTGGGATGGTCTCTCAAGTAATCTAAACCTGTTGCTTTTGCCAAGCATGTTGGTGTTACTTTTGCAGTCACCAAATGGTAGGAATTCAATGGGGCTAGGAAAAGGAAAAATAATGGCACTAGCACCAAAACACTTGAGTCTCCATATATATATATATATATATTAGGATATATATATATATATCCTAAAATAAACCTTTGTCACTCTGTGATACTTTATTGCTCACCCAAACTTGTTTTGTCATTGTGAAGCTCATGAAAGTAGGTTATGTGAGCTTACACTACAGATAACCCTCAATTAATGACCACAATTGGTTCCTCAATTTGATTTCCCTCATAAGTCAGTGTGATCATAAAGTGAGTCATCACTGACTGGACTTGATTTTATGGCCATTTTTACCAAGGTCATTAAGCAAATCACCATCCTCATTAATGAAATCATGTTGTTAAGAAATCATATGATTGTTAAGCAAATCCAGCTTCCCCCACTGACTTTCTTTGTTGGAAACCAGCTCTAAAGGTTGCAAATCATGATCATATGAATTACCATAGTATCATACAAATTTATGTGGTCACAAATGTGAGCTGGTTGCAAGTGCCCAAATTTTGATCCTATGGTGTGATGGTTCTAAGTGCAAGGACAGATCATAAATCACTGTTTTCAAGGCCATCATAACTTTAAAGTGTCATTAAATTAATATCATAAGTCAAGGACTACTTGCAGAGATTCTTTAATTCAACAGAAAGAAATCTGTTCTTCACAGAGGTTGGTTCTCAAAGAGTAATCACCATTTGATAATGTCATCAGGTGAATGATGAAGATTCATCACTATCAATGAATATGAAGAAGTTACAAAACTATATTTTTCATTGGGTGATATCATTGTATTTTGTCACTTGATCATTTCACACTTTTGTCACACACTGGTTCTGTGTGCATATTTGCAGCAATGGTAATGCTGTTCCTGAAATAGATTTTTTCCCCCATTATTATATAAAGAGAACAAATCTATATTATAGACTAAGCATCTTCTTGCACAAACACAGAACAAGCTTACATTAAATCTCCCACAAAGCTATCCACAAAATAGGTGCTCTTGGGGGCAATTTCAAAGACTATCTCTTGCTTCTTCAGCTGAAACCTGATAACTAAAAGGAAGTCTCAATCAACTTTAGAGGATACTAGACAGCATATTATCCACTGGGTTATTGTTTCAGAGATATTTCCTTACCAGATTCATCAATTCCTTCAACAAAGGCAGAGCTTCTAGTGTACTAGAAATGTTATTTTAAAATGCAGAGAGATATTAAGAGATGTATCTGCCTTGAAAGTAGCCTATGTTGAACTGTATAGTCTAGTCAAACTGAAGAAGTTGACCAGTGGAAATCTTTATGAAATTTTGTGTTATGTCATAAAATGCTTTATGATCATTTTTATGTTATAAAATGTTTTATAAAGTGCCACATTTCAGTTCCATGGGAGTCATGGGTCTCTGATTTTGGACATATTCTGTAAGTTAGCCCAATTGAAGTACCTTGGTTGGAAAAAAAAATGTCCTATGATACACCGTTTCACCCATTTAAAGATTACAGACATAAGAGCTTCAGTAGTATATACGTGATGGTCACAGTAAAACAAAGCCTAAGACATTTAAAGATTTTTAAACCAACCATAGCATTAAAGATTTATATCAAGAGCTACTTTAGCCAAACGTTGTTGTTGTTGTTGTTGTTGTTGTTGTTGTTGTTGTTAGCTGCGAATTCGTGTCCGACCCATCGCAACCCTATGGACAATGTTCCTCCAGGCCTTCCTGTCCTCTACCATCTTCTGGAGTCCATTTAAGCTCACGCCTACTGCTTCAGTGACTCCATCCAGCCACCTCATTCTCTGTTGTCCCCTTCTTCTATTGCCCTCAATCTTTCCCAGCATTAGGCTCTTCTCCAGTGAGTCCTTCCTTCTCATTAGGTGGCCAAAGTATTTGAGTTTTAGCTTCAGCATCTGACCTTCTAAAGAGCAGTCAGGGCTGATCTCCTCTAGGACTGACTGGTTTGATTGCCTTGCAGTCCAAGGGACTCACAGGAGTCTTCTCCAGCACCATAGTTCAAAGGCCTCAATTCTTTGGTGCTCAGCCTTTTTTATGGTCCAGCTTTCACTGCCATACATTGCAACTGGGAAGACCATAGCTTTGACTATACATTGACTGATAGCAATAGCACTTAGACCAGAAGTCCTCAAACTTGGCCACTTTAAGCCTTGTGGACTTCAACTGCCAGAATTCCCCAGCCAGCTGGGGAATTCTGGGAGTTGAAGTTCACAAGTCTTAAAGTGGCCAAGTTTGAGGACCCCTGACTTAGACTTTTATACCACTTCACAGTGCTTTAAAGCCCTCTTTATGCAATTTATAGAGTCAGCATATTGCCCCCAACAATCTGGCTCCTCATTTTCCCAACCTTGGAAGGATGGAAGGCTGAGTCAACCCTTAGCCGATCAGGATTGAACTCCTGGCTGAGGGCAAAGTTAGCCCTGCAATACTGTATTCTAACCACTGTGCCACCATGACTAAATATTTTTCTTAAAAGAAAAACTTGGATGCAAGGTTTCTTAAAATGGGATGCTAAAATCTATAATGCCGTTACTCAGTCAGTTACTCCATATACAATTATACAAAGAATATTGCACACATATACTTTCGTTTAATTAGGAAAGCTATAATAATAAACTTAATTTGTAACTATGTGCTATGTTCATTTTAAAAAGAGAGAAATTGCTTAAAATGGTCTATGAATCAACTGTAGAGTCACATAAGAAAAATGCCAAAGTGAGTCAGCAGTAACAATTTATTAATTGTACTTGTTGCATTTATTCTAATTAGCCCACTTCTTTTGGCTTGTCATTAAATGCCATTCATAGACAGAACCAGAAGTGTACAATTAAATACAATTAAAAGCCCATTTAGCACGGGTACGCTTAAAATGGATTTCCAACCTCTGAAAACATTCCTGCAATTTTTCTTCAGCTAGAAAATAAATTGTATTTCACTGCCGATCCTATGTAAAATTCTGATGACATGCTTAGCATAGAGACCCTATGACTAATAAAGCTTTCATCCGCTCACTGAAAAGAGTTAGTCAACTAATGGATTTCTAGTGATATGAGGGGGGAAAAATTGTTGGATCTTACTTATTAAGTTCTAGCATGAAATTAGATAAATTCCCAAGGCATCCCCAAGCAATATATTCTGGTCGGTTTAACAAGGGTGTTAGAGCATGCCAATTAGCTAGCAATCTGAAATAAACAGTAGTTACACACAGAGAGAGCTTATAACTGCAAAGTTAATAACATTCTTAATGGAACTTCTTGGTATGGTAGTTCAAGATGCTGTGAGGAAGCAAGATGTGGAACATACTATATTCAGAAGATCGTAAGTCAATTCCCAAAAGTAAAAGATTAAAACATTTTCAAATAGAGAAACAGAAGTTATTTTTCCTGGATGCTGATAGGCAAGAAGAAGGAGAGGGAGACAGCAGCGAATTAAGTCTTCTGGCATGGGGGAGAGAAGAGAGGAATTAAGGATATGTTTAAATATCAAGCAAGCCATAAAGAAATTCTCTTGTTGCAATCGTCTATCAACACAGCTTTAAACAGAGGCCCTGCTGTGACCTATAATGTGGAGCACTTAGAATATGCAGGCCAATGGTACTTAAGACTACTTTTTTTGCAGTATGACTCTGCAGAAGCAGAAACTGGTCTAAAATTAGTAGGCCTTTTCAGCTAAAGGTAATCAAGATTAACATGACCCAATGATTTCAATAGCTTCCAATAATAAGGAAACTTAGACCAACTTGGATTGTCCATTTAGCTCAGAATTCACTGGAGCTAGCAACAGGTCCTTCAAAGAAGACCTTCATATCATCAGTTCCTTGTTCTTAAACAAAAGATAATGAAAGTATAAAGAAATCCATTGAGCTATGCTCCATCCTAATGCACAATGTCAGTGGCAAGGATGTAAACGTAGGAGGTTTCTTAGCATATATTAGATGGGGGAAAAACTTGTTTATACTTGCCAAAGTTTGTATGCTGGGGCAGGATGCAGTGCAGAGCTTTCCTTACAAACTTTTGCAGGTGATATTAGCATTTCTCCACACTCTAATCTAGCTGTTCTCAGATTCCATGACTTTCCACCTTCTCTTTGGATGTATTTTATGTTTGCCAAATACTTAGAAGATCTGTTTTTTTCACAGCTGAGTAACTTGTAGAAATAATCACTGTGTTCCATTTATAGAATTTGGATTCCCCACTTGAGAAGAATTTAAATTGTTTGGGGCAACATTTTAAATCTCCGAGAAATGGGCTTTGCACTGCAAACATTTTATAGACAGGATCACAAATGAGGTTCATTTAGAGTTAAGCATACAAATGTTAATATTGTGTGTTAAATTTCCAAGATCATAATTCACTTTAACTTCTTATAACATACTTCAGATTTTAGCATTTTCTCCAAGTGAAAAACCACTTATTAAGCTGTGGTTTTACCTACTAGTAGTGTGACTGTGCCAAGCAGAACACGAGTGCTTAAAATGCTTAGCTGATTAAACATTAAGAAAACCAAACAGAAACACTCAATATTATTACAAGCATCACCAGGTAATGCAACTTTTAAATCCATAGCTGAAAACTGGTCTGCCTTGTGTTTGAAGCACTTAGGAAAAGAAAACGAGTTCTACCTTTTTAGGAGAGGGAATCCCCGACTTACAAAAGTTCATTTAGTAACTGTTCAAAGTTACAAAGGCACTGAAAAAAGTGACATGACCATTTTTCACAGTTACAACCAATATAGCATCCCCATGGTCACGTAATCAAAATTCAGACACTAGGCAATTGACTCATATTTATGACGCTTGCAGTGTCATGGGGTCATCTGATCACCTTTTGTGAACTTCGGACAAGCAAAGTCAAAGGAAAGCCAGACTCACTTAACAACCATGTCACTAACTTAACAACTGTCATGATTTACCTAATAACTGTGTCAAATTGTTTTTGTAAAATTGGGCAAAATTCACTTAACAAATGCATCACTTAGCAACAGAAATGTTAGGCCCAATTGTGGTCATAAATCCAGGACTACTTGTAGAAGTTTACATAATTAATATTTACTTTTTCTTTCCTATGCTATCTATTGTTCACAATACTTTCATTTTTTTTCCTTTTTTTATATCAACAGCCATTTCATGAATTGTGAAGTTCTTTGTACCTAAATCTTTGAGCTATGTTATTGAGAAGAAGAATGCTCTGCAGCAGCTAGCTGGAGAGGAAATGGGTCCCTGCCAAGCTGGGAAACAATCGTAAAGCTACTGGAGAAATAAGGCCTACTGTGGTAGTGGCTGTGTAGCTAATCCATCCGTCTTTTATAAGGAGCCCGCTCTGCACCCTGATGCCTAAATTGACCCAACAACCAATCAATGTCTTTATTTGCTGGATGTCTGTCCCTGAGAGGTTTTACTGCCGGATCCAACCAGTAATCAAAGCTTCCATCAGTATTAGGCTGCTGATGACTGAAATGGCCAAACTTTCAATGAGGTTGGCTTGATTCCAATCATACCATTTTGAAGATACAAAGAGACTGTGTTGTGCTGTGGAATTCATTTTCTTGTTTACTTCCTACCGAAACAAGAGCATAATCAGCACTCAGTGCATCGGATCAGACTGCTGAGTTGTTGACAGAAGCTTGGAGAGGCTTGCCAGCTTTCCACATGAAACACAGGCTTTCTTCTGATACACCCCCTATGGTCTGTCTGGCTGCCAATTGTAGCACATCAGAGCTGGCCATTGAGATAATGACCGTGAAGTCTCATGATACACTTTGATGAAGTGTAACATTTTTTTGAGGGATCTTTGTCTGTGCCAAAGTGATAGAGACAGCTGACTCAAAATCACCTCATCAAATTTGAGGCTGATGAAGACCAGGCACCTACACGTGCTTCTACAGAAAGGAAGGGGAACACCTGGCCATGAAAGATTTCCCGGCTGTGACTATTGTATCACCATTTTTTAAAAAATATTTTATATATACATACACACATCTTTTTATTTAATATATAAATATATAAAATATATTAATATTTAATATATAAAATATTAAATAAAAATAAAAAATAAAAATAGGGGATTAAGGGTGGGAAAAGGAAAGGGGAAGAGAAGGTATGAGGTACAAGGGAAAAGAAAAAAAAAGGTGTCGACTTCCGACTCCTTTTAGCACAGTACAAAGTAAAAACACTCAAACCTCAACTTTTTGTTTTTACACATTATTATATAACTAGCCATTTCTATAACAGCAAATCTATCTAATTGACAAAACAAAATTCAAAAATACATTTTTTTTTCATCACAAGCAAAAAATCCAGAAATGGTATCCAAATGAAAAACATACTTAAGTATATTCTCCTCTTTAAATGGGATGATTAATTTAACCGTTTCTACTTTACCTTGCTATGGAAATAGTATATGCTTCTATTTGCCCCCACTAATCTTTGTAAACTATCACCATTTCTATTAACAAAATTAACTGTATACTTTTTCAAATTCTTTGACCTCTTTTAACATTTTCTTAAGGAAAAAATATTTGCAGATTGAAAGGTATGCCTCATACTTGGTGATTCAGATTATACAATAAGGACCTCGTTCCTCATTAAAAATATTTCTTGGTGGACTATCTGCTCTTTAATGCACTAATTTATGTTTTGTTTTTAAATTTAGGATAGATACGCTTACAATTCATTGAATCCTGATGTTAGTCTATTTCAAATGGCATTTAGTAGGTAGAGGGTACAAAATAGAGATGGGCAAATCTGTCTTTATTTCATATTTCTTTTTTTTCCCATTGTTATTTTATTTATCCTGTTTCTATACTAACTTGAATTGTTTTTAATACCTAATATATGCATATTTCTAATGTACCCTTTTCAATATAATTAATATTTTGTTTATGTATTTATTAATAAAATTTATATAGCCACCATCCTTCTCATGAAAATATACAAGTTTTATATGCAGTTTTCCCATGCAAGTTTGTATACTATGTTTTATAATATATACATTTTTGTATAGAGTTTTCCCAGTATTCTTTTTAAAATTGCATTGTAAAATGTGGAGAAATGCAAATGAAGAAGGATGAAAACTGTTCAGTTTGCATACTGGAAAATAGGGCCACTCCCCAGCAAATTGAACAAATTTCTTCCCCCATCCAATGTGAAGAAAGAGACTACAATATGATCCAGTCTTCCTGTTCTAGAGTTGTGAATGTTAATCAAAGTCTTAAAGATACACCTGAGAGAGATGGAGGGTTGCACATAAATGCTTTATTTACATATTTAGCTGAATGCTGAATGGCTAGATGCAGAATATCCTTACTCTGGATAATCTGAAAGCCCATCTACTTATTTAGCTAGTGTTATCTGTTCACATAACATCTCATTAAATAAAAGGACAAAACTCTAAATCAGTCAATGAAAATGGGTTTAGAATCTAAGACCAAACACAATAAAAAATCAGCGTGCCATACAATAATATCAAAAGAAATTTTGAAATAGTGAGAAAATCCTAAAACAGCAGCTAAGACTTAATAGCGTGAGGAAAGATCCACATGGTTTCTAATAGCTATAGCAGCGTTCCATGCGCCTTTGGCGTCTAGTCATGCCAGCCACATAACCACAGAGACGTCCTCGGACAAGCGCTGGCTCTTAGCTTTGAAACGGAGATGAGCACCAGCCCCTACAGTCGGAAACGACTAGCACACATGTGCGGGGGAACCTTTACCTTTACCTTTTTTAAAGGATGCTTTGGAGGCCTTTACTAAGAGCTCTCTTGTTTGAAAAGATCAGCAGGTAGAAGCTTGAAGATTAAGAACTAAACATTTAAAGGATTTTACCTGTTTAATGAATTAGCTGCTAATTACCTATATAATTGGGTCCTTAAAACATTTCCTAGAGAATGCCAGTACTTTTGTTTTGGAGTAGTTTAGTTTAAGATGCTCTCTAGAACACTAAAGTGGTAGAGCTTTAAGGCACCTTTGGACTCATACTTGCATTATGTACATCATGGTTGAATCATTAGCATGAAGGAAAATGAAGATGAGGCAACTTTAACTTTACAAGTTCTTATGCTATTGCTGAAGGGAAAATGCTATAATGGGCATGCAATGCGTAACATTCTTATTATGAATACATTGGCAATTTTGTATAGTCACGATTTTAAACTACATAGTGGCATACTCTGTAGCCCAATAGAGAGATTACAAACAGAAGCAGAATTGTTCAATCTTTTCAAAACCCCATAAGCCAGCGTTTCACATTTAAGTTATTGAGAGTCATCTGGTAATAGCATAAACCATGGCTGCAAATATTTATTTATTTAAACAAAAAGCAATAGCAATGTTTGCTGGCAACTCTACTGTGAATTTTTCAGGATGGATTACAAGATCAAATTCAGTAACAGTTACAATTGTTGTTGTTGTTGGTTGTGAAGAGGTGTCCAACCCATCACGACCCCATGGACAACATTCCTCCAGACCTTCCTGTCCTCTACCATCTTCTGGAGTCCATTTAAGCTCATGCCTACTGCTTCAGTGACTCCATCCAGCCACTTCATTCTCAGTCATCCCCTTCTTCTATTGCCCTCAATCTTTCCCAGCATTAGGCAATAGTAGTAACAGTCAAAAGATTGTTAAAAAAAATATCTTCTCTATTCAAGTCGAACTTGCCAGAAGATTGTATTTGACAGAGACCATCATTAAGAAGAGGGCAGTGTTAGTGGTGGGATTCAGCTGGTTTGCACCTGTTCGGCAGAACTGGTAGCTAAATTTTGCTGAGTTCGGAGAACCAGCTGAATGTACCCTGCTTCCAGAAGTCTGTTTTAGGCCTCGGAGGCCTGGAGGAGGCCTCCCAGGCCTAGAACAGCCTGCCAGAAATGCATGGTTGCCACTTCCAGAAGTCCATTCTAGGCCTTGGAGGCCCAGGCCTGCATCTAATAAGAGAACCAATTGTTCAGGTATTTGAATCCCACCACTGGGCAGTGTCCTTTACTGTCACTGTTATACTTGTCTGGGCAAATACACTTGGAGAAGAACTTCTGAAAATCCTAACATCTGGAATGATCTTTGCAATGGTTTTATTTCAAGATTCCATAAAATCTTGAACTCAATCTATAAACAGACCCAGAGCCACCTCTCTTGGTATAACACAATCTCAAAGCAGTGTTCTCTTATCTTTGAATCCCCAATTAGCAGGTTAATAGCAAATTCTGCACTGACCAAAGTTACTTTTGGCAAAAGTTATTCTCAGCAAATAACCTGCAGGAGAAAAAAAACAAGCTTAATTGACTACTGTTAAGACCAGTGTTGATGTATTTCTTAGAGGCATTTGCATACACCAAATTCCAGAACTCTTAACTATTGTAAAATACTAATAAAAAGAAACAGCTGCACTTGCTAACACCACAAAGCACTTTTAATAACCCAGATGCCAAACTTGTCAACATTTTTGTAATAAAGAAAAGCCTTTGTCTAATGTATGTGTCTGACAACTACATGGACAACAAAGGTACTTACCTTTAAAGCGCTACATGGCTTAGGCCCGGCATATTTGCAGGACCGTCTGCTACCGGGGACGACTTCCCATCGCCCAGTGTGCTCACACAGAGAGGGCCTCCTCAGGGTGCCGTCGGCCAGACAATGTCGGCTGGCAACCCCCAGGGGAGGGCCTTCTCTGTGGGAGCACCAGCCCTTTGGAACTAACTTCCCCTTGAGCTTCGGATGGCCCCAGACCTCCGGTCCTTTCGCCGTGACCTCAAAACTTTTTTTCTTCCATCAGGCTGACCTGGATTGATGATGGGTTTTTAAATATGTTTTAATTCTTAACTGTGTAGTTAATTTATTTTGGGGCTGTTATTTAATTCTTTTTTAATTTTTGTATTGTTGTTTTTTATTGTTGTTAGCCGCCCTGAGTCCTTCGGGAGATAGGGCGGCATATAAGTCCCAAAAATAAATAAATAAATAAATAAATAAATAAATAAATAAATAAATAAATAAATAAATAAATAAATAAATAAATAAATAAATAAATAAAGGTGAAAGTCCTTTCTAACAAATTATTATGATGTCTTCTTCTACATTTTAGCCATCCTTAATAAATAAAGTGTTAAGGCATCTGGAGCCAGTTTGGTCTAGTGGTTAAGGCACCAGGATAGAAAGCAGGAAATCATGAGACCAAGGTCCACTTTAGCCATGAAAGCCAGTTGGATAATTTTGGAACAGTCACTCTCTCTCTCTCTCTCACCTCAACCCACCTCACAGGGTTGTTGTTGTGGGAAAAATAGGAGGAGGAAGAGGAAGATGTGTTGGATATGTTCATCACTTTGGTTTGTTTGTAAAAATAATAAAGGCGGGAAATAGATAAATAAATGAAACTATCTACGTGTTAAGTGGAGAAATTATGCATTTTTCCTCACCAATTCTTATCCAGTTTTATGGAAGTAAATTTACTTTTGAAAAGCTTTCAAATGAGGTATTCATATCCTTACAGCAGGGGTGTCAAACTGCCGGCCCGCGTGCTGAACACGTCACATGGAAGCCGCACCCACCCCATTGCCGGCAATGGCAAAACAGTCACGATACATTGTGCCATGTCACGTGACTTCATGTGTTTGACATGTCTGCCTTAGAGTAATTCTGCACTGCAATGTAGCTGCTTGGAGCTAGAGCTACTTTCAGAATACAATAAATTTCTAGAGCCAGGGGTCCCCACCCCCTGGGCTTCAGAACCAGCCCATGCAAACAGTGAGTGAGCGTGCAAAGCTTCATTTGCGCATGTGCAGGATTAGGGTGCACATGAGAAACCATTCCCTCCCCCCCCAACACCACCACCACTGCTGCTGGTGGTTCATGGAGCCAAAAGGGTTGGGGACCACTGTCCATTCTGAAGGACTTAGTAGAGCTCCAATTGGGGAGCCCAAGTTTTAAATCAAAACTGAGAAACTCTGGCAAGGAGGCATTTGTAAATAAGCTTCAATTGAGGAGGAGGAGGAGGAGGAGGAGGAGGAGGAGGAGGAGGAGGAAGAGGAGGAGGAGGAGGAGATGGAGGAGGAGAATGTTGTCCATTCCTCTACACAGGAAACAGGAAAAGACCTATGCTGGTGGTAGGCCAAATACAAAGTCTTTATCGTCCCTTAGTTATGAGATAGACAAGGTGTGTGTGTGAATATCCTGTCTTTCCACTCACTGGATATTGCAGACTTCAACATTCCTGGCTTCCCATTCCTGGGGAAGCTACTGTCACTAATAAAGGAGAAGCTTGTTCTTGAAAACTGTGCTTGAATATACGACATCCATAAGGAATGTAACAGTTGTATTTGTATCTGGAGCAGAGCACTTCTTATGTGCCATCTTAAGCTGTGAAGTTATTTTGAACAACAAAGAAGCCATAATGTTTTCTGAGAAGAGTATCAGATACCACTAATTCATTTGTGTTAATTATGTTAGTTATGTTCATAAATTAAACTGTGTGCTGCTTAGAAGTAATTGGGGCACAGCTATAAAAAAATCCTCAGATAGCTGAACACAGTGAAAACTGGCTAAAATGATCAAAATTTAAAAGTAACTAAAATGCTAAAGAAAACTGTGGGAAGAAAACACAATGCAGTGCAGTGTGTGTATATGCATACTTCAGCTTTCCTGTTGCTCATATTGTATTACTATTGCTTAAAACAAGCTGTCTATTATTGAATAAGTGTAAGCATCTTGTAATTTCCTTTCTACATTTATCCATTTGTAGCTTGAACTTGGATTTATGTACTAGAGAATACAAAATAAGCAATGTTTAAACACAGCTGAGGCCAAATAATTCAATATTTCCCTAGCTTAGTGGTTAATGAGGTAATAATTTCCAAATATTCAAGTTGATTTTAGTTAAGTAACTCCTTTAATTTCACTCAGGAACATGAAGCTATAAATTATTACCAGCAGAAATGCACATTTTAAAATGTCCCTAAGTTAGCAATGGGTGAAATAACTTTAAATCCCATGGTAGTCTTGCATATTTTTAATTTAATTTCCCTACTTAGGGAATTTCATGCACATGGAAAATAAATACAATAGAAAGTTGACTCAATCATTAATGTAATTATTGATTATTGCAATATTCTCTAAATGGGTCTGTCTATAATAAACACTTGAATTTAATTGGTAAATGGCTTGTTTTCTTGATGTTCAGTTCTTTCTTTTCAACCATCAGGTGCATATTTGTTGGGGCCCAATTTAAAATATTAACCAGTAATGCTATAAAAGATCTGGGACAGCCTTCCCCAAGTTTGTGGTACCCAGAGGTGTTTGTCTTTAACTCCAACTAGGAATTTTGGGAGCTCTAATCTAATCTACTGGGAGGCCTTCAGGTTGGGAAAAGTTACTCTCATTTATGATTACTTAAAATTAATCACCCCAATATAGATATGCCCAAGATAGAAAAGTCCTGCGCACTTTATTTTCATTTCAGACAATAAGCAAGCATGGCAATAAATAAGCACTTCTAAAGCAGTGGTCCTAGAAGACATATAGAGGTGCCCCAAGACCCTCTCAGTAGTCCAAAAAATCAAAAGTATTTGCCAGCTGATGTTGAAAAATAATACAATTTTAAAATCCCAGCAAACAATTGTGAGAAGTAGTAATGACAACTATTGTATTAATTTTAATTTTTAATATGGTAAATACCAATAACCCACACAAACAAAGTTCTTTTTGGGTCCTCCATAATTTTTAAAACTGAGAAATGTTCTTGAAAAACTAGTTTAAGAAACTGTGGGGTCCTTGGTGCTTCTGAGCTTGGTTACTTTCTTGCATCAATGCAGTGATGATGTTACCTAGTTTGGTAATGAAATGTCTGCAAGAAAACAACCAAGCTTAGAGAGCATCAAGGACCTCACAGTTCAACCCTGAGTTACAAATATTCTCTTCTAGAGGTTATTTACCTCTGATGTAGACTATAGGATGAAATACAGAAAATAGACTGCACAACAATAAAGGCTGCTTTATATATAACAGACCAGGAAGAAAGATTGGGAAATCTTCCTAAATCTGTGGAAAGCCCCTGCCAGTCACCACAGCTTCCTATATTTGTTTTTCCAGCACAGTTGCTTCTTACCAAGTTCTGCTCAGCCCTGACCCTGTGGATATATTTATAGGCAACATACAGCTATGGTGTTCTGATAACTATCTGCCACTGCCAAAATGATTCATTCAGTTCCATGAGGCAGGGGCTATCACCAGAACATTTATTATGGATGGTCTATGATCCATCAAGGCTAAACTGACACCCACAATTATGCCATCTCCCCTCCCTTCCTTCTCCTCTGGCAGCTGAGAAGAAAGAACATGATGTCATGATCTAGCAATAAGATTATGGTTAATACACATTATAAAGCTTATGAAATATTACTGTGAAGGAAATGTTAACTCCCTGGTGTTTGTAGCAATGATCTTTAAATGAAGTAGTAAAGATATACTTGTTTATTTCTTTCTCAGACAGTAAGTGCTTTAGGCATTGTCTGCTTTTTTATAATCAAGCAATATGTTTAAAAAAAATATCACCAGCTGCTGAAATATTCAGTTACTAACCATGATTTGTGTTTGAAATACATTAAAACATTAATGTAAAGTTTAAGATTTTTTTTTCATTCTAAAACTTTAAGTTAAAGAATACCATATTAGATAACAGAGGGATGGATGAATATGTTCTGTCAAATCCAAGCCTGATATTTCTTTTAGCTGTTACTTCTTCAACTACTCTAGAAATATTAGAAAGAGATATCCTAGTCTCAGGCCATTTTCATTTCAGAGAATTGAGTTAGGCCCAGATATTTTTTTATTATTATTTTGGCAGTGAAACAAATAAAATTTCTTTATTCGTTTCTTGATGTAGTTTAAATTTTCAAATTTTTAGACTTTGTAATTTTTATTTTCACATGTAAAAAATTCTTGTTTCTTTTGTTAAGCATCTAAAATGTTTTATTTTCTATTGGAAATTCTTCATTGTGGTACTTAAACAATTGTTTAACTATTGTTCTGCTTAAGTAAGATATTGTTGTGATTCAGGGTCAGCCTGTGGGTTCAGCAGTTGGGTCGGACGACTCAGAGGAGGAGGGGGGTGTTGAAGAGCTTGCTGATGAGAGCCCTCAGCCAGGCCCCTCCCACCTGGTCACGATGGAGACCCAGCTGTGTGAGCCTGACAGCGTGGATGAAGATGACCCACAGCTGGCCCTGTTCAAGGACGCCCGACGCAGGAGGCAGTCAATCAGGAGTAAACAGAGGAAGGCAATGGGGCACCTCAGAAGGAGGCAGAGAGAAGCCACGCCCTGAACTGTATAAAAGGGGAATGCGTGGGAGGGCTGGTTTGCTGAAGGCAACTGCTTGAATAGTTCCTGTTTCATAGCTCCTGTTCCATGGTTGGTGTCTTGTTTTGCTCTGTTTTATGTTAATAAATTTGGCAGGCTTAATTCCAGCCTCTTGCCATTTGTAAAGGGGTTGTCCCTGCCTTTTCTGCAGGGCCGGTAGCAGGCTGGTACAGAACAGATATGTGCTCAGCAGAGACATCTTAAAGGTAAATTGAGACCCTATAAATGATATCCCAAGATGTCTTCCTGTCTGAATCAGTGGATCTACTGTCCTACCCTTCAGTGGGTCGCTGCACAGAAGAAAACAATGTAGCCAAGATATTCCTCAAGAACATGACCAGGCCAGTAAAGCTCTTCCTTATAGTATTTCAGTGTCCTACTCTGAGCAAGTCATCAGCATAGGAGAGCCACCTCCCTGAAAGTTCCAAGAGTCAGAATATGTCTTTGGGACATCCGTCCACATTTTAATATTTGATAAGCATTTTAAAAAGCTACAAGGGACCCTTTCCTTTCTCCAATATTATTTCTTTGTGGGGGCGGGGAGCAATGGACCTGGCTGCAGTGGTGAGTGGATGCCAGACCTCTCTTCCAGTAATAAATGGAAATGACAAGTGTTCCAATCCTTCTCAACAATCATCTGAGGCAACAGTATTATTCTAAACATAGAAAGGTCACTCCTTTTTCATCCTCATCTGAGCAGGTAACGAGCATAATGTGCACCCTGAAGGAAAAACAGTTTTAGTATCTACTCCCTATTTCGGTTTTTGCCATTGCACTTTGGAAATAGCTATATAATGTAATAATAAATTATGGTTGTGAGTCATCAATTTGAGCATTCATTTGCTTCTAGACTGAGCTATCTCATTCAAATGATGAAAAGACAGAGATGGCTGCCAAACCAAAAATCCCTAGATACTTCTCTTTAATTCCCACTCAAGCATGTAGTCATACTTTTGCTATTTCTTCGGAAGGCCACTAAATACATGTGAGGTAAAATCAGCCCAACAGGATGGCTTGATTTTAATTTGTTAAAAGTTGTTATAAAAAAAAACCAGAATCTTTTATTTGGCCTACCCAGGAATGACTCAAGTTTGTTTTCATATTGGGAAGGGATTTCTCTTCACATTGAGAAAGCAGAGAAAAATGCCAGAAGTACCCATATTTTTTTATCCTGTGGATTGGAATACAGAAATACTAAGACTGCAGTCTTATATTTATTACTGGAAGTAAATTCCACTGAACACAGTGGGCTTTCTAATCAGTAGAGGACTGCACTGTTGTTGTTTTTTGACGTTTGCCAAAGATTTCCATTTTTTTTGCATTTGAAGAGCATCATTGCTTGTTTTCAATTTGTATTACCTTGTTGCTTTGAAATATGTCATTCGGGCTCTGACCAAACATTCAGATTTCACTTCTCTTCAAATATTGCCTCAAGAGGCACACAATTCATTCAAGGGAGGTTCTGAGCATTGGAAGAATTTTGTGGGAGATTTATTGGAAAAGATTAGGTGGCAGCCTGCATCTGTGAATAATGATTTAGCACACAGCAGTTCCTTATATACCACCAGGCTTTAAGTATTCCTGCTGCCATTTTAAATTTAGTGCATCAGTGGGAGATGCTTGAAGCAACTCTGCAAATGGAGTGGCTGTATTTTATCGCAAGGGATCTCATTCCAAATAATTCTTATGTGCTGTAAATGAAATTGTTATTCTGAGAATTCAATTAGACTTGACATAAGCCTGAAAAACTCAATACCTCTCAGCAAGTTTTCTTAAAGTCCAACTCCTTGAGAAAAAGTACAGGGTTCGTGTAAAACTCACACATGGCTTCAGAAAAGGAGTAAAGTTATTCAAAACCCAAAGCAAACCATTTATGTCAAGATTGAATTAATCACAGGCACTTTCAGATGTATTTTTGTTATTTTATTTGCTGCCACATCAGACTGTTCACAACAAACAAGCATTGCGTAAGAACCAACAAAACAAACTTTCTCTGATAAAAGTACTCATTGTTGAGATATACCACACTTAAACTTTTAAAAAGAAAAGTACACCGCAAGGAGGAAGAATTACAGAATGAAAACATTTAAAGCAGAAAACTCTAGATAGAATGACTGAACTTTGAAATAAATTTCTATTCTAAGTCAGAGATCTCCTAAATTAGAATATCTAACTCTTTTCTAAATCTAAAATCCCTTACCTTGAACTAGATTTTGATTGGATGTCAGAAGTGCATCAGCAGAGAATTGTCATTCTGTGGATAATTGGAACTAAACATCCATTGTACTCAGCCAACACAACTGTTGTAACATTGAAGTATTGGCATAAAACTATATGTTAGGAATGGACATGGGTGATATGTGGAATAAATACTATGACCAAGACAGCTTATTTGAAGTCACTGAGCTGCACCCATTAAATTAGAAAAGAGGTGACATGAAGCTATTTCATCATTATTAGAAGATATGAAAGTGTCTTTTGCAGCTGTTCCCTGAGCAGCCTGTTACAAGAAATTATGGGATTAGAAAAATGAGGAATGAAAATGGCTATTATATGTGAACTTGAGCCATATCTTTATCTCCCACAAAGCATCCACAATCTAGCTTTAAAGACACACAGTATAAGAGTCAGAAAGAAAAGAAGCAAACAAGGATTGCCTTAAAAAGGCAAGTAAATTTCCATTCTCTCTACATTTCATTTATTTCTATTTAGGCATAGAAAATTCTGGAGAAGATCTGGAGATAGCAAGGGCAAAAAAGCTGAAATTTAATCAAAAGAGCAGAACTAGAGGCAAGGAAATCTATCACATTTGTACTAGTAACCAAGAAAACGTGTTATCAGCTAAAGCCACTAGATTAGCTGTGACCTTACCTACAGAGGACGTGACCTTATTTGAGTGTGCTCTATTAGTGACATTCAAGTTGGATTACAATAATGTGCTAGACATGGTGGGGCGGCTTTTAAAATTGGTTCCAAGATTTTTATCAATAGAAAATATGGCCACCCCTCTAGAAAGAATTATTGATTGTTGTGACTGATTCTGGGCTCTTTATTTTAATGGATTTCTGGCAGCCCCCATTAAACAGGCCTTAATAACAGCTGTTTGCCTTGGTCTATAACTGAGTGAGCAGGGCCCTTGTGCATATATTTTTTGGGTTATCGTATTGATGCATACTCTTTGTGTTTTCATTGTTTATTTTATTGTTCTATTTTACTTCTGTTTTGTTTATACTCTTTTCGTTTCCTTCTTTTTTATTGTCGTAAGCTCTTAGAGTAACCTTGTAATGAGATAAGCAGCAAATAAATTGAACGAACAAAGGGCACAATATGGCTTTGACTATTCATTTTTATATTTTTTTTGTAATAATGGTTTTTATCACCTAATGTTTAACAGGCTCATGTAGGGCATTATGTACTGTAACTAAAAACAATTACATAGACAATAGGAAAAAAAACAAGTGAAAGGATTGCCATCCCCAAATAATGCCTATGTTAACACTGCTTCAAATTTGTACTTTAAATCTATGGGTGCAAAACCTCTGTTCTAAATGAGTGCCATATATAATACACATTACACAGCAAGGCAAACACAAACACGGAGAGTGTTTTAAAATTTATAGCAGCAAATACTGCAAATCAATTGGATGAAAAAAAGCTTTATTATGGGACACATATATTCGCCTTCATTTGTTTACCATTTCTTTTATCTTTTCTATGTTTAGCATTCATAAATAATAACAAAGTGGAGATTTTGCTATTTTCAAAAGTTCACATTTCTTTTATTTATTTCTTTTTTAAAAAATTTTACGGCAACTCAATGTACTCCATTTTGTATCCTTTATTACTGTGCTACTGAGCATTAATTGCACGACCTCAGTAATTATCTCTCCATCTATAGAAATTAGCATTTTCAGAAACATATTGCTGTTTTTAATAAAATAAAATTACAGGTAGTCTTTGACTTATGATCAGTTGCTTAGCAAACATTTGAAATTATAGTGGATCTAACTTGGGGTTGCTTATGACCCAGATTTGAAGTTTCAATGGTTGTTCCCCCTCCTCCTCCCAGTCACATGACCAAAATTCAGTCACTCAGCAACCAGGCTGCATTTACAGCCATTTGTAGCATCCCACTGTCATGTGATGGCATTTTATGACCTTTTTTTAAAAAAACACAGGTATTTTCTTCAGCAAATCCACACCTATAGCAAGCTATTGATTCACTTTACAACCCTGGCATTTGCTTAATGGCTTATTGCATTCTTGGACTTCAGTAAGGCATTTGGAAAAAGGAGATCACAACCTACTACTTGACAAGATAGAAAAATGTGGGTAAGACAGCATCACCACCACATGGATTCATAGCTGCCTGACCAGCCGTACTCAGTATATGGTCCTTAATGGAACTGCATCTACATGGAAGGAAGTGTGTAGTGGGGTGCCCCAGGGCTCTGTTCTGGGCCCAGTGCTCTTCAATATCTTCATCAATGATTTGGACGAGGGGATAGATGGGGAACTCAACAAATTTGCAGACGACACCAAGCTGGCAGGAATAGCCAACACTCCAGAAGAGAGGCTTAAGATATAGGAGGATCTTGGCAGACTTGAACATTGGGCGCTATCTAACAAAATGAAATTTAATGGTGAAAAAAGTGAGGTTCTACATTTAGGCATGAAAAACCAAATGCACAGGTATAGTATAGGTGGTTCCTTGCTCAATAGTAGTAACTGTGAGAGGGATCTCTGAGTCCTAGTGGACAATCACTTAAATATGAGCCAGCAGTGTGCTGCAGCTGCCAAAAAAGCCAACACAGTGCTAGGCTGCATTAACAGAGGGATAGAATCAAGATCACGTGAAGTCTTAATACCACTTTACAATGCCTTGGTAAGGCCACACTTGGAATACTGCATCCAGTTTTGGTCACCATGACGTAAAAAAGATGTTGAGACTCTAGAAAGAGTACAGAGAAGAGCAACAAAGATGATATGGGGACTGGAAGCTAAAACATATAAGGAAAGGTTGCTGGAATTGGGAATAGCTTTGTTCTCTAAAGCACCTGAAGGCAGGACAAGAAGCAGTGGATGGAAAATAACCAAATAGAGAAGCAACCTAGAACTAAGGAGAAATTTCCTGACAGTTAGAACAATTAATCAATGGAACAACCTGCCTGAATGCTCCAACACTGGAAGTTTTTAAAAAGCAACTGGACAGCCATTTGTATGAAATGGTATAGGGTTTCCTGCTTGAGCAGGGGGTTGAACTAGATGACCTCCAAGGTCCCTTCTAACATTATTTATTATTATTATTATTATTATTATTATTATTATTATTATTGTTGTTGTTGTTGTTGTTGTTGTTATTGTTATTGTTATTGTTATTGTTGTTATTATTTATTGCTGTGTTCACTTAACGACTGCCACAAAAAATTTGCAAAATCATGTTGGTCACAAGACTGATCCATTTTACCACTATCATGATTCCATTATGGTTGTAAGTCAAGGACTACTATAAAAGATGACTCCTGCCTTCCTGCAACAGCTATACAGTAATGTTTTAAATGTATTTAAATCTAGACGCAAATTCATTTTGCTAGACTATGCCACTGTTTTATAGGTGTCTGTTGTACTTCAAAGCTATGAAGTCATTTAGTTTCTTATAGGAGAAAAGAAATGCTCATTTCCTGACATTTTCACTTCCCTTCATTATTCTATTTTGCTGGATAAATTTCTTGCTCAACTTTATGAGATCATATTTCATCAAAGACATGCTGTTCTGTATGCCAGTATCAATAGCAACATATGAGGAGAAAGGAAGAATTAAACAAGTGAGAGGGCCCAAAGGAGTAATTTCTACCTAATTTATTTCTGCCCAGCACAATTATTTGGGAAGTAAATTTCTAATTTTTGCAGGAATCAGTTTGTTCCTTGGGCCACTAAAAATCAAGCTTTTTTTCTTTTACTAAACTCTCAGTATGGATAATGCGGACATATTTATAAAAGTTTGCATTTTGAACATTAAAGGATCAAATTGCCCTCAAAGAAGTTTAATAATTCCACAATGCACTGGGCAGAAATAAACTGGGTAACAATAAATCTTTGGGAGAATTGTTTTTTCTTGTTTGTTCTCACATATACTAAATCCAAGTACATACCGAGATAGTTGTAATGATAATTATAACATTGGAATGTAAGTCTACTCCTGAAATATCTATTATTCCATAATTCTGAAAACGTTTCTTATTTGCATCTTTTTCTCTCCTTCTCTTTCCCTTACTGCACATAGCTTTAAAATCTAAATACCACTTAAATATTTCAATATTATGAAGTTAGATTTCTGCTGGTCATTTGTGTAATAGGCATTAGCTCAGGGAAGTCATTATATCCCTGAGCAAAGCATATTTAAATGAAGAGAATTGCTCCATCTACAGTTCCATCCTGGACACAAAAGCCTACTTAATATACTTAATCGATTATACCAGATTTCGATCTTTCTTTAATGTGGTCTATGTATTAGCTTTGCTAATACATAGACCACAGGGATCAAAATACATAGAAATACAGGGATCAAAAAGAATGGAGAGTTTTCTGTTTTAATATTTATATGAATTAGAATCAGTAATAAAGACTGGGAAATAAATAAATACACACACATATATACATATACATATACATATACATACACACACACACACACACACACACACACATATATATATATATATATATATATATATATATATATGTGTTTTCTGAGGTTTTCGCGGGTGCTTGTATGTAGATCTTTGGTCATTCGGGTTTTTTCCCACGTAAAAATATATATATAAAGGTAAAGTTTCCCCCGCAGATGTGTGCTAGTCGTTTCCAACTTGAACTGTTAGGTGGGCAGAAGCTGGGACGAGTAACAGGCACTCACTCTGCTATGCGGCACTCGGGATTTGACCCGCCAAACTGCCGATCTTCTGATCGACAAGCTCAGCGTCCTAACCCACTGAGCCACCGCGTCCCTTATATATATAAGCCTGTTACTCATCCCAGCTTCTGCCAACCTAGCAGTTCAAAAGCACATAAAAATGCAAGTAGAAAATAGGGACCACTATGGTGGGAAGGTAACAGAGTTCCGTGTGCCTTTGGCATCTAGTCATGCTGGCCACATGACCACAGAGACATCCTCGGACAAGCGCTGGCTCTTCGGCTTTGAAACGGAGATAAGCACCGGCCCCTAGAGTCGGAAACGACTAGCACGCATGTGCAGGGGAACCTTTACCTTTACCCAGTGCTTTTTTTGTAAAAGAAAAAGGTGCCGGAACTCACACATGTCATACAAACCACCTTGCCTACCCTACAAGGTTCCATCCAAAAAAGGTGCCAGAACTCTGTTCTGAGCGTTCTATGATAAAAAAGCCCTGCCTTTACCTATACCAGGGGTCAGCAACCTGAAACAGTGAAAGAGCCACTCGGAACCGGTTCCCTCACAAAAGGAAAAACTGAGAGCCACAAAAATGTGTGCACATGCACGTACATGCGCGCAGGCACAGAACAGGGTTTGACTGAAGAGTGGAGCCAAGGCGAGATATGCACTTAGCCTGCATATTTGAATTGATTGTTTGAACTTTTTTTAGTCCCACTTTTTTTTTTCTTGGACTGCACATGGCAGAGGACTGGGAGCTGCAGGAGACGGCTGAAAGAGCCGCATGCGGCTCCGGAGCCGCGGGTTGCAGACCTGTGACCTATACATATACATATATGTTAAGTGAATCTGGCTTCCCCACTGACTTTGCTTGTCAGAAGGTCGTAAAAGGTGATCACATGACCCCGGGGCACTGCAACTGTCATAAATATGAGTCTGCTACGAAGCATCTGCATTTTGATCATGTGACCATGGGGATGCTGTAATGGTCGTAAGTGTGAAAATTGGTCATAAGTCACTTTTTCAGCATCATTGTAACAGTCACTAAATGAAGTGCTGTAAGTCAAGGACTACCTATAGTCTTAAATTACCCCCCGTAGATAGGGCTCGCAACTTGGGAGTCCTCCTAGATTCACGGCTCACCTTGGAAGATCACATAGTGGCTGTGACTAGGGGGGCTTTTGCCCAGGTTTGCCTGGTGCACCAGTTGCGGCCCTATCTAGGCCGGGATGATTTATGCACTGTCACTCACATGCTCGTGACCTCCCGTCTGGACTACTGCAACGCTCTCTACATGGGGCTGCCCTTGAGGACCACCCGGAGGCTCCAACTGGTACAGAATGCAGCCGTGAGAGTTGTGTTGGGAGTCTCCCGATACTCCCATGTTACACCTCTGCTCCGTTAGCTGCATTGGTTACCAGTTGTCTTCCGGGTGAGGTTCAAGGTACTAGTAATGGTGTTTAAAGCCCTACATGGCAGGGGTCCAGAGTACCTTAGGGAACACCTGCTGCCGGCATCAACATCCCTTTGCCCTGTGCATTCCCACAGAGAGGGCCTCCTCAGGGTGCCACCGATCAGAGAATGTCGATTGGTGGCCCCCAGGGGGAGGTCCTTCTCTGTGGGCGCCCCGGAGCTATGAAATCAGTTACCGGTTGAGCCCCGGATGGCGCCCGATCTTCGCTCCTTTCACCACGATCTAAAAACATACTTGTTCGAACAAGCCGGCCTGGCCTGATGGGGGATTGGTGGGGTTTTTTACTGTTGTTTTATTGGGGTTTTAATATTGTATTGATTGTTTTTAGTGGGCATGTATTTAATCCTTTTTTTAATTTTTATAATTCTGTATTTTTATTCTTGCCCTGTTCACCGCCCTGAGTCCTTCGGGAGAAGGGCGGTATAGAAATATTATTAAATAAATAAATAAATAGATCTTAGCCTGGCTTTACTATCCCATTGGATAATTCAAAAGCTTGAAGTTAAAAAAAGATTTTTAGAATGCATATTTGCATTGATTCCATTAACCTGCTAGCCCTGTATGTTTTTGATGGAATAAAATAGTACTTATAAGGGAGATGTTCCTTCTTAAAACTTTTGTTTAGCAGCAAATCCTTTTAGATATCTTGCAAAAACAGCTTATTTATATTTTGATAGAACACTAAGACAAGTCTCACAAAAGAGGGCATAAAATAGGTATAACCATGTAGAGTTGCATTTTTCATACTACAGTAATAAATAAAACATTTACAAAAATTACTTCGGCACTAAGAACCAAAGCATTTTCAGTTAAAATATTAGCATTGTCATCAGATATTTTGACTGTATCTTTTCTGAACCATTAATTAAAATTTTTAGAAACTGTTAGCCCTTGGCAAATTGTGATTCAATTGTGGGTCTTTACATACAAACACACACAGAGAGACACACACAATTTCTGATGTAGGAATGCCATTCCAGTACTCTATTATGAATAGAATTTCATATTAGTGATCATTAACTCACTATCTACACACCTCTTTTCTCATTTTACAGTGCAGTACACATCCCTTAAATGTTATATATACATATAGATGCTATATATAAAGTGTGTGTGTGTGTGTCTGTGTGTAAAACAGCTGGATAGTGTAATGGTTAGGGCAATGCCATTACTGGGGATCGAATCCCACCTGTGCCTACCTTTCCACTAGGGGGTCCTTGGACAAAGCCTCCCCCCCACCAATGCTTCACTTTCTTACCTTGGATATGAGAATGACTTGAACTAAGAGGCATGACCCAGATCAACAACATTCTCACCAAACATTGGGGAACCATCATATTAAAGCTGCGCTCACCAACTAGACCATACACATTACATCCCAGACTCAAGAAGGCCTGAAAAATATTCTATTATTTTTATTCCCTTTTTAAATGTTAAAATTACCATAGGTGGATTTAATCAAAGTGTATACCCACCTGCTTTGCATCTATGGTTTATTTTCCAGAATTTATTTATTTATTTATTTATTTATTTATTTATTAATTTAATTATTTAATTATTTATTTAATTAATTCAATTTATATACCGCCCTTTTCCTGAAGGACTTAGGGCGGTTTACAGGGCAAAATTAAAATAATACAATATAAAAATTAAAATAAAATTAAATCAATAGCCCCAAAATTTAAAATTAGAATTTAAAAACCTTAAAACCCCTCAGGCCAGGCCAGCTAACTCAAAAAGCCAGGTTTTTAGGTCCCGGCGAAGCGAACGAAGGTCGGGGGCGATCTGGAGTTCCACCGGCAATTGATTCCATAGGGCAGGCGCGCCCTGGGGATCACCCGCCGGCATTCCCTGACTGGTGGGACCATGAGGAGGCCCTCCATGTGGGAGTGCACAGGACAATGGGTTGATGCTGGCAGCAGGTGCTCCCTGAGATAATCTGGACCCATGCCATTTAGGGCTTTATAGGTCATCACCAGCACCTTGAATCTCATACGGAGGGCAACTGGAAGCCAATGCAGCTCGCGAAGAAGAGGTGTTACATGGGAGTATTGGGAGACTCCCATCACAACTCGCGCGGCTGCATTCTGCACCAGCTCAAGCCTCCGTGTGGTCCTCAAGGGCAGCCCCATTTAGAAAGTGTTGCAGTAGTCTATCCGGGAGGTCACGAGCACATGAGTGACTGTGCATAGGGCATCTCAGTCCAGATAGGGCCGCAACTGGTGCACCAGGTGAACCTGGGCAAAAGCCCCCCTGGCCACGGCTCCTATATGATCTTCCAAACTGAGCTGTGAGTCCAGGAGGACACCCAAGTTGCGTGCCCTATCAACGGGGGGTAACACCTCACCCCCCATAGTTAGCGATGGGAAAGACTGGTTAATCCGAGATGCTGGTATGCACAGCCACTCAGTCTTCGCGGGATTGAGTCAAAGCCTGTTTCTCCCCATCCAAACCCAGACCGCCTCCAGGCAACGGGACATCACGTCGAGGGCATCACTGGGTTGGTTTGGAGTGGAAAGAAAAAGCTGATGATACCCCACCCCGAAACCACAAATGAGCTTACCCAGTGGCTTTATATAGATGTTGAACAAGAGGGGAGAGAGGACCAACCCCTGAGGAACTCCACAAATGAGAGGCCTCAGGGCGGACCTCTGTGCTCACATCAACACCGACAGCGAGCGGCCCAGGATGTAGGAGGAGAACCACTGTAAAACAGTGCCACCCACTCCCAACCCCCTGAGATGTTGCAGTAGGATACCATGGTCGATGGTATCAAAAGGTCTAATAGGACTAGGACAGAGGAACGACCCCTGTCCTGAGCCCACCAGAGATCATTCACCAGCGCAACCAATGCCATCTCCATGCTGTACCCGGGCCTAAAGCCCGATTGGTACGGGTCAAGATAATCAGTTTCCTCCAGGAACAGAGGAAGCTGATGCGCCACCACGCTCTCAACAACCTTAGCAAGAAAGCGAAGTTTGGAGACCAGACGATAGTTGTTCAAAATAGCCGGGTCCAGGGCAGGCTTCTTGAGGGGGGCCCCTCACCACCACCTCCTTCAAGGTGGCAGGGAAGGTCTCCTCATGATCCTGTCCTCCTCATCCAGGTTCACAGGATCGAATTTACTCCAGATAACATTCTCAAGACCGCTCGATTCCCCCCTGTCAGTCTCTGTCCAGTCAGAATCCAAACCGGCCCGAATCTGAGTGATTTTGTCCGTCAGATGATGGCTATACTCCTCGGCCTGCCCCTGCAAGGGCTCCTCCCTCATCTCCTGATTAAGGAGGGAGTGAGTCACCCTAAACAGGGCAGCCGGGCGATGATCTGCAGACGTGATGAGGGCAGCAAAGTAGTTAGACTTTGCTGTCATCATCGCCGCGAGATAAGACCTTGTAGAGGTTCTTAACCGCAATCGGTCAGATTCAGACCAGCTGGATCTCCAACAGCTCTCTAGACCCTGCATCCTACACTTCATCTCTCAGAGCTCCACGGAAAACCATGGAGCCCACCAGGATCTGCACCGGGTCAGGGGTCACAAGGGTACAACATGGTCAAGTGCCTCGGTGGCAGCCCTTTCCCAGGCATCCACCAAGGCATCGGCTGGGCTGTGAGTGAAGGAGATAGGTATAGACCCAAGCGCTGTCTGGAACCATTCTGGATCCATTAGGCGCCTGGGGTGGAACCACCTAGTCGGTTCCGCAGCCCAGCGGTGAGGGGTGGCATAGCGGAAGACCAACCACAGGAGATAATGATCGGACCATGACAGGGGCACAATAGTTGGCGAGCCTCCTCCCAGATCATGCAACCACTGTCCAGATAAAAAAAACTAGGTTGAGAGTGTGACCCCCTCCATGAGTCAGACCCTGAATTACTTGGGTCAGGTCCATGGCCATCATGGAGGCCATGAACTCCCGAGCTAACTCTGATGACCCTCCCAGGGAAGGCAGGTTAAAGTCACCCAGAACTATAAGAATTAAGATCAATCAAAAATATACCAATACAAGTTTATGTTGCTACCCATTATGTTGCTACCCAAAAGCAACTCCTGGAGGTATGAAGCATATCAAACATAACAAACAAGCACAATCCTTGCTGTTGTTTTTTCTGCCTGGGGATGATAGGTGTGGAAGTCCAGCATGTCTAGGCAGCATCAAGTTGCCCAATCATTTTTCTATTCTAGAGCCATTCATACAGGCAGTCCTCGACTTACGATTGAGCCCATTTCTGTTTTAAGTGAGACATTTGTTAAGTGAATTTGCCCCACTTTACAACTTTTCTTGCCACAGTTGTTAGGTAAATCACTGCAGTTGATAAGTATTCTGTACCAGCCTGCTACCGGCCCTGCAGCAAAAGCAGGGACGACCCCTTTACAAACGGCAAGAGGCTGGAATAAAGCCTGCCAAATTTATTCACATAAAACAAGAGCAAGACAAGACACCAACCATAAAACACGAGCTAAGAAGCAGGAACAATCCAAGCGGTTGCCTTCAGCAAACCAGCCCTCCCACACATTCCCCTTAAATACAGTTCAGGGTGTGGCCTCTCTGTGCCTCCTTCCGAGGTGCCCCATTGCCTCCCTCTGTTTACTCCTGACTGACTGCCTCCTGCGTCGGGTGTCCTTGAACAGGGTCAGCTGTGGGTCATCTTCATCCACGCTGTCACGCTCACACAGCTGGGTCTGCATCGTGACCAGATGAGAGGGGCCTTGCTGGGGGCTCTCATCAAGCTGTCCAATCCCCTCAGCAAGCTCTTCAACACCCCCCCTCCTCCTCCTCTGAGTCGTCCGACCCAACTCCCGAACCCACAGGCTGACCCTGAATCACAACAATAAGTTAGTAACTTGGGTTGTTAAATGACTCTGGCTTCCCCATTGACTTTGCTTCTCAGAAGGTTACAAAATGGGATCACATGATCTTGGGACACATAAATATGAACCTGTTTCCAAGCATCTGAATTTTGAGCACGTGATCATGAAGATGCTATAAAGGTTGTAACTGTGTAAAATGGTCGTCAGTCACTTTTTTCAGTGCTGTTGTAACTTTGAATGGTCACTAAATGAACTGTTGTATATTTTGTAGACTAGAGTAAATCCCAATTAGCTATGAAATAGTCTATCACTTGGACGTTTTGCTAATGATGATTCTCCAGCCTATACTAATTAAAATATTTCTTTTCATAAGGACAACACTGGGTATCTAAATATGCAGTTTTGAGCTCCTGCGGAAAGGATAGGTTGAACCAATATTTCCAAACCACAATAGAGGTGACGATGGTTTATCCAAAGGTAGTTCTATAAAACAAACTTTCCCTTTTGGGATTTGCACCTTGTTTAGAAAACTAATGGAGCCTTCTTCAGGACCGGATTGCTGTACTTTTCCTTGTATGTTGTACTGCGATGCCAGTGACAATATGTACACCAATAAGTACAACACAGTGGTCTGCAGTAACTAACGCTGTCGCATAGAGCAGGGGACCCCAATCTTTTTGATTCTGCAGACTGGCAGCAGAGGTGGTGGCTCCGGCAATTTCAGCAGCAGAGGGGGGGTGGGGTTGGTTTCACACATGCAACCCACGCATGCGCAAGTGAAGCTTCATATGCTTGCCCACTGCTTTGGTGGCACGGTTCACAATTGGCCATGGCCCGGTAGCGGTAGCTATGGCCCAGGGGTTGGGGACTCCTGGCATAGAGGGCTATATGCCTGAAAGGGTTTGTGGAAGTTTAAACCCTTATAGGGCAGAGCAGAATTCAAAATCATGCAGAAACATGAAAACACTTCATGGATATGGACCGGTGCCTTGGAGTTGTGGACCATTGATGGTTCATTGACATCATAGTGCAGCTTAAAAAAGAAAGGGGCTGCTCATCCCAGCTCTGGGGATGAGTTTATTGCACTTGTTTCTATTGCCTGAATGAGTCTATGAGAGACATAGACATATTCAAATGTACTCCTTGTTGCCTTGGAAGGGAGCATATGCATGCAATAATTGGATCTACACATCTGCTCTATTCACATTGCAGCAGGCTGGTACTTGTTCAGCTGGTGTCATTTGGATATCAGGCCTCTAGTACATAAGAAACTAGTTCACACTGGGAACAAAAGCTATGGCTTCTTCTAAGGAATCAGTAATGGTTTTGTAACACTTTGCAAGTACTAATTGTACTTCCTTTGTCTGTGATTAATTTTCCCTCCCTTGTTTCTCCTGAAAATTGTTCAGTACTTATTGATGAAAGAGAGAATGAAGAGTTGCTAGGGGGAAAAAAGGTAAGGATTTCAGAACAGGAAACAATTTACTATCAGATTCTGTTTCAATAAACTTTTTTTTAAAAAAAAATCAGTAGCACCTCCTTGACGGTGTGATTCCTTGCTTTGTTTTCCATTAAAAATTGTTTATTAAGTTATCAATAAAATTTGCAGTGATTTCATTTAATTTATTCCAGATGTTGGCTATGCTTACAGTGAAATTATTATGTTTTTGGATCTTTAGTGTTCTTGTATTAATTTTTTTAAAGAGTCCAATCATACTTGGTTTATAGAACCGGAAGGCTTTACAAAAGCCTTAGGTAAACATTTTTTCTTACTAGTATTTGCAACAGTTATGGTGTTCTTTGGAATAATTGGCCAACTTATTGACATTCTCATCATCAAATTATTTATCACCTGGGAATTTGCAGCCAAACATCTTGATTTCTACCTGAGAAGCCAGTAGTCAAGAAAAATGCTTCCTCTTCTGTGAAAAGTAGTGACATCACTCCCATGAGTAATCAAGGAGGAGTTGTATGTGCACTATCAGCAGTGACATTATCTGAAAGAAAGAGAAAAGGAGAGTAGTGAAGAATATAGTGATTGCTCAGTCTTACAGCCATTGGGCCTTAGGAGTTATTTTTATAACCTTGGCACAGGCATCAAAAGCTTCTGTGCAAGTCAACGGTGTGTAAAATTCTAGACTTAAATAAATGTCATACTTTCCACTGACAATAAATCACTCTACACATATATTTTCAGTAATGCATTTCAGCAGGGAGTCAAAAGTATACATAAAGCCCTTCCATATTTTATTAGTCATATGTCATATATTTAGTAGACACTTGTGAGTTTGAAGTTTTGCCATAATCAGCTCATATGAAATACTTGCGCTCAGGAGAATGAATCCCAAAGTAAATGGGTCATATACTAATACAGTATGTTTAGTCTGACTAGACTAGAGATTCCCAAATGGGGTGTTGGAGCCTACTGCTATGCTGGGGGTGAGCTGCACTGAAAAAAATTAACCTACCCTAGCAATCTGCCTTTGTTAGAACAGAGAGGACCTTTTTCAAATTGGCAGATTTTCTATGAAAATGGCATCAACAAGGGAGAAAGTAACTTTGGAACAGAAGTCTTTGATGAAGTTTAAAAAGTGTCTATAGATGCTCAGAATTATCATTCTTTCCTTGATTCTTGGCTGGTTAGCAAAAGAGCCAAGAGGTTGGTGGATGTCAGAATGCCATATGTGGAACTCACTAAGAATAAAACATAAGCTTTCTAGACCAGAAATGAAGTTTCAGATTTTATGGAACACCAGGCTCTTGAGAATTCATGGACTATAAACAAATAATAAAATATTGCTGTATTGAAATTAGAAGGAAACAAGCTTAAAGACTTCTCCAGACATGAAAAGGTAAAATAAATTCCTCTTTGTTAGTTGTAAGGCAATTCCTTTTGGGGGGAAGACAAATGCAGCAGCAATTCAAGATTATCGGTAGCTGCCATTTTAAACACCCTGACGTTTCCCAACATGGTGCCCCTCCAAAAGAAAAGGATTAGTGGCTTGCAGTTCCAACTATCTTTTTAAAGAGGATTGGGGTAGGGGGATAACAGTGGGTCACTGGAAGCTGCCATAGAATGTTAGGTCTTGACATCACTTCTGAATGGTCATTGGGGTTGATGTATAATTCAGTCTGCAGCTTTTGCTTGTTTATTTCTTTATCTTTCATTTGTTTGAATCACCCATCTCCCTCCGTTTATTTTTATGTTATTGACCCCATTTTGCATCACTTTGTATCTAGAAGGCTGCTAAAATTGTTGTCCCTGTGAAGGTTATCTACCAAGCATTAAAAGCATAATCAAGAATCCCTGGATTTCCATGACTTGACAACTGCAAAAGCCATTATAAAATGAGGAGGGGGAGAAGTGAAGGGGAAAAAAAGGAAAGAAAAACCTATTATTCGTGTTGACTCTATGATCCTTATCCAAAGTTGCAAGAGAATCCCAGTGTGCATACTAATGTACCAAAAAAAAATAAATGGAGAAAAAAACCACATTGTTATGGATGGAATTGAGTATATAGTGCTGGATAAATATTGATTTTAGAAAATCTCCCAATGGTTTTTTTTGTCCTTGTAATCTCATCTGCAACATATTTTAGGAAGCAGACAGCTACTAATTCAGATATGCAGAATGCTATTGTCAATAAATTGTCAAATATCCGTCTATCCATTGATCATTATTGCTTTAAATATTCATTAAAGTTACCTGTGAAGAAACTGATGGGTCAATTCTGATTAATAGCTTGAGAGTAAGGGGGCCAGTCCATCTCAGTTAACAGCAGAATACCTAGCATAGTTAGATAGCAAATACTTAACTTTATGAGGGGGGTCCTTGGTGCTCTCTGAGCTTGCTTGTTTTCTTGCAGACGTTTCATTATCCTAACTCGATAACATCATCAGTGCTAGTAAGTGCTGTTTGCTGTCAGTTTATATTCTGGTGTCTTGCTTGTCTGTGTGGGTGGAGATGGTCTTAGGGATTTTTTGGTTGGGCTATTTACTAATGACTCTTGATTGGGGGTATTGCTTACTTGATTGTTGGTCTGAAGGTAGTCTTAACTTTATTTCATATTTATATATTAGCAATCATAATCAATATTTTTTTTAATTTTAAAAATAAATTATTGTTTTAATTTTTAAAAAAATTAAAAAAAAATTAAAAAATCAATACTGTAGCGGGGAAGAGAAGAGATGACTTTGCTATTCAATTTGCAAAGCAAAGCACATGTTTAAAATTCTACACAATATTTAGCACTGAAGATAATCCCCCAAAAAAGATAAAGAGAGAGAGAGAGAGAGAGAGAGAGAGAGAGAGAGGGGGGGGGGGGGAGGGAGAGGGAGAGGGAGGGAGAGTTCTCTTATTACGCTTCTGAGTAACCTTTCCCTATTCCCTTATGCTGAGTGTTCATGTCAAAAGATTACAGTATGTTTTGTAGAACGCGAATGAAGAAAGTGAATACGAATACACAGCAAGTCATTTGTTTTATATAATATGTCACTCGTATAAGGTGTCCTTGGCCTTTCTGTGCTAGACTGTGTGGAAAATATTTAGTAAACTTTGTATAACTTGTTTCCTGTTTAACTTGTCTTGGCCCTGAAATATGACAGCTTTCAATTTCCTACAGGTTTCTTTTTACATGACATCTTAATAAAGTAAGTAAAATTGCAAGTTAGATTTCCTTTCTGAAATAGATTTACAGAAGAATTTTTTTTCAGCACTGCCAATTGAAAGGATACATTTTGCCTTCTTTTTTCTCTCTCTCCATTGCCCTCCTCTTCATAATGTCTTTGTTGGATTGGGCTTACTCCAACTCTTATTTGATGACTTGAAAACAGTGTTTAGACGGGATAAATGATTCAATGGAAATTAAATCTTATTTCAGTTCCATGCTCTGCAAGAAAAGCCCTGATGTGAACAGCAGTAGCAATGCTGGAAATTTTTTTTTTTTTGCAGCGAAACACTCTTCAGCCGTGCTAAATATCATTACTCGTGATGTTTCAAATAACATAGGCGGCTGTTAAGATTCAAGATTTTCATCAAGTTTATAGTGGATAGTTGTTGTTTTTAAAACAAAACTTAATCACAGTGCAAAGTACAGTTAAACACAGAAACCTGGATCTGGATTTCCAGGATTTACCCTCATTAGCAGTTACAGACAAGAGTTATTATTAGACTACTGACAACTTAGGGCAACTGAAATTTAGGGTTCTTGGTTTTAATGTTTACTTTATGTAATGTCTAATGACTTTCAGAATGTGAAAAGCATACAAAATATGTAGCTTCTCTCCTTTCTAAGAATGGAGAGATTAAAAATTAGGCACTATGGAACAAGGTGTACTGAGATCCAATCTACATAGTAAGATCCATCTCAAGAAAGCAAAACTGAGAACATAATTGCCACTTGATCATATAGCACTTGTAGACACTCATGTTGTTCAACATCTGTATGAAGCCACTCATTGGGGTTCCTCAGGTTTTTGGAAAGATACCCTTATGAGATCCCAATTTATTTCTATTATTTATCCACTCAGAGTTACTGTGTACCACGAGATATGCAGCAAATAAATTTAATAATAATAATTTAAGTAAAGTTCTGAGGATGCTTAGGCATCATAAGAGGTGGACGATGGTCAATAAAGCCTGTTAGGAAGAAGGCAGATGGATCCATCCAGATTTCTTCCTCTAAGTCAGGATATGTAACTATGGTCCCTATATGATCCATGGACTTCAATCCCCAGGGTTCCTGAGCCAGTAATTCCTGCTAGGTGTATGGAGCCAACTAGATGGTACCGCCCCAGGCGCTTAATGGATCCTGATAGGTTCCAGGCAGCGCTGGGGTCCCCACCTGCCTCCTTCGCTCACAACTCGGCGGATGCCTTAGTGGAAGCCTGGGAAAGGGCAGCCATGAAGGCACTTGACCGAGTTGTACCCTTGCGGCCCCTGACCCGGTGCAGATCCCAGCGAGCTCCATGGTTCTCCATGGAGCTTCGGGAGATGAAGCATTGGAGACAGGGCCTAGAGAGCTGTTGGAGGTCCAGCTGATCTGAATCCGACCGATTGCGACTAAGAACCTATATTAGGTCTTATCTCGCAGCGATAAGGGCGGCGAGGTCTAATTACTTCTCCGCCCTTATCGAGTCTGCAGATAACCGCCTGGCCGCCCTGTTTAGGGTGACCCGCTCCCTCCTGAATCAGGAGGTGAGGGAGGAACCGTTGCAGGGTCGTGCCAAGGAGTTTAGTCAACATCTGTCGGACAAAATCGCTCGGATTCGGACTGGTCTGGACTCCAACTGGGCAGAGTCTGACGATCAGGACATGGGCGGTCTTGTCGATGTTATCTGGGAGGAGTTTGATTCTGTGACCCCGGAGGAAGTGGACAGGATTATGGAGAGGTTGAGCTCCACCACATGTTTATTGGACCCGTGCCCTTCCTGGCTGGTTTATGCAGCCCGGGAGGGGACACGAGGCTGGTTCCAGGCGGTTATATCTGCCTCTTTGAGTGAGGGTAGTTTCCCCGCTGTCTTGAAGGAGGTGGTGGTGAGACCTCTCCTCAAGAAGCTTGCCTTGGACCCAGCTGTGTTAAATAACTTTCGTCCGGTCTCCAACCTTCACTTCCTTGGGAAGGTTGTTGAGAGTGTGGTGGCGCATCAGCTCCCTCTGGTCCTGGATGAAGCGGATTATCTAGACCCGTGCCAATCGGGTTTCAGGCCCGGGTACAGCACGGAGACAGCATTGGTCGCTCTGGTGAATGATCTCTGGAGGGCCTGGGACAGGGGATATTCCTCTGTCCTAGTCCTAGACCTCTCAGCGGCTTTTTATACCATCGACCATGGTATCCTGCTGCTGCATGTCAGGGGATTGGGAGTGGGAGGCACAGTTCTTCAGTGGTTCTCCTATCTCCTGGGACGTTCGCAGTCAGTGTTGGCAGGGGGGCAGAGGTCGACCTCGAGGTCTCTCGTTTGTGGAGTTCCTCAGGGGTTGGTCCTCTCGCCTCTCCTGTTCAACATCTACATGAAACCGCTGGGTGAGATCATTCGTGGTTTTGGAGTTGGGTATCATCAGTATGCTGATGATACCCAGCTTTTCATTTCAACCCCAAACCACCCCAGTGATGCCCTCAACGTGATGTCCCGTTGCCTGGAAGCGGTTCGGGTCTGGATGGGGAGGAACAGACTTCAACTCAACCCCGACAAGACTGAGTGGCTGTGCATACCGGCATACTGGGATATTCAGAATATTCCACCTCTTTCCATGGGGGGGTGAGCTTTTACCCCCCGTAGATAGGGCTCGCAACTTGGGAGTCCTCCTAGATTCGCGGCTTACTTTGGAAGACCATATAGTGGCTGTGACTAGGGGGCCTTCACCCAGGTTCGCCTGGTGCGCCAGTTGCGGCCCTATCTAGACTGGGATGCCATGTGTACGGTCACTCATGCGCTCGTGACCTCTCGTCTGGACTACTGCAATGCTCTCTACATGGGGCTTCCCTTCAAGACCACTCGGAGGCTCCAACTGGTACAGAATGCAGCCGCGAGAGTTGTCTTGGGAGTTTCCCGATACTCCCATGTTACACCTCTGCTCTGCAAGCTACATTGGCTACCGGTTGTCTTCCGAGTGAGATTCAAGGTTTTGGTAATGGTTTTCAAGGCCCTACATGGCATGGGTCCAGAGTACCTCGGGGATCACCTGCTGCCGGCATCAACTTCCCTCAGCCCTGTGCGCTCCCACAGAGAGGGCCTCCTCAGGGTGCCACCGGTCAGAGAATGTCGGCTGGTGGCCCCCAGGGGGAGGGCCTTCTCGGTGGGCACCCCAGACTTATGGAATCAGTTGCCGGTTGAGCTCCAGACGGCGCCTGACCTTCGCTCCTTCCAACGTGATCTGAAGACCTATTTATTTGAACAAGCTGGCCTGGCCTGATGGGGGATGTGTTGGGGTTTTTATTGCAGGTTTTTTTTATACCATTATTTATTGTTTTAGCTCGGGCTCCTATTTAATTCTCTTTTAACTTTTGTATTTTGCATTTTATATGTGCCCTGTTCACTGCCCTGAGTCCTTCGGGAGAAGGGCGGTATACAAATATAATAAACTTAACTTAACTTAACTTAATTCTGGGAGTTGAAGTCCATAGGTTGTAAAGAAGCCATAGTTGCCCACTCCTGCTCTAAGCTTAGAGAGAAGAAACTATCCAAAGAGACATTATCTCTAAGATCATACATTTGCAATGTAAAGATGATGAATAAGTTTAACCAATTAGTATTAATATTTTCAAAGAAGGGTAGACATTTTTTTTAAAAAAAAATGGAAGAAGCTATGACAAAAATGCAAAAGGATTAAAATTACAATAGAATGGTAGTCAGCTGGACTCCCTGTGCAATTCCATGAATGAAGAGGAATCTAGAAGTATCTCATCTCAATCTATAATCAGAGCATTAACAAGTATCAAGAAACAAGCTTTTCAGCTTCTTTTCTTTAAGAACAATGCCTATGTTTTTCCTGTGCTTTCAGAGAAAGTAATAGATGACAAATTCTTTCCTCAGCAGCGCTTGCCAGATATATTTTAAGACAAAGAGTTGATGATTCCACAGTAATTGGAAATAAAAGATTAAAAGCACTGTAAGTACTTGCTTTTAATTTGCCCATTTTAATCTTAATGGTTCTTAATCAATTCACCATCAGAAGAGATTGAGGTGATAAAGGTTTTTTTGTCAGCCTTTATCCTATCTAGATACCAGCCTTCAGATCTCGTCTGTGACACAGTTATATTACATGTAGTCCTTGACTTATAACCACAATTGAACCTGAATTTTCTGTTGCTAAATGAGATAGTTAGGTTTTGCCCCATTTTATGACCTTTCTTGCCACAGTTGTTAAGAGAATCACTGTAGGTGTTAATACCATGATTGTAAAGAGAATCTGGCTTCCCCATTGACTTGGCCCTTCAGATGGTCAAAAAGGTGATCATATCACTCCCAGGACATTGCAATCATCATAAATATGAGCCAGTTGCCAAGCATCCAAATTTTGATCACATGACCGTGGGGATGCTGCAGTAGTCCTAGATCAGGGGTGTCAAACTCAATTTCATTGAGGGCCTCATCAGCATTGCAGTTGCCCTCAAGGGGCCGTGTGGGTATGGCTAGGGTAGGCGTGGCCTACTGGGTGGGCGTGGCTAGATTGCGTATCGCCTACTGGGTGGGCGTGGCCAGCTCTACATCGTTCGCATCAAGGCTGCCTATGGGGGCCTGGGCAGGAGTGGGACAGATCTGAGGGTCTCTGGCAGAAGGAGGGTCTCTGGGCCAGGGCCAAGGCAGTGGGGGCCGTTCCCTCACTGTTTCCAGGATGGCTTCGCGGGCCACATGAAACCACTTCGCGGGCCACATCCGGCCCCCGGGCCTTGTGTTTGACATGTCTGTCCTAGATGAACAAAATGTTTATAAGTGACTTTTTCAGTGCTGCTGTAACTTTGAATGGTCACTAAACAAAAGTTTTTAAGTCAAGGACTACCTGTACAGCAAAAGAGAAGGTCATATAATATCTTGGTCTGTTAATTTAAGCAGCCATGATGAACAAAACCACAATATGCCTCAATTCGGAAAGTCCCTGCCCAGTCAGAACAGAACAGAACAGTATGACAGAGTTGGAAGGGACCTTGGAGATCTTGTAATCCAACCCCCTGCTCAGACAGGAAGCCCTGTACCATTTCAGACAAATGGTTGTCCAAGCTATTCTTAAAAATTTCCAGTGTTGGAACATTCACTACTTCTGGAGGCAGGTTGTTCCACTGATTAATTGTTCTGTCAGGAAATTTCTCCTTAGTTCTAGGTTGCTTCTCTCCTTGATTAGTTTCCACCCGTTGTTTCTTGCCCTGCCTTCAGAGGCTTTGGAGAATAGCTTGACTCCAGTGATGGGATTCAAATATGTGAACAACCAGTTCTCTGTGTGGATGCCACTTCCGGAAGTCCATTCTGGGCCTGGGCAACAAAAAATTAGCTACTGGTTCTGCTGAACTGGTGCGAACTGGCTGAATCCCACTACTGCTTGACTCCCTCTTCTTTGTGGCAACCCCTTCTTCCCCAAAAGTCTTCTCACCCAAAAGTGGTTTTGTAGAAGGAAAGGTTCTAGCAAATGCCCTAGCCCTTTCCCTGGCATTTAATTACATCCCCTTTAATAACATCTCACTCAAACCTTTCTGTGCTGACAGTGCAGTTTTGAAGAACTGCTGTAGCCATGCATTTACACTAAAACACAATATTGGAAACCTGACTGAGCATGGGAGGAAAAGCTGGCACATTGACAATAATCAGAAAACCCTTAAGGATGTGCCGGAGTTTGCACATGTACATAAAGGTTTCCTCTTTTGAAAAAAGGGATTAAATTCTTCTGTTTCAACCTTGTTTTTTCAGTTAGGTTGACTTTTGGATAGAGAAGACTCAAGACCGTCATTAAAGGTCCTCTGTATAATTGTGTGGCCCTTTTGATTGAACCTGTTGGCTTCATAATATTCTGTCTATTTGAAACTGTGGTCTGGCGTCTCAGCTTTTGGCTTTGACTGCATCTTTGATGAAGGAGGATTGTAGTACTTTTCTTGCATAAGGAGGATGGAAAAGACATGGGAATTTGGTCCACTTTTGTGTCGACTGCCAGCAAATTCTGTGGATTGATTCCCACTAAGCCTAATTGTTGGGCTGTCTCAAACTCATCTAGTCCCATTCACACAAAGTACAATGCAAGAGCTGGTGCCAAAAGCTTTTCAAATTTGGGTAATTCCCCAAAATATGTATTGTGGTGCCTTGGAAAGCAAAGTATATCCAACATTAATCCCCTTCAGCTATTTTGGCTTATTTTGTTTGACTTGGCAATGGGAAAGTATAAATCATGAATCTGTAGAAAACGTGCCAATCTGTATTTAGAGGAGACCGTAGTGGTAGGCAGTAAAGCTTGTTGTTTGTCATAGCTCGTTCATTGCAAATGAATTTGTTCCTATGGTAACTGGCATTCCCATGTCCAAAAAGATTAAGGTGCTGATGTAACATGACACTTGAGGCTTTAAACAATGTTAAGAGCATAAAATCAAGCATGGTTTTTACTGGATTGGGACATCAAGAAGATACTATTGCAATAATAGTATCTTTATACACTTATGATTGTGTATCATCTGACCCATCCACTGCGATAATCAAGTTTGCAGATGATACAACTGTGGTGGGTCTTATTATAGGTGGGGATGAAACAGCATATAGGGCGGAGGTACAAAAACTATCCATATGGTATAGTAACAACAACTTGCACCTAAACATTGGCAAGATGAAAGAGATGGTTTTAGACTTCCGGAGAAAAAAGGAGGAACCTGCCCCATTTTACATCGGGGAGGACTGTGTAGAGAGAGTTTCCTCCTTTAAATTTCTGGGAGTCTACCTCTGTGAAGATCTGACCTGGAAAGTTAACACAACCCAGGTGGCTAGAAAGGCCCAACAGAGGCTTCACTATAATAATAATAATAATAATAATAATAATAATAATAATAATAATAATAATAATAATAATAATAATAATAATAATAATAATAATAATAATAATAATAATTTAATTTCTATACCGCCCTTCTCCCAAAGGACTCAGGGCGGTGTACAGGGCAATAAATACAATAGAAATACAATGTACAAAAGTTAAAAAAGAATTAAACATTGTAGCCCAATTACAATAAAAATAATAAAATTAATATTAAAACACCCCAAAACCCATCAGACCAGGCCGGCTTGTTCAAATAAGTAAGTTTTTAGGTCACGGCGGAAGGAGCGAAGGTAAGAGCCATCTGGAGCTCAACCAGTAAACGGTTACAAAGGTCTGGCGCGCCCACAGAGAACGCCCTCCCCCTGGGGGCCACCAGTTGACACTCTCTGACCGACAGCACCCTGAGGAGGCCCTCTCTTTGGGAGTGCACTGGACGAAGGGAAGTTGATGCCGGCAGCAGGTGCTCCTGTAAGTAATCTGGACCCATGCCATTTAGGGCTTTATAGGCCATCACCAGCACCTTGAATCTCACCTGGAGGGCAACCGGAAGCCAATGCAGCTCGCGGAGTAGAGGTGTTACATGGGAGTATCGGGAAACCACCACCACCACTTGCGCAGCCGCATTCTGCACCAGCTGAAGCCTCCGAGTAGTCCTCAAGGGCAGCCCCATGTAGAGAGCATTGCAGTAGTCTAAACTGCAGTAGTCTAAATGAGCGCATGAGTGACTGTATGCAAGGCATCCAGATAGGGCCGCAACTGGCACACCAGGGGAACCTGGGCAAAGGCACCCCTAGTCACAGCTCCTATATGATCTTCCAAGGAGAGTTGCGAATCTAGGAGGACATCCAAGTTGCGAGCCCTATCTACAGGGGGTAATAACTCTTGCGGAAGAACAGGGTAGAACAACAGCTAATGACCCTCTTTTACTGGTCTACTATAGAGAGCGTCCTCTCGTATGGTATTGTGGTTTGGTATGCTGGTCTGACAGCCACGGACAGAAAAGTATTACAGAGGGTAGTGAGCACAGCACAAGACATTGTGGGCTGTTCCCTGACACTACTGGATGACATCGCCAGGGCTCATTGCCTTGGAAGAGTGAGGAAGATTCTCAGGGATGACTCACACCCTGGACGGTATCTCTTTACTCTCCTACCATCCAGTAGGAGATATAGGAATATAGCCAGCCGTACCAACAGGCTGAAAAATAGCTTTTATCCGTGGGCTGTTAGGCTTTTAAATGGGACATAATCTTATGCAGAATTGACTTGGGAGGCCGGTGTGTGGTGTAGTTGGTTCACATGGTGTGGTAGAATGGAGGGTTTGTTGTCACTGTGTGTTGGGGGGAGAGAGCACGGGGGGAGGCTCAGCTAATCTCAATGTACACATGTTGTACTTTGACAATAAAGGTTTATTATTTATTTAATAGGAATAATAAAAATGACTCAATTTTTGTAGAGTACAGCACAAAATGGCACACCCAATATTTGTCTTCCCAAGAGGATGCAGTTTTCCTGGCTTCTCTGCATGCAAACTCTTTTTATTTTAAAAGCATGGCTACTGACTGGCCAGCAGCATCCTGTAATGAAAATCAAATCTTCTAGAGTAGTGTTTCCCAACCTTGGCAATTTTAAGATGGATGGACTTCAGCTCCCAGAATTCCCCAGCCGAGAACAACAAAGATTTTTAGGGGACTGAAAGAAGGGTTGCAGTAAGTGGGAATGTCTAGTCTGGTGAAAAGAAGGACTAGGAGTGACATGATAGCAGTATTCCAATATCTAAGGGGCTTCCACAAAGATGCAAGGTTCAAGCTATTCTCCAAGGCAGGACAAGAAGCAATGGATGGAAGCTAATCAAGGAGAGAACCAACCTGGAACTAAGGAGAAATTTCCTAACAGTGAAAACAATTAACCAATGGAATGGCTTGCCTCCAGAAGTTGTGGGTGACTGGACACCATTTGTCTGAAATGGTATATAGTCTCATGCTTGAGCATGGGGTTGGATTAGAAGACCTCAAAAATCCTTTCCAACTCTGTTATTCTATAATTCTGGTGTACAGAATCTTCTTTAACTTTTTGGTGCATTTATTTGCAGCTCCATATAACATGAGTACTGTTGTTTATGATATGCAGTTGGCATCTCAGTCCTTTTCATGTGCTTTATGCATATCAGGAACTAATAATTTCATGGTCTAAGACTTTAGGTCTGTCTCTTTTTTATTTGAGTCAACACTATATAGGACATTCAAGCAAGTTATTACTGACTTACATAAAGTTATTTAAAGCTATTAGGGGGGAAACAACACCCTAGTACTGAAATGCTCACATGTCTACTTATATTTTTAGAACCAGCAGGCAACAAATACTTCCCTTTCTCACATGTAGTGCCATCATATATAGCAGGCTCTACCAGCCATGCTGGCTCAGGAATTCTAGGACTTGAAGTCCATAAGTCTTAAAATTGCCAAGGTTGGAAACCCCTGATATTTCCATACAGTACTAACCTTGTGAACTCTAAAGCTTCCTCTTTCCACTATGTATTCAAGATAGACAGTGGTTAACATTTATATGTTATTTGTATGTAAGGATGTAGGTATATACGTATGTTGTAAATAGCATGTTTAAATGTGTGCTATATATTGTACACCTTTGAGAGCAAGCAACATTTCATTTTTAATGAAATTAATTTTTTAACCCTAATCCTAACCCTGTCTGTCTGTCTGTCTGTCTGTCTGTCTATCTATCTATCTATCTATCTATCTATCTATCTATCTATCTATCTATCTATCTATCTATCTATCTATCTATCTATAAGAAAAACATCTGAGGTAGTATGCCATAAAGATTAATCCTTTCTCCTCACATGTAGAGAAAAGCATCACTTCCTTTTCAGTATATGAAATGAAAGGTTCATTTTTTTAATGATTCATACCCAACTCAATTCAGATATATTTTATATTCAGTTATATTTTCTACCTGGGTATCTTGTAGCGTGCAAAGCTGCCCACAGTCTCTAGCATCTGGAAAACTCATTAAAACTCTTGTTTATGTTTCTCCCCAACTAAAAGGAAAATGTTGAATAGTGCCAGGGTTTAGTTGTTATAAATTTCAGCAGATTTCTCTCCCCCCCTCCTTTTGATTACTTCTGCGTTTCTGTAATGGGAAAAAAAATTGAAGCCACAGTATAAATTTGAGAAGCTTTTCCTCTGCTACACTGAAATTTTATCACCAGCCATGTACCAGCCTATCATCATTCCTGTATATGGAAATAGTTGAAAAAGATACAGAATGTTGTGCATTCTGCCAACTCTCAGCTCTTGTCTTTGTTTGTCCCAAACTTCTCTATGCCAGCTTCACAATCGCCTCCTGCCAGATTTGAGCTTTGAAAATTAACATATTTTGTGTATGACATATGTTTGAAATTAGCAGGAAATGCAGCCAAGGACTAGAAATTAACCGGGAAAAGTTTTTATCAAACATTTGGGAGGCAAAAAAGACTTCTGTTGGCTTCAAATGTTAGGATAAGCTATTGTCTCTTAAATTAATTCAATATGAATCACTTAGAAATTGACAGCATAATACTGCCTGTCGGTCTGTATACATCTGCTCTTCCATTTCAGATAAATTGCACATTAGTGTGCAAGACAGCTCTCCATGTCCATGCTGTGGGCACACATTGTTCCTGGTGTATCTTATTTTTACCCTAAATATTTTATTATAGTTGCTTCTAGCACATCTTGAGGACTATTCTTTCTTATTTGAGTCTGCTGACCAACTGAGGTTCTCAGTTTAATATAGCAATTTGTTTACTGAAAGTATTTTTAGTTCCCCAATGACTTGTACATGATCAGTAAAAAAAAATAAGTGAACTTCCTTGGAGGTGCATAAACTTCAAGGCATGGCAAAGAAAGAAACAAGAGACAGACGTAAGACCAATCTAGAAGAGAGCGCTGAGACAGTTTCAGCAGGTGTTCCCATCTTTTAAATTCCATGCTTACAATAATTAGCTCAAAAATGCAACAAAAGATATTGGTGAGATTGAGTGAGTCCAAAGAGTGGCAAAAATAATAATAATAATAATAATGGTGGAAGGTCTGAGGGACAAAACGTATCAAGAGAAATTGGAGGATCTGAATATAGAGCTTGGAGGATAGAAGGGAAAGGGGAGACATAATTGAAACCTTTAAATATATTAAGGATGGGAATATATTGAGCCTTGGTGGAGCAGTGGGCTAATGCCTCCTTAAGTAACACCAGCTGCCTGCAATTAGTGCAGGTTCGAGTCCCACCAGGCTCAAGGCTGACTCAGCCTTCCATCCTTCCGAGGTAGGTAAAATGAGGACCCAGATTGTTGGGGGCAATTAAGCTGACTTTGTAATAATGCCACTGGGGTGTGTGTGAAAGCCCTAATAAGCAGGCATATACATAGAATGAAGGCTACTGCTAAGCTTGTAAGCCGCCCTGAGTCTTCGGAGAAGGGCGGGATATAAATGGAATTAAAATAAAAAATAAATAAAAAAAATAAGATTCTAGAAAGTAATCTTCCGAGGTCAGTAAAATGAGGACCCAGATTGTAAACCACTTAGAGGGCTGTAAAGCACTATGAGATGATATATAAGTCTAAGTGCTATTGCTATTTTTAATATTAAGCAAAAATCAAGAACACAGGAGCATAACCTCAAGCTGATAGGAGGGAAGTTCAAAAGCAATGTTAGAAAGAGTAATGGAAGCTTGGAACTAACTTCCAATGGTGGTAATGGGTCAATCCTCAGTAACTGAGTTTAAACATGCTTGGGATATCATGTTTGCTTTTTCTACTTGTAGGGGAGATGAAATTTAATAAATAGGAATGTATAAACACATGTCTATCATCTGACAAAATTAAATAGGAATTAAAATAATAATAAATTAAAATAATAAATACGTTGATAAGAAAACACAAAAACAAACAAGCAAAAAACTCAAAGGGCAATTTCAATGGACCCCTGGATCTATTTCTTCCATTAGTTTTCTCTGTTTCTAACTATTCGAATGGAAGATTTAAAAGCTTATAGTTTCTATTCTTTTGTTAACACCCAACCACATTTCTTCTTCTTCTATAGACACCATTTTTAACTACCAGGATAGTACTCTGGTACACCAATGACAACACCTTGGTCAGTAAATGTTGGATGTCACATCCTTTTTAGTATGTATTTGTAAAATATATGCCAAATAGATCACAATCCCTTTCTGGACATCCTTCAATTTTGTAGGTAAATGCCGCAATAGATATATAGCTCCCATCACACTGAAGATAACCAAAAATGTGATTCATTGAATTCATTGTGAATCCTTCCTTAGTAAGTGTGTTTAAGCCAGCCTAGAAAACTACTGGCTGTTCAGGTAGCTTCTCTGATTATTATCCAAACTATTTAGGACAGATGTGTCTGTAGAGTGACATCAAAAATTTCAAAGTAGTAACCATGACTATGCAATCAAAGGACCACCTTTTTTATGTGTATCACATAAAAACCAGGATGACTGCCATCTTGAATTTTCTAACCACGTTCTACATACAACTGTGATGCAAGAGTTTTAATTCAGCAACTTTGAAAAAATCACACTGACTCATACTGGCATCAGTTATTTTCTTTACATTGACTGGGGCAGGGAAGAGAAGAGAGTTGACATTTAGTCTATCTATAGATAGGCCAAAATCAATATGCTGGCTTAGTGGGAAAATGGCAGACTTTAAGCAGTTCAGAGAACAGGCAACAATCATTAGCATCATTAAAGAAAAAAGAAAAAGAAAACTGTCACTTGAGCCAAATCAACATCTGGAAATCTTATGCCTCCCAATCATATCCAACCTAGCTGTCTGGGTACCATTAAGTATCATGCAGTGTTTGCAAATTTTGGGGGAGATATTTAATAATTTTGACAACATTCTGCTGTGCAGTCCAATCCAGGCTGGAAATTGTTATCATTCAACCAAATATTAAAGCCCTTCAAAACTTCTTGTTATAGTGTTTTTCTTCAGGCTGCACTACCTAGTTCATTTTAATACCATCACTTAATATCATTTTAATATAATATAATATAATAATCTAGCATTTTTATATGCTGAAAAGTTGTTTTGGATTACAGTAGTCCTTAACTAAAGATCACAGTTAGGACAAAATTTCTATTGCTACGCAAGGCAGTTGTTAAGCGGGTTGCACCCAGTTTCATGACCTTTTTGCTGTAGACATTAAGTGAATCACACAGTTGTTAAATTAAACCAGATTCCCCTATTGACTTTGTATGCCAGCTGGGAAGATTTGCAAATGGTGATCATATAACCTCAAAAGCCGCAGCCTTTATAAATACACACCAGTTGTCAAGTGCACAAATTTTGATCACCTTTTGACTGTGGGGATGCTGTGACAGTCACAAGTGGGAGGATGCATCATCAGGCACTTTTTTCAGTGTGGTTGTAACTTTGAACGTTTGTGAAATGAATGGTTGTAAGTCAAGGACTACCCATTATCATTAAGTCTGATGAGGGGAAAATGTTCCTTTTTTCCAAAGGAAGAAAAAAACAACCCTGAGGCATATTTTATAAAAGAAAATGGTTTGGCATGCTTGGCATTGTTCAGTTTTGACATAGATGGTCTCTTTGACCCCTCTTTCAAACCAGCAGTCCTCTCTATCCATTGAGCTTTACTCTTTCAACAAAGTCCACATTTTGGACAGAGAGGACCACTGGTTTGAAAGAGGGGTCAAAGAGGCCATCTATGTCAAAACTGAACAGCCCTCTCTCAACAGAGGGGGGAGGGATATGACATCATCTATCTCCAGTCTACAACACAGTCCTTTCAACAGTTCCAAGAAGGGTCCACACCCATTTGCACTATCTGATGACACAGTTAAATCTCCAGGTGGCCTCAATGACTCTCTTAAAGAATGCAAATGACCAGCTCTCTGCAAGGAGTATAAATCCTTCCATTCCCCATCATCCAGTCAGAGCTGAAGAAGCTTCTTGGGTGAGAAGTGAAACGTCTTCAAAGAAAAACAAGAAAGTCCAGTTGTCCGGTGAAAAAAGAACTTTTGGGATAAGAAATTTGGAAGTAGTCAAATAGTCCAATGCACAGACTGAAACATCTTTTGCAGGGCCTGCAATTTCTCAAGCAGCCGAAAGATTGATAAACAGCTTTGCTGCAGGTCTCCTGTACAGTTTGTCATTTTTCTCAAACCGTTTTAAATATGTAATCATCAACAGAATTTCTTCACTGTCTCCAAAGGCTCCCAGGCAAAATGAAAATTTAAAACACAGTCTTTTTTTAATTTCATAAAACAAAACAAAACAAAAAGAACTGTAACACTTTCAAAATCAATACTGCTAATCCATTAGAATAATGTAAAGCAGAGGAGCGCATACAATTCAAAACTCCACTTCGTGATTCTTATATAAAGATCTACTGCCTCCTGTGCGGAGCTGACAGACCATTTTAGGATGACTCAATATTTTAAGGCAAGCGTAATAAAGGTAACAAGCAAGAGCTTCCCCCTTTAAAAGATTCTGACAGCTTTATCATTTTGACATTAATTCCTGACAGTTAACCAGAATTTTTATTGGATGTACTATATTGGAAAAACATAAAGTATTGGCTTTGTAGATGGGATAAAGAAGTCAAGAAGGAACTTAACTGCTACCTTTTCAAGTGTGTGTGTGCATCTCTGGCAAGGCCATTTATTGGCACAATTTAAAAAAACAAATGTTGGACCCACTAAACTAAAAAGGAATCTTCTTATACCCAATCAGAATAATTCATATTATTTGATTACTTAGTTGTCCCAGTTCTATGGAAGACCTCAGCAACCTCTGATTTTTTTATTTTTTTAAAAAAATATTTCACAAACTGATTTATAATGTAGTCTTTGAGGTTTTCCAAACATTCTGATTAATTTTGGCAGCAAAAATAGCCAGAACAGGGACATTTGAAGCAGGGAACCTATAAACATTGCATTTACAGCACATATCTAAAATAGACTAACCATATTTTAAAAATATGTAGGAGTTGGGCAGCTACATAAATTTGTTTAATAAAATAATAATATAAATAGATAAAAAATAAATAAGTAAAAATAATATAAAACTAATGCAAAAAACGTATGACAGTTTTTCACACTTACAATGGTTGCAGCATCCCCGTGGTCATGTGGTCAAAATTCAGATGCTTGACAATTGACTCATACTTACAACGGTTGCAGTGTTCTGAGGTCACTGGGGAAGACAGACTCACTTCATTACGGTATAACTAACTTCACAACTGCAGTGATTCACTTAACAACCGTTGGCAAGAAAGGTCATAAAATGGGGCAAAATTAACTTAACAAATGTCTCACTTAGCAACAGAAATTCTGGGCTCCATTGTGGTCATACGTTGAGGACTACTGTATAGGTGACATGATGAAGACCCGTGAAAGAGTTTCAGGTTCTAGAAACTGGAAACGGCACCATATATATATATATTTTTCTTAAAAAAGGGTCACAGCTTATTACTTATCTTTGCCACCATTTTAAAAGCTTGCTGAAGCTTATTATGTAAACTTTTCATTTTGTGGGGTTTGTGTACCGACAGCCCCAGGCTTCAATTTATAATTTAATGTTCAGAAGCATGCTGCTGTATATTTGCAGAATTACTCTTGTTGGAAGAGGAAAGTCAATTATCCACTTTTTGAAAAAAAAGCAAAAGAAAATAAATATAACTCCAACGCCTTTTTAATAATATGGGGGGAGAAGTTCAGAATCTTCCCAAAGTTAGGAAACGAAGAAAGAGCAAAATAGATTATGTACAGTTGGCAAAGGAACTTTTTTCACATTTCTAATTTAATCAGTATGTTTAATTACAGATACCCCCCCTCCCTTTCTCTCCCTCTGTTTTTCAGAAACACATTGACACTCTCCGTGCGTTTTTGCTAAGAATCCCAGTGATTGTTAATACATTATGCAAGCATGCAGTTTATTACATTTCCTGAGATGGTAAGTTGATGGTTGGTTTCTGTTCATTCCAGGCCTCCCACATTGTGGTGGCACACAGGCCTATCTTACATGAGTCATTTATCACCTCCTTTAAGCGGTTATAATGTTAACCTTACATCATGCTTGTTGTTCAGACATTATCTCCAACGCCTGTCCTACTTTCTGGTTCTTCCTGTTTTTACTTGCTACTAGCTTCTGAAAACACATAGAATTGTACATACCTGTTTTGATGGTCTGATTCCTGTTTGACTTGCCATGCTGGTTTTGTGTATGTATTACAGTGAATTCAGGAAAAGATCTTAGGCAAGACATGAAAACCAAAATACCATTATGGGAAATGATCCGCCAAATTGATAAACAAAAATATTATCTACTCATGTCGCAATGTACTCCACGTTGAATTTATTTAAATGGGTGGTTCAGATTTTTTTATACAGTTGGCCACAGAGAAATTGTGAATGCTCTTTCATTACTAGACAAGCTCTGAAAATACTTGCTTCCAATGAAGTCCAACAAAACCTATGGAGCAAGAAGGTCTACAGATAGTTTCAAGGAAGGAAGGGAACTCAATTTCCATTAGAACTGTGAGCTGAACTGGAGGGTGGGAGTCGTAGTTTGATTCAGATAAAATTTTAAGGCAATGTCTTCCCACATTTCCTCTTCTTATGTTTGTAAGGAGGATAGTTAAATAGTCTCTGCTGTGGTTCTCTACATTTTAGGAAAATATGACAGTGTTGTAACCATGTTTTGAGATTGGCTGATGTTTTGTTAAGCACTGCTTCTTTGGGTACAGGCATCATGTACTTCAAGAAAAATTTACAAGCAAATATATCATCTCCTTATGTTGCTGTCATAATGTAGTGTTATGTCCAAAACGAAGCAATGTGATTTCCATGGTCTTAAGTGGATTTTGATGGCTACATCTCATGGGGTCCATTAGTGAGACTCATTTGTTGCAATAAAGGTGGACAGATATTAGCAGAGATGTTCAGCAAATGTCACTGTAAAGTCTCACCCTTGAGTATAATTAAAGTTAAATTGCAAAGCGCTGTGTGCTTTAAGATAACTCAACCATGACGACGCAAATAGCTATCATATTAACAATATGATAGAAGAAATAGTGATCTTATATAGTACTAAATATGAGATAAATAAAGTTAAAAGGATTTATCTCTTTCTGTAACTTAAAAATATAATTTTAATAAATTAAAACATGTCTCTTTATCATGCTCCAAATCAAAAGCTGAGGTGGCATCCCAAACTGGCTAATTATGAAACCAATCATAGTTTCTCAAGCAAAATCTATAGTCTTAGTCAAATAAAGGTCAAATCCTGATAATTTCATGGATATGTTTATTGTCTTGGCAGCAATATAGAAATGTTTCACCACTGTCTTTTTCTGGATGCTTGCACTTAGATACTCATAAGTTGCAACTCTCAGCATCTCTGTAAACATGGACAGTGATGAACAATAAAGTTCAGCACATCTGGGGTATGATAGGTTACCTACCTTTGATATAAGTATCCAAATCATACCTGTATCTTTTATCCAGTGCCAGAACTCTGAGTGAAAAGGAAATTCAGATTGCAATTTAAGCATAGGGAAAGCTGATGTCCCTTCTTCTCTCATGCTGTGTCCACCTTATGAACCACAACCTTATATATGATTTTTTTTAACAGAGCAGGGGACCACTTATGCTCATTCAGCATTTACCTCTAGTTTAATCCTTCATGGCCCCAATTATCACATTTCGTCTTAAAGTTTGAAGTAGCAGAAAAGCAATTTTTGTTACCATTCACTCTTAGAAAACATAGGGATGGGATTTAGACCATAAAATGGAACAAGAAGCATCTTTCGCCCACTTATCACTGCCAACAGAAAAATAGCACTCCTTGGAGAGCCTTGATTATGGATTTTCCACCTTATAGAGTGTCCATTTGGGACCTTCTCCTAAGAATGGCATTACTCAGGCTGAGCAGTAGCTTGTCCTAGAATGTTTTGGCTGAGGGACAAATGCTAATTAGAAAGTTTTTATGCTATAGAGATGGTGCAAGCTTATATAAGAGAACTATATAGGTGAGTGCCTAGAACTAAATGCATTGTGGTCAAGGCCAATTGACAAGCATAGGAATAAAAGGAAGGTAGGATGAAGCAGCTTAGCTGAAGACGTCAAAGGGATGATGAATCTAAGCACTTTTGGAACAGGAGTGCCCTTTTACCAGGAAAAGTATTTGGAATAGATATGCTCTCTAACAGCAATAGGTTCTCACTAGAAGTAATTTTCCTCCAATAAGGACAGTTCTTGGAATAATTTCAAAATGTGATGGATCAACACACAGGCAGATGTAATAAGGCTTGCTAGCATTTAATGGTTCCAGAGATTTGTTTTAGTGCCATCACTTTGCTGGTCAGAAAATCCTTTAGCCTGAGTGGGTCCTAATAAAATTAAGTTACAGAAAGCTTGCATGCAGAGGTCTCTTTTCTTTTATACACCACTGACATTACTGCCCTCTCGTCTGGCATTTCTCCCAGTTCAAAAGCTGCTAATAGCACATTATTTCTTTTGCAATTTCATTTTCTCCATATTATCCACCACACTGGCAAGTGGGAGAAAACATTGTTCTAATAAAAATGTCCTGATCCTATTTATTTAATAAGTTAAAACTTGGGGTCACTGTGAGAATGCCATGTTTAATAGAGGTGTTAAAGCATGGAACTAAATAAATATCTTTCAACTTGAAAACCCTATGCCCTAAATTTTTAATTGCTGGAACAAGCTGCTTCTAAATGGATATAGTAGAGACAGAATTATTGTTAGGATTATAATTTAGAACAAATGCTAAAGTTCAACATGAAGATCCTATGCCATGTGTAATCAATAACACAACTGCCCTTAATATCTTAATTACCACTGACACATTTAAGATTTTGGAAATAAATAAAAGGTGTACATTTTGTCAAAATCAGACAAAAGGCATCATTTACTATCAAAGTATTTGTTCAGCTGCTTTAATGGTCTTTGAAAATCCAATAATTTTAACAGCACTGGATAAAGTGTCTCTCCCAACCCCCACCCCCGGCTAAATCAACAATTCAAAGCTATAATTAAAAATATATTGGAAACTCTACAAGAAATATGGGAAAGAAAATTTGAGTAGCCTAGGTTTTAAGAAACTTTTTTTTAATCTTGTGGTTTAAAATCTAGGTTAACCTAGCACAAAATTCTTGTTTAAGGATTGTTGGATTCACAACAGATATTTTGAAAGGTTGGTTATATTTCTTCCTGTGTTGGAAATGTAATAAATCTGAAAAGGCATTAATTCATGTGGCTTGGTAGGTCCTTTTGTTTAGATATTATTATTACCACAGTGAGGTAGGAACTTGGGAGGAAATTAAGGTTGAAATATGTGTTTAAATAATATCCCTCAAAATCCGAATATGAGTATATATGAAAAGCTTTAGACATATCATACTACAAGTGGATACAGTTGGGGGAAAGGGTCATTATGTACTCATGAAATGATTAATTGAATTCTAAAGAGTAATTTTTTGAAATTTGGTACTTCTCATTCCTCAAATTGGCTTTATATTGACAGAATGTACAGGTAATATGATTTCATCTTATCCAGGTTTAATCTGTTTAAAAATACAAGTTAATTTTATTGCATCACAGAAAAGTAAGAAAAAAAAATAACAATTATGTCTTTTTTCTACACTTGATTATTTTTTTAATCTTATTTTCTTACATCTGTGTTGCTTAGTTAGTTTGATATGTTTAGTTTGTTATATATGGTTTGCTATTAAAATAGTTTAAATCGTACTCATTAATTTTGAACTTTGGTTATTCTTATGTTTAGTTCTCAAGAGAATCAGTAAAATAATGCAGCTTGCCACTCTGAGTAATATCAGGTGCCACATAGTTTTAATTGAGTCTCAAAGATCTGGGCTGCAAAAATCTGGGCAACTATCAAAAGACAGCAAAAAAAAAAAGATTTTTTAAAAAAATTCTTTTTCACAGTAATGGCATCTGTTCACCCTCTCTCTTTGTAAGTATGTGAGTTTGAGACCAATTTCCTAAAAAAAATGACATAGTTGTACTATTAGATCTTTTATATCTGGACTGCAAAGATACAAGCAACTTGATACAGAAATGTCTGTGCTACCATCTACTGGTCATTAGGATTTCTGCAGGCCAAATATGGGAGACCTATCAGTGTGTGGCATTAGCATTAACCACCATACAGGTTAATTCCCCAGCAGGTTGTCTAGAATAGATGATAATGTACTGTTGTTAGTACAGTGTCCATTCTTAGTATTGTCCATAATACAATACAGTACTAATACAATAAATTATATAAGTTCTGATATTTTCTAGAAAGCAATAATCACCTATGGCAACATGGTTAATGAATCTATGGTTGCTTCCATTCACTATTCCAATTTCTTTCTTTCTGTGGACCTGCAATGGCAATTACAAGGCAGAATAACCTACTCAGTAGTATGTGGGACAAGAAATATCAGGTGATTATTTTTCCCCACCAGTTATTGTCTCATAGACATTTGAACAAAATGTAATATCTGTTCTTCCCAGTTGCAGAGACTTCATGAGAACTGGTGATATGAATAATGGGCCTGGAAGAGCTGCCCTCCATGACCTTTTCATGGATGTAAATATTTGATTTAAACAAAGTATGGAATCACTGGAATCACATTTGGGACTTTTGCTTACTTAACAAACACACTTAGAAATAGGTCCAGTTTCCTGTGAGGATGCATAAACATATAGGTAGTTCTCAACTCACAATCTTTTGTTTAGTTACCATTCAAAATTAGAACGGCACTGAAAAAACTGACTTATGATGATTTATCACACGTATGACCATTGCAGCATCCCATGATCTCATGATCAAAATTTGGACGCTTGGCAACTGACTTGTATTTGTGACACTTGCAGTGTTCCAGGGTCAAGTGACCGCCTTTTGCGGCCTTCTGGCAAGCAAATTCAACAGGGAATCCCGATTCACTTTACAACCTTTACAACTTAACAACTGCAGTGATTTGCCTAACAACTGGGGCAAGAAAGGTCATAAAATGGGGCAAAATTCACTTAACAACTTAGCCAAAGAAATTTTGGGCTCAATTGTTGTCATAAGTCGAGGACAACATGTATTTGCTTTGTGAATGAATCTACACTAAACAATTTACTAAAAATATAATCTGTATAATAATTATTATTTATTAAAATCAAACCAACCTTAATAGTTCATCTAAATCACGGGTGTCAAACTTGCCATGTCATGTGACATGTCACGCATCGTGACTTTTTTCACATTGGGGTGGGCGTGGCCTCCACGTGATGCAACCAGCCCAAGGGCCGGCAGTTTGACACCTCTGATCTAAACCATATTGAAATAAAAAAAAAATCAAGAGCTGTTTGCCAACAAAATGGAAACAAGTACATATATCTTGTGTGTCAGTTCTATAATTAGTGGGTCACCTCCAAGGTCCTACCTTACAACACACTTAGGTTTGATGAGGATATTAAGGTCAAGGAAAGTTTTGTGTCAGAGACAGAAATATCTCAGAATCCTGTTTTCATTACTGAAATAGGATTTATGATGTCATGAAACAATTGTAGGCCTTTACATATATGCATACAGCATTGCAACACATGTAAAAGTTTGTGTCATGATGGCATGATGCTTGTTTTTTCAAGGGCTGGATGCCCCTAGCCAACAGCTTGCCTTTCCTAAGCTGGCACCCAACAGACAGGATAATTTCAGTGCTTTCAAATTCCACAAACGTTAGAAATTTAGTATCAGCATACAGTATCTAGAAGAGACCAAGTGTCATCCTTAAATAATGTAGCCTGAAGCGGTATATGGTTGTATTCCATGTTGTTTGATGTTTGTTCATTGCAGAGGAGACTATATAATTCTAATTATTCTGTATCTTCTCAGTATCAGGACAGTTCCTTGTAACCTCTGAATTCTCACCATGTATATCATGCAAAAGCTGCTTTGTGAACCAGAAAGATAAATTCTTCTAATTAGAGTTATAGGATGTTTCACCAACAGTTTTACTAAACTAGTTTCTAGATTTTATTCATGCATGCCAGTCTCCTATAAATATAGCAGAAAAAGAATATAAAAGTAAGTTAACACTCAAAGCCAAACCTGCTATAATTAGTTAACCAAATTACATTAAACCCTCCATCTGTTTGTTACATTATCCTGACAATGACAGCGGTAAAGCAAATTTGCTGACTGGTTTATTGAGTGTGCTGCTTGTTCAAAAGAGAAAATTAAAATAAAGTCCTCCCCTGCAGTACATATTATTTCTATTTTAATTTTAAATTTACACAGATTGTGAGGTTTGTGGGAGGTATGGCGGGGGGTGGGGTGCAGGAGAGAATGGCTGCATATTTATTCTTTATTTTTTCTTCTGACTTCTATAGCATATCTTTCTCCATAGTAACGAAGCAATTATCATTTTAATCATAATCATTAATGCTGTCCATGGTGAGCAGCCTTACCACACAGTTTTCCTTCTGGTTTCCTAAGGCTGTTGCAATTGCTGCTGAGGAATTTTGTTTCCCAGTTTGCATAGACCATTATGTAGCAGAGACATCCGTGGGCTCTCAAAATCTGTAAAGTGGTGCATGCAGTATCCCAAAGTTCTTCCCCCTTTGTACATGCATGAACATATAAAAGTGCCACATCTGGAATAGACTAGGGTCACTAAGATGTGGAGTGGCAGCAGCAACAAGCAATATGAGTTAGCTGTTCAACGATGGTGAGGAGCACTTGTGTTGAGTTGGAGATGCCACTAATTAGTTGGTGGGGTTTAGCTAGGTGTAGACTTCAGCTGAGGTGTTGGACATCTTCAATTTGTCAACAGTAGAAAATCTGGCCACTCCCAATCATTCAGGGACTGTGTTTCTGCTCAGTGGCAATAGCAGTGACCCAGGGGAGCCCAGCTTTAGTGTTTTCGATGGCCTGAGCACCTGGATGCTAGCACTGAGAGCAGAAGGATCAGTGCGATACCTGAGTTCTATGGCTGTTGTGGAGATTGTAGCTCTAGGTAGTAATTATCATTGCATCTTTTGGGAATAGCACTGAATGAAAGGATCCTATGCTATCTATGCTACCTCTTTGCGATGCGTGTCTGAAGATTCTTTTTTGCAGTTTCCAATTGGAAGGGAAAGAACTTTCAATATGTATTTTTAGTGGATAGTATTGGATGATGCAGATGGGCCCAAGATGACAAAGAAAGCAAACACTAATGTTCTACTTTGATAAGAAATAAATAAGGGATAATAGCAACTTTCCAGATCATTCCAGTTAGAATGGAGGGTTGTGGGATGGCAGCCAATTTGGTCTTGTGGTTAAGGCACAAGGCAAGAAACCAGGAGATCATGAGTTCTAGTCTTGTCTTAGGCATGAAAAATCAGCTGGGTGACTTTGGGCTAGACTCTCCCTCTCAGCTCACCTCACCTCACAGGGATTGCTGTTGTAGGGAAAATAGGAGGAGGAACAAATATTAAGTTTGTTCATCACATTGAGCTATTTATTTAAAAAAGAATAATATCAGTGGGATATTAAACAAACAAATAGGATCAAGTTTAACTTTAGCAAAACTGAGTAGCTGTCATGTTGGGACCATTTGGATCTGGGTATTTGCCAGCTTAGTGTCTGAATGGGGTAGCATTTGCCCCAACAGAGCAGGTGCACAGTGTAAGATTGTCCCTAGACTCTTGGCTTCTGTTTGAAGATAGGTAGCAACTACATCTGGGGGGGGGACTGTATAGAAATCCATCTTGTACCTATTTCTAAACCAGGAGGTCCTTCTTATAGTCACACGTGCTTTGATCACTTTCTGCCTGCATTATTGCAATGTGTGTTACATGGTGGGTTTTTTTTAAGTTCACTTGGATGCTGCAACTGGTCCAGAAAGGAGGAGTTATGGGTACACCTCTATATGTCCATGTAATGCTTTAATTTTATGAGTTGTGCAGGCTTCCAGTGGATGTCTGGATTAATTCAAGATGCTGATTATCACCTAAAGACCTTCATGACACAAGGCTGGCTTATTTATGAAACAGCCTGTGTCCAATTATTTCTGTCCATCCTTTCAGATTGCTCCAGATCCCTTCTATCCTATCCTATCCTATCCTATCCTATCCTATTTTATTCTATTCTATTCTATTCTATTCTATTCTATTCTATTCTATTCTATTCTATTCTATTCTATTCTATTCTATTCTATTCTATTCTATTCTATTCTATTCTGGAAAGCATTTCTTTTCTATCATAGTGTCTGTCCTATGAAACAGCAGATCCCCTGCAATTCAGATGACCCTGACCTTCTGAATCAGGATGCTGCTGGCCTTTTACAAAGCTTTGAAGATTTTGTGCTCTCCCAGGCAGTTGGGCTGGCTATTGGGCAAGCCTGTGATATTATTGTTTGTCTTGTACTTATTTGTTTATTTTTATTTATCACATTTCTACACTGCCCATTTCACCTAAGTGTCTCTGAGCAGTTTTTAATGAAAACATAAAAAGTAACATAAAAGACAAATAAAAACAAAGATAAAGCAATGTTAAGAACAAGGTTAATATTAAAAGAGCCTTGGTGGAGCAGTGGGTTAATGCCTCCTTAAGTAACACCAGCTGCCTGCAATTAGTGCAGGTTCGAGTCCCACAGGCTCAAGGTTGACTCAGCCTTCCATCCTTCCGAGGTAGGTAAAATGAGGACCCAGATTGTTGGGGGCAATTAAGCTGACTTTGTAAAAATGCCGCTGGGGGGGGGGGCAAAAGCCCTAATAAGCAGGCATATACATAGAATGAAGGCTATTGCTAAGCACATTGATTTGTGCTTCTTAGATTGTAAGCCACCCTGAGTCTTCGGAGAACGGCGGGATATAAATGGGATTTTAAAAAAAAATGTTGCAGGCAGAAGGAGTGCTGTCATATCACAGACTACCCCCTTATGGCACATGTCACTCTTTGACCCCAATGCCAATTGGCAGAGCAGGGTCTTAACATTCTTTTGAAATGCCAGAAGGCCAGAAATCTTACCTCTTGGGGGTAAGACATTACAAAGAGTGGGGTTAACAGCACAGAGGGGTCTCTTCCTGGATCCTGCCAGTCAGAATTCTTTAACCAACAGGTTCTGCAACATATTTTCCCTGCCTGACAAAATGGATGATGTAATTGGGATGAGACAGTTGGTTGCAAAACTTGGTCCCATGCCATGAAGGATTTTAAAAGTGATAAACAACACCTTGAATTAAACCTGGAAACAAAATGGTATCCAATGCAGCTTGCAAAACAGAGGTGTTCTGTGCGCAACTCAAGAGGTGCCCCAAAACTGCTCTCGTTGCCAGATTCTCCTCCGAATACTCTTCAAGATTAGTCTCATGTACAGCACATTGCAGTAATCCATATGGGAGATGACCAGGGTATACTGTAAGTGACTGAAAGGAGGGCTTTGAGGGTTTTTTGTTTCTGCTTTTTAATGGATTGTTAGCTATCCAGAGTCTCATGAAAGGTGGACAGCCATATAAATGAGGGAAGGGAAGGGAAGGGAAGGGAAGGGAAGGGAAGGGAAGGGAAGGGAAGGGAAGGGAAGGAAAGGGAAGACTCTACACTGCAAAAAACAAACAAACCTTGTGTATATAATTAATTAAAAAATAACTATTTGGATTTTTTGCAGGCCAGATACAATTGCCCTATCATATGTGACAATAACAGGAGCCACATGCTCATTGCTGCATTCAGGGGGAGACTGAAGTTAGCATTTCCATGAGTTGACAATGATCTTGCTGACAAACAGTTATTTGCATAAGATCACATAGGTGTGGAAATGTTTTGGAGTATTGCAAGGAGCCCCAGGTGTCGATGCAAAAGAATATTTCTGATGTTTTCCAGTGATGGAAAACTCTTTCCATGAACCCAGGCTGATGCCAAGACTGGGTTTGTTTTGGTGCCAAATAAAGTTTTGTCTATTCCAACATTTTAAGAGTTGGTACCCACAGCTTGAGGGTTTTTTTAAAAAACAAATATTTTAAATAATGATGTATGATACCTTTAACATAGTACCCGTCGGGTGTCAGGTGTTAGCATTCCTGAATGTTTGTACTATTTGCACTGAATAAATCCCATTCTAAGGTCTACTGATACCAAACAGGTTCCAAATAATTTATTGGACTTTTATTAAATATTGATTTAATAGCAAATTTCATAATTAATACATACTGGCCATGATTCCTGACAGCTCCACATTCACCAATGTGAATGGGTTAGGATTGTGAATCCACCCACTCCTTTAACAGATTATATTTATATTCTGCTTTTACATCCAATAGGAAATCAAAGCAAACCATGAAGGCATTTCCTGGTGTCATCTTTAGATTGCTCTAGGTTAAACAGTGAAGTCTATGTTTGCAAGTTGAATCTTAGTCTCCCCAGTCACAATCCAACATTTTAATCACTATCTTACATTAACGTATGTATGCTGAACATATTGTTGACCAAGAAAAGAGTCACAACTTTGTAATCCATCTTTATGCTAAGTAGTCTGTTTACTGAATCAAAATTTATCCATGCTGTCAGTACAATATATTTCCCAGGGAATAATTTCTAGATAGCTAATTTCCCCTCTTTATTTCATTAACTGAATTATCATTGTAAATGATCTTCTATAATTTAGATGCCAAACATTTATGCCTGCGGGTGCATTGTTTATTGTTTCTTTATTAACACAGAAATATAGATATCCTGTTCCATTCTCCTAGGTTTAAAGTAGGGGTGTCAAACCCGATTGCATTGCAGGCCTATGTGATATATCGGGATTTGTTTTGCCCTTGTAGTGCCAGGATGGGTGTGGCTGTGTGGTCCGGATGTGGGCCGCAAGCCGTGTGTTTGACATGCCTGGTTTAAAGGATGATGAACCAAGCAGATGAAGTTAATATACTGTATAGCAATGTATACCAACTGCACTCCAAGAATCTTAATGAAAAGCATAGCTTTGGAGAAGAAAGGGATTCTGATATAACAATACAGTATATAATGATCTAGAACAGGGGTGTCCAATCTTGGCACTGTTAAGACTTGTGGACTTCAACTCCCAGAATTTCCTGCCCTGTCAAATAAGATCTCTATTTACTGTCACAACTTTGCTCTTCTCCCTTTCCACTCTAACAGGTTGAAGTACAGTATTGTAAGGATTCCACAAAGGTATCAGATTACTTTCCTTCATTACTACTTCTAAGCTGTTAACAATAAAATGCAGTCACTAAGAGTTGAGCTCAGTTTGAAGGACAGTAAATAGCTATATTTGCCATTTTACTAATAAAGCAACTTAAAGAAATAAATAATGTACAGGAGATGGTGGACTATGTATTGTATTAGCTGCCACCATCCTATAATGTTCCATGGTATTATATTATAATATAAATTATAATACATTATCATATAGTACTGTACATTAAACATACTTTACACACACACACTTTAATACATTACCTACCCACTGGGTGATTTTGGACCAGTCACTAATTCAGCTCATGAGGTCAAATTCAGGAAATAAGCTGGTCAGTGGTCAGTCAATTTCTATCACAACCAATGGATCACTACTCAGTTGAGCCAATAAAAAATGCCCAGAACTTGCACTTGTGGGAAAATGCTAGTAAGACAATATCTGTATATCTTTTAGTTTCTGTTAGTTATGTAACAAAAGTACTGCATTTTTTATTACTCTATAATTGTACCATATACTATTGTAATCCAAATTGTTGCATTTCACTGGCTGCAGGTGTATGTTACCTTCAGCCACCACAACTTAGATCATAAAGTAAGGTAAAGGTTTCCCCCGCCCAGTATCCAACTCTAGGAGGCATTGCTCATCTCTGTCTCTTAGACAAATGTGCCAGTGTTGTCTGAAGAGGCTTCTGTGGTCATGTGGCCAGCATGACCACATGACATGAGACACTGTTACCTTCTCACCAAAGTGATATCCATTTAGCTACCTGAATTTGCACGCATTCATCCTAGGTTGGCAGGATCTGGGGCAAGAATGGGAGCTCACCCCGTCACACAGTACTTGGGTCTCAAATTGCTGATCTTCCAGTCAACAAGCCCAGCATCTTAACCACTAGATAAGATAAATGTCCCAAGTAGGAATAACTGAGAAATTCCATGATTGGGATTATTTTAAAGAGGAAAGGAGGTCAAAAACAAAGGTGCAATGTAGTTGCACTTTCCCTTATGCAGGTAATTTTCCTCTCAAGTAGTCTTTCTTCCAAAGCTACCATTTGTCCTTACTGATAGACCCCATGGAGCTATGTCATAGTAAATATTGGAACAGCTAGCAAAAGTCACCTAACCTATAGTAAAGGTACCATAGTTTATTATTTGACATAAAATAAAGAATAAATTAGAATTGCAATTAGGTCATAGGTTCACACAAAAAATAATAAAAATACACAGTTTTCATTTTCCTCCTGGGTGTCAGAAAGCATATGCATGCTGGTTTTTAGAAATCTACTCCCATTGTTTCTGTTGGCCAAAGTTTGACCCTTTCCAGGGTTTGACCCAATCACAAGACAAATTCAGCATAACCCAGTTGGGTTAGGTTTCTCAAAAATCATAAATACCATATGCACTCAAGTGTTCTTGAAGTTATAAAAATTAAAATGTTAACCTATAAAATAATACATGGGAAACTGCTTTAAAAGAAGAAATATACCGTCAGTCTACCCTATTTCATTTCATTTATTTCATTTATTTGATTTCTATACCGCCCTTCTCCCTAGGGACTCAGGGCGGTTCACAGGGCATATATAAATAGCTATACAAAAATTAAAAGAGAATTAAACCATGCCCAATTAAAATACAGCAATAATAGAATAATAAAAACCAATTAAAAACCCATATTCCCCATCAGGCCAGACCAGCTAACTCAAACAAGTGGGTCTTCAACCCGCGACGGAAGGATCGGAGGTCCGATGCCATCCGGAGCTCAACCGGCAGTTGGTTCCATAATGCCGGAGCACCCACAGAGAAGGCCCTCCCCCTGGGGGCCACCAGTCGACATTCCCTGACCGGACGCACCCTGAGGAGGCTCTCTCTGTGGGCACGCACAGGGCGGAGGGGAGTTGACGCCGGCAGCAGGTGGTCCTCGAGGTATCCCGGACCCATGCCATGTAAGGACTTAAAGATCATAACCAAGACCTTGAACCTCACCCGGAAGACAACTGGTAACCAATGCAGCTCGTGGAGCAAAGGTGTAACATGGGAGTACCGGGAAACTCCCAAGACAACTCTCGCGGCCGCATTCTGTACCAGTTGGAGCCTCTGAGTGGTCTTCAAGGGAAGCCCCTTTCATAAGGCTTTTCATAATCTTATCATTAGTTGGACTTTAAGATGCATTCACGAATGCTTAAATTCAAAAATATCAATGCACTTGGCAAGTCAAACTCTCATTTGGGCTTGGAAGTATTAAATGTATTTAAACAGCCAAAAGACTTCCATCTCCCCAAGACTACTGAAAGCCTTGGTTTTTCAAAAGTCTGCACAAACAAGCTCTACCTATTAACGACGGTTGAGCAAAAGAGAAAATAAAATGTGTTGGCCTCACTCTGTTTTCCATTTCAACTGCTAATTCACTTGCACGGGAATGCAAAACTGGCTCATTTCTTCCCTAATTGCCTTCCTTCCTTCCTTATTGCTGTTCATTTGGAATTATTAATTTCAGTTAAATGTATTGCTGTGTAATTGTGCACAAGGAGTATAACTTTGCTTCTCTCCGTCAGAGTCAGGTTTTTTATGAGTTAGTTTGCAGCAAAGCATATAGAATCGGCATCACAGCATCGGTACAGCAAGCATTAACTCATTCAGTTTTCTCTTCACAGTCCAGGCTCTGTTTGTTGCCATTTCCTTTCTAACACAACTGAAGCTAATCTTTGGCCAGGAAGTCAACATCAATGTGATGGTTTAACTTACTAAGATACTGAAGGTAGTTTTTTTTTTAAAAAAAGGAAAAAAGTTGGTGGAAGATTCATTGTCCACAAAAAATAAGAACAAACTGAGATAAAAGTGCTATTGTTAAAAGTTTTCATTTTGCGTTATAAAACTTATTCTCAAGAAAAAGTGATCGGGAGAGAGAGGGTACAAAACATCAAAAGGACAACTATTGCCATGTCATCAAAGGCAGCATTTCAACTTTTATGACCTTGCTGCAGATGTCCCAAAAGTGGTAATTCTGAAAGAGAAGGAGAAAAGTCTAGAGGGAGAAAAGTTCATAATATTTTTAATACCGTAATGATTAAGCCATAATCATTTTCCCTGTTCCATTGGCCATTTTTCACCCAGGAGACTAAGACTGTGTGAAAAAAATTGTTCTGTGTTATTGCATATCAAATTTTCACATGTACTTCTTCAATATCTGAAGCTGTCAAACCTTCCACCAAATTGGGATACTTACCATGAATCTGTTTCACATTGAGTTCTATTATTTATTAATTTAAACTTACTGGCCATCCAGTTAAAAGGTTTTTTTTTTTTGGTTTTCATTTTTTGTTTTAAAAAAATCCCCTATAAACCATTACAGATCACCCCTTAGCTAAATTAATTTGCTAACAGATAATACCTTTTTGCGAGCAGGACCCATAAACAGTATCAGATTTTTCTCCTATAAAAGAAGAAAATATAAGACTATAGCCTAATTGTTTGATATGTTATAATAAAACTCAATTTGTCCTTCCAATATCAGTGTTAAATTATATGGCCATATTATAAAACATTTCAGCATGGAAGGGAAGATTCCCAGAGCCAGTCTGTTGCTTCATCATTTTAACAGTTATTCCAGACAATATAGTTGCAGTGAACTGATTGATAGAAAATATATATCATGACTTTTTTTCCCCTGAGTAATTATAAGGCAATCAGACCATGATAAGTTCCCTTGTGATTATCTCTTTATAGCTCATTCATTTAAAATTAATAGGTCAAAGTTATGTCTTTCTAAATTAGAAATGCTGGCTGACAAATTCCTACAAATCAGCCTTCTATTTAAGCCACATAGTAATTCTTTGCTCAGATTTGACCTACTCTCTTACTTAAAATGATCAGAACTACAAATGGTTGAGGATTAAAAATATCATCCATATCTGCATTTATTCTGCAGGCATTGGATTTTCCTTTCTGCTGTAATCATGCCCTAGACATCTCATTCCATAAGTCAAACAGACACTGTGAAAACATACCTCTTTCCTTTTGTTAATTGAAGATTACGACTGTACAATGTTTTGAATTCAAGAGATAACAAGGCTGCAGAGGGTGCAAGGGGCACATTCGGTCCCTGGCAGTGACTCACTAAATCCAACATTTTTCCCCCAGATTATTACTCCAGCTGCAGAGGAAAGCCATAGAATCCTGGGGAAAAGATGCAGATGTTTTAAGGAGTTGCAGAGATGTGTTATTGTGAGTATTCTCCTACTGATATCTTACGATTTATCAATTGTTGTTTGTAGCCTATGATTAATAATTGTAATTATAATTTATGATCTATGACCTATTACCTGCTGTTTATATGTACACTGTGAACTTATGCACCAGAGACAAAATCCTTGTGTGTCTAATCACACTTGGACAATAAATAAATCTGTCCTGTCCTGTTCTGTTCCATTTTGTTTCTGTTCTGTTCTGTTCTGTTCTACTCTACTCTACTCTACTCTTCTCTACTCTACTCTATCTTCTTGCTCCTTCACTGGGTGCTGGGTGCTCCATCACTGGAGGTTTTTAAGAAGAGATTGGACAAACATTTATCTAAAATGTTACAGGGTTTCCTGCTTGAGCAGGGGGTTGAACTATGATTCCTTCTAACTCTGTTAGTCTGTTATTTAATTGCCTCTTTCTATTTCAGCATAAGGGACACGGTGGCTCAGTGGGTTAGGATGCTGAGCTTGTCGATCAGAAGGTCGGCAGTTTGGCAGGTCGAATCCCGAGTGCCGTGTAGCAGAGTGAGCGCCTGTTACTCGTCCCAGCCTCTGCCCACCTAACAGTTCGAAAGCACGTAAAAATGCAAGTAGAAAAATAGGGACCACTACGGTGGGAAGGTAACAGCATTCCGTGTGCCTTTGGCATCTAGTCATGCTGGCCACATGACCACGGAGACGTCCTTGGACAAACGCTGGCTCTTCAGCTTTGAAACAGAGATGAGCACTGGCCCCTAGAGTCGGAAACGACTAGCACGCATGTGCGAGGGAACCTTTGCCTTTACCTTTATTTCAGCATATCTTAGAATGCAAAGGGAAAGTTACACTGTAGTGTATGATTTGTCTCACCAACATTATTTATTGCCTAATGGTGGGACTGGTCCTGTTTGTCCCTATTTTATTTTTGTTTGGATGGCTGAATCTATGTATGTCTATTTGTATATATGAATGCATGTCACAAAGAGACGAACACACACCCTTCCATTCAAGACCAAATGAAGGAGTTAAAAGAAAGCACACAATCAATAGTTAACAACAATCTCAATCTGCATGATTCTGCCATTTCTAATATCTTATTTGGGTTCTGAATCACTACAGCTATTCTCTTCGACTAAAACCAGGTTATTTTATTTATCTGAATAGAATAAAAGATCGGATAGAACTTTGTTCTGCAGCTAACCTGATTACTAGATCGCACCTGCTTTCAGATACAAATATTCTCAATATGACCATTGGTTTTGATCCTCAAATTTATCATCCAGTCTCATTAAGACCAATTATAATGGTTTTTATATATGTCATTTGTGGTTTGGTTTTGTTTGTTGTGGTTATATTTAATTCATAAGGGAACCAGTGGAAGATAGAAATAACACTATAATCCTCTTTTGCCAGCTCCATTTATAAAGAAACAGAGCAATGAAAGAAAATTGCTATCAGGACAGGGTAGAGCAATTCAGGTTACCACCTCTTCACCAGCAGGCATCTAGAAGGATTTTATGCCACACAAAAGAACAAACAAACTGGCTCTCTGCCTTGCACAGTGGAAAATCACAGTGGTCACTCTAAGGAAAGATGGAGGGCTCTGACCTTCTAGCAAACTGATCTCTTGCCTACCTTAACTTGCATGTTATAAACCAGTGGTCCCCAACCTTTCCAGCTCAATGGACTGGCAGTGGTGGGGTGGGGAGGGGACGGTTTCACATGATCAAATGGAGTTCATGCATTTGCCTGCCGCTTGGATGGCCCTGTTCCCAATGGGCTGTGAACCGGGGATTTGAGACTCCTATTATTAACAAAACTAAGTGTTAGCAGCCTCAGCCTGTATTGAGAGCAAACCACTTCCAATGGTTAAAGAGCTTCTAATGGGATTTGCACAGCAGGTTGAAGCCACTGTACAAAAATGTGTAAAGCCAGGATCTCATTTTTCAAAGTATTTCAGTGTTCTCATGAGATGAAATAGTCTTTTACCCCATTTGTACCTTAAGGAACCCCAAGATAAAAGTAAAAGAAACCAGGTGTTATGCTCAGCCAATCTCAATGTATACATGGTTGTACTTTGACAATAAAGGCTCATTCATTCATTCATTCATTCATTCATTCATTCATTCATTCTACCCTTCTTATTGGAGCTATAAACAAGTGTTAGTTGGCATGCTTTTCACAATCTTAACCTATGGCAGGGGTGTCAAATTTGCAACATCACATGACATGTCAGGACATGTCATGACTTTTTTTCCATTGCCAGCAATGGGGTGGGCATGGTTTCAGCATGACGCATCCGGCATGATGTGGGCTGGTAGTTTGACACCCCTGACCTATGGGATTTTCATGTTTTTCTTAGAAGAATCCTCAAAAAGAGAAGGTGGAGCTACTAATTGATCATGAAGAAGAAGAACCAACAATTTCACAAGTACAGATAAGACCAGGATAATATCCTCCACCGCCAAAAGATGAAGATTTCACTTTCCTAAGCAGTGTCAGGAAACAAAATCATAATCTAATTTGACAACAACTTCAAATGTATACCAATTAAATGGAAATTCATGATACAGCTAATGATATTCCTTATAACTGAATAAGTAACTAAATGAATTGTAAATCAGTCATAAGTATCAACATTTGGCCGGGGCAATTAAATAAGAGAATTAATCAGAATTCAAATTTATAATGAGTAAACAATCTGAAATTTTGACATCAAAATATGGAAAACAGAAATCATACAGTAGTTGATGATACTACATCTGCAAGATATACTTCAAAATGTATTATAATTAGAAGGAGAATTGATTAAATTATGAATCACATGTATGAATAAATCAGTCAAACTTGTACTCTAAGTAATTTGAGGCAGGTAATTGATGGCACCATTTATCATGGACAGGACCCAAATAATATATGCTAAAATTGTTTTTCAAAAAATGTTTTTTTTAACTTTCTTCTCTGAATGCGAGACCATCTTGATGTATTGTATACAATTCCTAATAGTAATCTAGTTTCTAGAGTAGCTTGTCAATAATTTACAGATTCTCTTTATGAAATATAAGTATTTATTTATGCATTTATTTATATTCCTTTATTATTTTCTCAAATAACAAGGCGGCATTCTCTGTGGGTGCACCGGATTTATGGAACCATCTTCCGGTAGAGCTCCGGATGGCGCCCGATCTCCGCTCCTTCCGGCGCGACCTTAAAACCCATCTCTTTAACGAAGCGGGCCTGGCCTGATGGGACAGGGTGGGATTGTTACTATGATTTTAATTTTTAATTTTTAATTTGTATTATTATGGGCACTGTTTAATCATGTTTTAATAATTTTAATTTTTTGTATCTGTTTTTATGTATTGCCCTGTTAACCGCCCTGAGTCTCTTGAGAGAAGGGCGGTATATAAATTAAATTAATAATAATAATAATAATAATAATATCCAACACCTTCCTCCTATTTTCCCCAGAAGAATAATCCTGCAGTTGGGCTTTGGATTCTGGCTGTACATGTCACACCCCAACAATGCAATTTGTTTTGACTAGTTTGGATCAACTTCAACCCAGACACGGAAATGCTTAGCATGAGGTTCCTGTTTTTTCCCCTTATTGATTTAATTCCCTTCATCTGTATCTCATTCCAAATCCTCAACAGCAAAGATAACAAGAGTTGCTGTGAAAGGACATGTGCAAATAAGTCCCCTCCCCATTCTAATGGACTTGACTCATCCACCAGATAGGCAGAAGTGTTTATAATTCTTCTGATTCCAGTGGGAGAATACTAAAGAAAGTGAAGAACAACTATGGAGTTTCCCACAAAGGTGGATGTAAAGTGGCATTGTAACAGCTAATGAAATTTCTTCCATTCCCGAACGTTTTGATTTTTGTGAGGGTATAGAGTTGCACCACTTTTTATATGATCAGTAGGTTGAGCAATCAGCATGAAAGCAACAGCAAGGTGATGTACCAAACATTGATGTTGGCGCAGAATTTACATTTTTATGATAATAACAGATATAATTACTTAATTCACCAATCTAAGAAAGAAGAATGGGATATGTCTGTCTCCAATACATTGTGGAAGAAGGATACATCCATTTCTCAAGAGTATAAGACAAGACTCCATAAGTAAAAGCATCAGACAAGACATTACAGTGTTGGCCATACTCCAGACTCCATCTCTATGCACAGTCTGAAGAATGGATTGTAAACTTATGTATCACATTCAATTAGATAAGGAGCCTTGGGCGTTTTACAGTCTTAAAATGGAAATGTGGTTTATACTCTTCTTTTTGGGTGAGAGCCAGGTGCAGATTCTGTCTCGATTATATTTTCTGCCAATAACAAACATACAAGCCATAAATGACTTACCTAAGCAGTTTGATAGTCCCAATAATATGAAACTTAATCTACATTTTTTACTATATATATATATATATATATATATATATATATATATATATATATATGTGTGTGTGTGTGTGTGTGTGTGTGTGTGTGTGTGTGTGTGTGTGTGTGTGTCTGTGTGTGTGTCTGTGTGTGTGTCTGTGTGTGTCTGTGTGTGTCTGTGTCTGTGTGTGTGTCTGTGTGTGTCTGTGTGTCTGTGTGTCTGTGTGTCTGTGTGTCTGTGTGTCTGTCTGTGTGTGTCTGTGTGTCTGTGTGTGTCTGTGTGTCTGTGTGTCATATGTTAACTCTTAGATTACCTTGCTAGGCCCCAAATATGGGGCAAATCTTTATCTCAAAGGCCATCGAACAGGCTGTAGTCACACCGGACAGTTCATATATTTGTGTAAATTACTAACATTACTAAAATTACTAAATTACTCCCTAAATTCTTTGTTAGTAATTTACACACACACACACACACACACACACACACACACACACACACACACACACATATATATATATATATATATATATATATATATATATATATATCCCCAGCAGATGTTTGAGGAAAAACAGCATGCTCAAGAGTAAAGAAAATTAACCCCCCAAATTGTATATATAATTTCCAATCGAACAAAGAAAATACATGATTAAGGGTTAATATCTGCTAGTAGGTTAGCAGTAGGATTTAAAGGGAAACTTTAGATAATTTGCCTTAATCAGTTTATAAAATGGGGCTCTGAAGTACAACCTGACCTAAGTAGTACATGCTGCAAAGGAAGTTGGTTTATATTCTCAAACAGTGGATATTTTTTTAAAAAATAAATAAATCCTGAATCATTGAATTCCATAGCTTAAATTCCCTATATTAGATTCAGAAATACAGATATGAAAATGCTGTCTGCTGCCTTTTTACTATATCCAGTCAGCCTCCAACTAAGGAATTAAATTGATCTTGCTTTGCGTCTTTTTAATTCTGGGGAAATATATTCCCTCACATACATTTGTACATATAGTCATATACACAATGGTAGATACATCATAATTTGTATGGAAGACACACACACACACATAGACACACACAACGAGTGTCAATGAGTTTAGAATAGAAATTATAACAGTGGCCTTTAAACCTACTTTTTTATGGGGTAAAACTGATACCTCAGAGGAATCACAATCCAGCTTGAATAAATCAATACATTGGCTTTCTCTTGGCAACTCTCTTTGAGGGCATATTTCTTTTTTTAGATTTCCAAGTGGCAACTTGTGGATCTGAAGAGCTAGTTCCTGCCTACCTAGTGGACAAAGCAGATTTCTATTGTGTTGTAATTTCCCTTTGCACAGTTCCATGCGAATTTCAGACAGAGTCCTCTGATAACAAAGTGTGAGTTTAGGTCGCTGTATAGTACTGAACTGCTGCTGTTTTAACTGTTTTAATTGTGAAGAGACTATAGTTCCAAGAACTTACAGCTAGCATGATTCCAACATCTTTGAACGGTACTCAGTTGTAGAGAATTGATATAGTGCTAAAGCAGACTCCTTTTGAAGCAGCCCTGTCTGAAAAGAGGGAGACCTAGCTGCCTTCAAGCACAAGGCAAGTGGTTCTCCTATTCCTTTCTCCCTCTGATGGGTCCTGGCTACAGATGTGAGAGCATCCTTTTCTGATTCAGACCATGGTCCCTTATATACTTGTCTATTTGCACTGTTTAAAAACAACCTTTTGTTTTACAGGAGTATATTGGCTACAATAAACTTCAGGGCTCCAGTAAAATATTTGTAGCCCAAATCTCCCCATTGATTGTTGTTGCATTTGGAACCGTCACAATGTGCTGAAAGATAGGTATGTGAATATACTTCATCACTTGCCATGGCAGCTGCTGGTGTGGTAGCACTCTGCAGCAAATTAGATGGCAGTTACAGTGAGATTTTCCACAATCAAGAACAAAACAGGACCGGTTAGTATGAGGACAGCTTGTTCTTGCTGCTAATGTGCTTAAAACTTGCTGTGCATAATTTGAAACAGCTTCTGTGCAAGGATGCTGCTTTTGGTTTCTGCGGTCGAGGGCTAAATCGAAACCAAATGGAAGGGGCTGAAGATGATGATGACAAATTAGATACTGACATCTTTTGCTTTGCTACAGAGAGATCCTTCTTCTTTCATTCCTAGTATTAGTATTGATTTAAAAGTTAATTTCCCACAATATTAAAGTACTTAATGGAAGACAGATGACTGAAAGCTTGAATTTCCAGATAGCTATTTGCTGAAGGAAAATTCACACACACACACACACACACAAATACAAACTGTCTTACTCATCCAATGCAAATTATTTAAAGGTGTAGAAAGCTGAAACAGAAAAAGTTGTCGAGTGCCTCCTTTAATGGTTGGCTGTGCTAAATCACAAGCAAAGCATCTCTCTCCCTTTCCTTCTCTTGGACAAAATAATATTGAATCCTTTGATAGAAAAACAAGATGGATAGAGTAACCAGTATGGATACCTTTGGTGAGTGTGTGACTCTTTTTTGCTTAAGATACAATGTGTTGCTTGAGATAAAATATAATCTAGACCAGCGGCCCCCAACGTTTTGGGCACCAGGGACTGGTTCCGTGGAGAAAGATTTTTTTGCAAACTGGAGGGGTGGGGTGGTTTTGCATACTGCCTGCATCCTATGAATGGGGTTTCACTTGTTTGCGAAGCCTGGTTGCTGGCATGCCACAGCCCAATGTTGGTCTATGGCCTGGGGGTCGGGGACCCCTGATCTAGAGGAAGTGTGTGCTGAGTACAGGAAAAGGGAGGGAAAAATTTTAGAAGATTATTTAATCCTGTTTTTATTATTTTTATAAATAACTCAAGGCAGTGGACAAACCTAATGCTCTTTCCTCCTATTTTCCCCGCACAACCATTCTGTCAGGTGAACTGGGCTGAGAGAGAGTGACAGGCCCATAGTTACCCAGCCAGTTTTCATGCCTAAGGCAGAATTAGAACACAACTTCCTGGTTTCTAAGTGGTGCTTTAACCAATTTTCATCTACCGTACTTCTGAGACAAATGAAATAGATTTCTTTTAAAAGTTAGATTGCTGGTAGATCACAGTCCATCAGGCCTGCCATCTTTTAATCCACCCTTCTCAACAGAGATCCTCCTATGCAGGGCTTTTTTTGTCATAGAACGCCAGAACTGAGTTACGGCACCTTTTTTGGATGGAACCTTGTAGGGTAGGCAAGGCGGGTAATAATAATAATAATAATAATAATAATAATAATAATAATAATAATAATAATAATAATAATAATAATAATGATGATGATGATGATGATGAAGAAGAAGAAGAAGAAGAAGAAGAAGAAGAAGAAGAAGAAGAAGAAGAAGAAGAAGAAGAAGAAGAAGAAGAAGAAGAAGAAGAAGAAGAAGAAGTTGGAAGGGACCTTGGAGGTCATCTAGTCCAATCCCCTGCTCAGGCAGGAAACCTTATACCATATCAGGCAAATGGCTGTCCAGTCTCCTCTTAAAAATTTCCAGTGTTGGAGCATTCACCACGTCTAGAGGCAGGTTGTTCCACTGGTTAATTGTTCTCACTGTCAGGAAGTTTCTCCTTAGTTCTAGGTTGCTTCCCTCCTTGACTAGTTTCCATCCGTTGCTTCTTGTCCTGCTTTCAGGTGCTTTGGAGAATAGCTTGACTCCCTCTTCTTTGTGGCAGCCCCTGAGATATTGGAACACTGCTGTCATGTCCCCCGTCGTCCTTCTCTTCGTTAAACTACACATACCCAATTCCAGCAACTGTTCCCTATATGTTTTAGCCTCCAGTCCCCCAATCATCTTTGTTGCCATTCTCTGTACCCTTTCTAGAGTCTCAACATCTTTTTTACAACATGGTGGCCAAAACTGGATGCAGTATTCCAGGTGTGGCCTTACCAAGGCAGCACCTTTTTTTTTGTTTTACAAAAAAAGCACTGCTCCTATGATTACTGACATGCGCATCAGACCTTGACCAAAATTGTTTCCTAGAATCCCTGTTAGATTTCCCATTAAATTTTCTTGTACCTCCTCCATTAGCCTTTTATTTATTTATTTATTTATTTATTCAATTTATATACTGCCCTTTTCCCGAAGGACTCAAGGCGGTTTACAGGGCAAAATTAAAACAATACAATATAAAAATTAAAATAAAATTAAATCAATAGCCCCAAAATTTAAAATTAGAATTTAAAAACCTTAAAACCCCTCAGTCCAGGCCAGCTAACTCAAAAAGCCAGGTTTTTAGGTCCCGGCAAAACGAACGAAGGTTGGGGGCAATCCGGAGTTCCACCGGCAATTGATTCCATAGGGCAGGTGCGCCCACAGAGAACGCCCTCCCCCTGGGGATCGCCCGCCAGCATTCCCTGACCGGCGGGACCCTGAGGAGGCCCTCCCTGTGGGAGCACACAGGATGATGGGAAGTTGATGTTTCCCCAGGTTTATTAACATTTCTCCTATGCTTCTTAACTGTAATAATCTCTAAGCCAGTGGTGGGATTCAAATATGTGAACAACAGGTTCTCTGTGTGGATGCCGCTTCTGGCCTGGGCAACAAAAAATTAGCTACCAGTTCTGCCGAAGTGGTGCGAACTGGCTGAATCCCACCACTGCTTTTAGCTCTGTTTTGTTGGCAGACATGGAATCTTAGCGTTATCTCCTTCTGTAACTTGCTTCTTCCTGTGCATTGTTGTTTATGCATTTTGTTTCCTTTTGGATCTCTTCCCATAAATTAATAATATACAGTTTAGTTTGCTGCCTTGTTGGAGATGGCAGGAGACGGCTCCGCTGGTGGTAGTGAAGTTTGCTGTTACGCATCATTCCACTATTTTGAAGCTTCTCTAGCTGGCTGCAGGACTCAATCTGAAAAAAGTCCCTTGAGAGGATTTGCCCCCATCACATAATCCAACAAAAGGGACGCCTTCCATTCCCCACATGAAAACTTCACTGAAGCCCTCTTCTTTGAAAGGCATTTCAAAAGCAAATTCCCTTCCGTCAGATGGACTGAGAGCTGGTAGGAAAAAAATAATAACACAGGACTAATGTTCCACAGGCATTGAATCAAAAGGATTCTTTCACAGTCTTGGTCCAGATCCTGAAAACTGTTCTAGTGCTATGAAGGGGGCATTGATTTTTAGAGTTCTCAAAAAAGGCAATCTCCGTGTTACAAAAGATGTCATTATAATTCAATAAAGCCAAGCAATCTATCAAAAATGTCTGTTCTTCGAAGAACTGTAAGCTATTCTCATTGGAGGCAGAGAGAAGACTTTGGGTGTGTCTGAACCAACTTTTTATATCCTGATATTTATGATCGGTATAGCTAGACGTTCTTACAAAATGGTAACAATTAAAGGGGGGGGGAAACCCTTAAAACCAAGGCACTGTGGAAAAGGCTGCTTTATAAATGGAACACAAAGCATAATTTATATCGCTCTTCAGTAGTTGAGCACAAGTTATTAGTGCTGTATTCCAACTAAGAGTGAAGGCAATGCACTCCAGCCACTAGAACTTTCTACAAAAGAGGCTTTTCATCTGCGATTCATTGGGAAAAAATTGTTGACGTTCATCTCTTTGCTTTTCAAGTAAAGATGTAAGAAAATAAGATTAATTGGAGTGATGAATCCGGTAATGAAAAATCCAAAGTTGTGCCATTAACAGCTCTTTTCCCGGCCTGTCTGGCCTTTTCTCTGTTTAATCCATGCTGCTTTTGATTTGTGGCTGCAAATTACATGAATCAAAAGACTGTGGTGGTGAACTGGTTTCACCCAGTGACTGTTTATTGCACCTTTCAAGCAGAGAATGTAGGCACTTTGGTTGTTCCCATTTGCTGAGATAAATAACCGTACCCTAAGACAGAAGCCAAATATTGCAGAAAACCTGCCAAGAAGGAAGAAACTGTTGAACTTTCAAGCAGATCTAAAGGGCACCCCAGCACCTTTTACTTTGCCAGACAGACCTTTCAATCACCCCACTTGGATCGGACCTTCAATTCATGGTTCTACTTACAGGAGGCACAATATAACTAAGTGGCACTGAATGGTTCAACTGTAAATAACTTGTCTGAAATCAAGAGCCAAAGACAGGATGAGATTCATTCCACTGCATATTGTTACTCAGTAAATTAAGCTTGTGAGCTCCAGAGTTTGTCTTTGTACTTGTGTGCCTACCATATGCAAAATCAGATGCTTCCAATTTGTACCCTTTTCTCTAACAGATGATAATCCTAAGAACTAAACTCTCACAGATGAAATGAAAGTTTTTTTAAAAATCCTTCCTTTCTTTTGGGTGTATGTGTGTGTATTTTTAAATTTTAAAAAAAATCCTATCATCAAACTATTTCCTGAGGTACAATCATATTTTTGACAGGATTTTGTTTTGTTTTGTTTTGTTTTTTGTGGGAATGAAAGCATTCTGAAAAGCACAATGTCTGCTTGTCTTTTCCTTAAGTCAAAGAATTATTGCCTCTCTCTGCTACAAAGCAGAGCCATATAATTAATGTGGATGCTCCTTTAAATGCAATGTTTCAAGTGCAACTGATGTGGTTTTCATTAAAGGGATATGCAAAACACAAAAGATGAAGGACTTGCAAAAAAGTTGGGAACAAGATGGAACTATGTCATCCAGCTAATGAATATCTGGATTTTCTTTAAAAGAATAATTCATTTGTGATTTACTACAGTTTAATAACTTACTGTCATAATTAAATCACTTTGATATCCCACTTATTACCTTAATTCCCATTTAACCTGAGCACTGCAATTTCGTTTACTCTTTTGACAATTAGCATGTTGTATCACAGTTCTTTTTAAGGGTTGGAAGGAGCAATGGCCCTGAGCTAGCAGTGACCTCAAGTAAATCAACCGCATAGGCCTCACATCAGATCAAAGGAAACTGCTCACAGAGCATATTTATTCAGAACTGGAAAATAACTTAGATCTTTAATCCTAAATGAAACAGTCCTTACCATTCTGGTTCAAGGAATTCCATTTTGCTGGCATTCTTTCCTGATAAAATCATTCTCTGAGTAAAACAGTGCTAAAAGCCACTAAGGGATGTGATCCAATGAAGTGGTCTACAAAGGATTAAGAAAGTAAAGGCATCTGTATTTATTTATTTCTTTGCTTATCTATATCCCACCTTTATTATTTTTACAAATAACTCAAGGTAGCAATCAATCAATTAGAATAGATCTGGAAAGACCTTGGAGGTTTTCTAATCCAACCCCCTACTCAAGCAAGAGACCCTATACCATTTCAGACAAGTGGCTCTCCAGTCTCTTCTTAAAAACCTCCAGTGATGAAGCACCCACAATTTCTGAAGGCAAGCTGTTCCACTGGTTAATTGTTCTCACTGTTAGGGAGTTTCTCCTTAATTCCATGTTGCTTCTCTCCTTGATTAGTTTCCATCCGTTATTCCTTGTCTTCCTGGTGCTTTGGAAAATAAGTTGATCCCTTCTTCTTTGTGGCAGCCCCTCAAATACTGGAATACTTCTATCATATCTCCTCTATTTCTTATTTTCTTTAGACTAGCCAGACCCAAGTCCTCCAGCCGTTCTTTGTATGTTTTAGTGTCCAAGCCTTTGATCATCTTAGTTGCTCTTCTCTGCACTTTTTCCAAAGTCTCAGCATCTTTTTTGTAATATGGTGACCAAAACTGGATGTAGTATTCCAGGTGTGGTCTTACTAAGGATGTATAAAGCTGTACTAATACTTCATGTGATTTTGATTCTATGCCTCTGTTTATACAACCAAGGATTGTGTTAGCTTTTTTTTGCTGCTGCCATTCACTGTTGGCTCATGTTTAGGTGACTGTCCAACTAGGATTCCAAGGTCCCTCTCACAGTTACTTTTTTAAAGCCAGGTTTTACCTAATCTTGTACCTTTGGTTTTTCCTGCCTAAGTGTAAAACAAAATTTCATTTTGTTCAATAGGGCACATTGTTCAAGTCTGTCAAGATCTCTTTGGATCCTGAGCTCATCTTCTGGGATATTGCCTATTCCTTCCAGTTTAGTGTAAACTACAAATTCAACGAGTTCCCCTTCTATTCTCTCATCTAAGTCAATATCTAATACATCTTCCTCTCCTATTTTCCCCACAGCAACTGTGTGAGGTAGGTTGGGCTGAGAAAGAATGACTTGCCCAGTTCACCCTGCTGGCTTTATGGCTAAGGCAGAATTAGAATTCACAGTCTCCTGCTTTTTAACCTAGTGCTTTAATCATTAGGCTTTTATTTTATTTTCTGTAGATCTCTCTTGCCCAAATAATGTAGTCTGAAAAAACAGAGTGTAACCTAATAAAGTAAGATTTATCACAGTTGGTGTTCCAGTTGATGTGATGGATTAATTCATGATTCTTTTTCCCAGGAATGCTACCGTCTGAAGACACTGGACATTAATAATAAATAAACAAATAAATGAGAATTAAATTTCTCCCTCTTGTCCTTAATATATGTAAAATATTCTCATATTTTGAATATCTTATGATGGTTACCAAAGGTAAGACTAATAAAACTGTTTTACTAATGAAATTCACATGGACAGAGAGATTATATCAAGAATTAATTTTCTTTTCACATAGCCCTCAATGGTTCTGTCATTGCTGAATATTTAAAACTCTGGGTGAGATTTTAATAATGTGACACACAAAAGAAATACAAATGTAATACAGGGTAGGCAATCTTCAGAGCCCAGTCAGTGCATTCAAAATATTGAGAGCAAGTCATGGGTCTTTCCTAGTCACAAAATGGCTGCCATAAGTGGTTATTAGCAATGCAAAATTAGCCCATTTCCCCAAAGGTAACTGCAGGGCATTGTACAAAAAAAAATCGAGATTGCAGCCAGAAGGATGCAGTGAAAGTCCAGCCTGCTTTTTATGACCCTAACACTAACTCCATGGAAAACAAGCAGGGTTGGTTTCCAGAAACTCTCATTATCTCCCCCGAGGAAGTTGTCTACATCTCAGCTTACCTTTGTGTCTTTTCCTGAGTAGGTGGTCAAGCTTCCAAGTAAAGCATCCTTCAGTAGCCATCTCCTGGTTTAATTTTCTAATAATTCCAGTGAATTCTATGTGTGGCCCAGAGAACTAAAGATGACTTAGAGATTGTACTTCTCAGGTTACCACCATATTATTAATTTGGGATTCAGTTAAATCTTTCAGAATTAAAATCAGGTTAAAAAAAGAAGCCTGACCACCTATCTCTGACAGATGCTATGATCAATGAACATTATTTGTTAGATTTTTATCCCTCCTTTATTACTTGATAAATAACCATTAGAAACACAACTTCAAGTGATTTAAGGGGAAACCCGCCCCAATGCATTTCATAATTCAAGATTCTGGTGGCCCATACTAAAAGAACACAGATAATGAGCCACATGGCACTGCCTAAGTTAACTCAGCATTTTCAAGTGATGATAGTACTAGCATTATGCTATTAATGCAGCTCACTCCTACTGGTAGCAGGGCCACCAGTTTATTTTAAACCAAGTGCTTTTTGCAAGTAGTCTTCAAAGTCAGGCCCATGTAGAGTGCACCACTGTAGTCTAATTAAATGATGATAAGGGCATGAACTGCTGTCATAATAATTCTTGCTCCAGAAAGGTTGCAGTTGTTGAACCAGCTGAAGCTGGACAAAGGTTTCTATAGCCATAGATTCTTTCTACTGTGTGTAGTGTAGTGTAGTGTAGTGTAGTGTAGTGTAGTGTAGTGTAGTGTAGTGTAGTGTAGTAGAATAGAATAGAATAGAATAGAATAGAATAGAATAGAATAGAATAGAATAGAATAGAATAGAATAGAATAGAATAGAATAGAATAGAATAGAATAGAATAGAATAGAATAGAATAGAATAGAATAGAATAATTTGGCAAGTGTGATTAGACACACAAGGAACTTGTCTGTTTCATAATCTGTCAATGTACATACAAAACAACAAAGTAATATTAATCATAATAACAAAGTAATAATAATCATAATAATAATACCAATAAGAGAAGGTAGTGGAACAGATGAGAACAATAATAGTAAAGCTTCCAAGTTATGTGCCTGTTACTTCATAAGGAGTGCTAACTTAAGAGCCTGGATGGAGCCAGACTGTTCAACCAGAAACAGCATCATTAACTTACTGGGAAACAAGTTAAGCTTAATTTATCCCATCTGGTTTCTCATACCATCAGATACTGGCTAGTACCTACATGTTACTTCTTGACTGGCTAGGCTAATAATGCATAGCTGAGGATTAACATACTGATGATATTTTAATTGAAACTAACAGATCTCCCCCAGCATTAACTAACATGGGTAACAATCCCAGCCACTAGGAATAGCAATAGCACTTAGACTTATATACCGCTTCACAGTGCTTTACAACCCTCTCTAAGAGGTTTACAGAGTCAGCATATTTTCCCCAACAATCTGGGTCCTCATTGTACAAACCTCGGAAGGATGGAAGGCCAAGTCAACCTTAAGCTGTTGAGAATCGAACTGCTGGCAGTCAGCAGAATTAGCCTGCAGTACTGCATTCTAACTATTGCACCACCACAGCTCTAGGTACTTTATAATGGAGCAATCACAGGAAACCATTTCTCTCAGACCATTAACTGGAACCAGAAGGGGAAGAAACACTATGGAAGGATACCACCAACTCTCAGCCCTTGCAGGCAGTTCCCAACAGTTCCCAACAGTATCATGATCTACTTCCCTAGCTTTTACTGTATGAATTCCCAATTGGTTTGCTAGACATCCTAAATGCAGGTTTACCCAAATGTAAGGATCAAACTCCCAATCAACCTTACCATCTTTGGCTACAACCTATATACCCTATACTGACAGAATTAGTGGGAGTGGGCATCACAGGGAGCCAGCAACTCCAATGATAAAGCAAAGGCCTGGGGATCTGTACTTGGAAGCACTGGACTCCTGACATGGAAGCAGGGAGGAAAATCCTTTGCAGTGATGGCAAAGCCACTTCAGATGATAGCATGGATGTGATGGAGATGCCTCCATGACCAGTGGTTGTCCTAAGTAGGACTGTGTAAGATACTCAACAATATACCTTCCCTTTCCAATTATCTCATGGTCTTTTCATATTTCATCTGCAGTCACCAGTATAATGTAAGCTCCTCTGAATGTTTCAGTAGCTCAGAAACATGGAAATTCTTACTGGGATGTCCAAGCACAGGAAATCAGGAATTCACCTGAAGTTTCATTGCTGACCTTTACTCCCTCACACCCAAAAGAGGTAAGACCTAAGAAACCTAATGTGACAAGAAGCGATAAGGTATTTGAACCTTTTTCCCTCATCATTCCAACTGCTCCAGGACTAAACTTTCTCATCTGTAGAGTGTTCTTTATTGAATTTGGCCTAACATTACAGAGGTGTTAAGAATAGAGTACAATTTGGTTTGTAAAAACCATGGTGGCCAGGAGTTCTTTGAACACCCTGCTGTGTACTCGAGTGCAGGGCAAGCACAACCACAAAACCACACTATAGTCGCAGCAACTGCTGTGATAATCTTTTGAGAGGTAGAATGAATGTGGTGCTATTTTGTGATCCACTCTAAGGCCTCTTTCAATGTTAATAGGCTGATTTTGCTTAGTTTGGCCAGTATGGTTCCTGAGACTCATGCTGGCAAAGTCAATTTTAGTCGGTGAGATATTCAATCCCAAAGCTTCCTCTCTCCCTAGGTCTTGGATACACAGCCATCATTCAGTATTCATTCAAAGGCTTTTTTTTCAAATTTGGGGGAAGGAAGGTTCACTTTTAAATAATTTATAGTGCTATTGCACAATTAATGTTTTATGCCCCAGCCCTGTAGTAATAATGTGATGAAAGCACTTTCAACAAGCCTTTAGCCCCAGAATGAGAAAGAATTCAAAGAGTGAAAAGTTAAGTTGTATCAAATATGCTTAACACTAGACTTCATTGAGATTCAGTCAAATATTCGATGTCCTTTTAAATGCCAGATAATTGCGCCAAAATATTTATGAAGCATGAAGAACAGTATTACAGTGTCATGCTTCTTAAATAGCTGTTATGTTTTCTAAGTACAGGATTAATAAAAATGTTCTTATGTGTATGGGTATTTTCAAAATATACTTCATACCTCTTTCTTCCCTTTTTTGAGCACGACTTTTAAAAAAATGTGCCACTGATGTCAATCAGTTTAGACAAATAACAGGCAAGCTGACTTTTGTAAAAAAAAAAAAGTAATACAGATGCAACGCACTGTAGATAGAGTCTATCAACGTTATTGCATAGATGAAGGATATGATTCATAGTCATTAATTTTTTGTCTTCCCATCCAGGGCTTCTAGTTCAACCTGAGTCCAGTCCACTATTCCAGATGTGTATCTAATGACTGGAATGCCCAAGTGTTGATTGCCTTAATGGTATTTCCTCCACTGAGTCCCTCAATTCAAAATGAAAATGGTTCAGTGGAGATGCTAACATCTTACTACCAATTCCGTCCCTCCACACCCCACCCCTGGATTCTCTTTACTGCCTGAGCTACTTCTGGCAAGGGTTGATTTTTTTTGCCCTGGGTAGACCTTTGCACTTCTTCCAATGCTACTTCTGTAAATGTTTTCTTTTACATTAGAAATCAACGTTGATGTGCTAGCCTATTACTTCTGATTTTGGATGTTGCTTTTCCCTCAACTGGTCCTTTTCTCATTGGATTTGATTACCAACTCAATATTTCTTTTTTTTTTTAATCTTTCCAGTTTCCAGTCTTTGTACAGTTGCAATGGGTAAGCAACCTTTCTTCCAGTAGTTTTGGCTGCTGAGCCAAAAATCATGAATCCTGTACGCCACTTGTCCCCAGATATCCAGGAACTTCAACACCTAGCATGTATTTGATGATCAATTTGGTGAAGGTTTCTGTATGTTACATCTCCCCACATTGTTTATGGGAAAGACACTCTTCATCTAGCTCCTCTAATGAGGCCTGTCCAGTGTGGTTGAACCTTTGGCATAGCTCTCACCTTCCTTAGAGCCACAAGCCCTATAACCATGTTATCCCATGTTTTTTTTTCCCTCCACTATTCTGAGCAAATCAGTATGGAATTCCTCCTACCTCTCCAGCTGCGAATTATGTTAACATAGCATCTCAAAGGTTTAAGGGTATTTATTGTTGTAGACTATACTTCGAGATTGAAGTAATACCTTCTATTAACTTTGGCTAATAAACCATTTGTAGCCCTATCAGATACTCTGGCCAAGTTAAAGATCACCCGGCCATGCCCTGTGCTATTCCCATTAAGACCACGATGTATTTTATGTAAACTAAATTTCAAAAATGGTTCAGAAAATACAGAAAGGTTAAAATGGTGCATTCCCCATTAGTGGCATTGGAGAAGGCAGTCTGACTCAGGTCAGCCTTTCTCACAAGTTTCTTGGTGAAAGTTGAGAGCTCCTTGCAAGCTACCTTGGGTCCCTAAAAAAAAACAACACCTACAGATCTAGTGTATGAATAAATAAACACATTTTAAATACCTTATATAAACATTGCAAAACCATTTATTTATTTCTGTAACATAACCCCAACCTCAACCTATTCCGTTTTACTGTAAGTGTCCCATAGTTAAAAGCAATAATCTTCTGCTAGTTATTTTCAGTAACCAAAACCACATAGTTATGGAACAAGACTCCAGGAACTTTGACAATCATTTTTTATCCCACTTTGTTTTTTTAACCTGCCATATTTTGTGTGTATAACAAAGCTATCCAATCACCAGTTGCAATGGATAGCAATTTTGCTTGAGCAGTGGATGGGTCAGATGTTCAGTCATGCTAATCAGATCAGGGATGTAGAAATATTTTTTTTAAAAAAAGAGGAAAAGAAAGGGCTGCTTTTTTAAAACAACTTTTTCAGAAAAAGGTGGGTTTTATGAAGGCCACAGTAGGAGAAGGGAAAGGGATTAAATTCTCTTCCCTGTGGGCTATTACCCTAATCCTGACTGAGATTTACTTCCATTATTTGTTCAGAAACAGAATATGGCTATTAGACATGGATACATATTTAACCTTATACATATTTTTACATAAGTGCAATGTTAGGTAAACAGCAATTTATTTAAAAAAAACTTTTATTCATAATAAGGTTCTGGGTAACAAAGTTAAATCATTGTCTCCTAGCGCTATAATTCTAACCATCTAACCATCTAATTTTGATCAATTCCACCTGCCTTTGAAACTGACCACGCTCTACAGGCCTTCAGAATCAATTTGCTATACAGGTAGTCCTTGATTTACAACCACAATTGACCACAAAATGTTCTTTACTAAGTAAAACATTTTTAAGTGAACTTTGCCTCATTTTATGACCTTTCTTGCCACAGTTGTTAAGTGAATCACTACAGGTGTTAAATTAATAACATGTTGTTAAGTGAATCTCATTTCCCCATTGTCTTTGCTTAATGATCACATGACCCCAAGGCACTGCAAATGTCATAAATATGTGTCAGTTTCCAAGCATCTGAATTTTGATCATGTGGCCATGGGGATGCTGCAACGTCATAAGTGTGAAAAATAGTCATAAGTCATTTTTTCAGGCCTGTTGTAACTTCAAATGATCATTAAATGAACTGTTGTAAGTTGGGGACTATCTGTATAGCCCAGGAATCTGCTACTAGGATCAAAAAGATTCCAAAGGGAAGTATGTAAAATGATCCTTGGATCTTGGATCTTCTGTCTTAGTTATATTCGTGGTCTTTGATTGTAATAAAAGTTTGGTTTGATTAATTCAGTTGTGGAAAAAAATATCAGTATCATAAAATACTGAAAGCAAAGATAGTGATCAATCATTTAATCAATCAACTATCTCTTTGAAAGTCTTGATAATTTCTAATAATGGAATCCCATGCATCCCTTACTTGTAAGGAATATTTAAAAGAAAAAACAACCGGGAACATGAATCAATCTATTATCAGAGGACATCTTGGTTCATACTATTTCTGCCAGGAAGACTAACTGAATATTAAGCACTGATACGATTAAAAAATCAACAAATGTTGAAGAATTCTTGAGCTGCCAACTGATCCTAAATCAGAAAGTATTGCTAGAGGATGTATAAAAATCTTGCAATTAAATCAAATCTTTGAAGGCACTTGCCTTTTATTAGTCCAACACTTAAGCTTTTCTTTCAGGAATTAATCCCCTTTTCCTCCCACCAACTCCCCTCAGTTGTAGAGGAGCCAAATTAATTATTTTACTGCTTATCTTCAATCTACACCTCAAGGTCAGTGTGTGTCTGTCAGCTTTCAGCTGGGTAAATGATCCTTTATTCACTAGACGGCAACCCTGCTAAAGTCTTTTCTTAGGATGCCTAGTCTATTAATCCAGTTGCTAATTGACTCTTTAATGGTGCAGTGAGAAAACAAAGAAAATGTGAAGTTCTGAAAGAGCATTGAGAAAATCCATGGCAGCTGGGCCAGCCCCCTTTGCACAATGATGAAATGGATTTCTATAAGCACAAAATCAAAATGCAAAAAAAAAAAAAAACTGGAGGGAAGGAAAGTGCCCCAATGGTGTTTATCCCTGTCAGGAGACTCAGTCCCAGTTTCCACATTAAGGTTTTGGAAAAAGCTACTGTGCTGACAGGATTAAATGCAATATGCTCAAGAGACCCAGGCATTTTGGAATCCAAAATTCCAACATAGCCTCTGTGTTAACTAAGTGATTTGCAGCTGCACATTATCAGTTCCTTTAAAATACAGATACAGCAATTTGTGCAAAGTCAAGAACAGCATCTGCCCGAAAATCATTCCATGTGATTAACCCACATCCCACATCTTGGGTGCAGAAGCAACAGCTAATAAGATTGCCATTTTTGTTTTAAAAAAAAAAACACTGGAAACCCACATATTACAATATGAAACGCATAAACACGGTAGATAGGAGGCCCTCACAATCCACAGTGCTATTATCTGTGGCTTCTTGTATCCGAGGTTGTTTTATAAAAAACAGTCATTTTGAAACTTTTCTAGCTAACTTTAGAATGTTTGCAAATCCCCTTTTTATCTATTTTTTCTTCTTGTTGTTGTTTTCTTTATTTTCCCTTTGATTGAACTTTTGAAAGTAATGTAGTAGATCGCCAAAAAGGAAAAGAAACCAGATTTTGGTGTGCCTTGACAAAATTTTAGTCTGCTTACCGTTTAAACCTCATGCTTTGTTATTTTGTGCATTTTGCAAAATTGCTGATGTGCTTTTCTTCATGTATACATATTTTAAGACCTCATGGGCTACAATTTTGTTAACAGCAAGAAGGAGGCAAGAACAGAGTCTATGCAAGTAATGAGGACTACCTTACAAGTCATTTTTTTAAAAAAAAATGCTACCAATTTAAACCTACATTTACTGATAATCAAGAAAAAGATGCTGAATTTAAATTATATAGATACAATTTAATACTTCTAACATGAAAGAGATTTTATATTTTAAAATCCAAAAAAAAAGTTAGTTTGATTTTGAAAACCCAGAAAGAAGGAACTTTAACAACCACAGTGGTACTGATGATGAAACTGATAATGCAATTTGGGAATTGGAATATGAAGCATTTTTTAAAAAAAATATTTTTTTTCATGATTTCACCCACAGGTCTCACACTCGAGATGCAAAGGCAATCTCAAATATTCTATGTAAATTATTTTTTTAAAAGGCCTTTTAATGTGACTTAGTTAAATCTGGGTGTTGCTTCTTATGTGACAAAGCACTTTCTTTGTATAGACAAGCATTCATTTCCTAAAAGCTACACGCACTATTGGGGCTGTGTTCAACACGACGCAGAATAATCTATGGAAGGATTTCGAAAAAGTTCCTTCCATACCACCCACAGTTTCCACCAGTCATTGTTGCCTAGAAGAAAGAGAAAGAAAACCAACAGAAGCCAATTATGTGCTTCAGGCAGATCAAACTAGCACTTCTTTTGAAATTGTCTCTCTAGCTTCTGCTGCCCACTCTGAGATGCTCGGTCTGTCTCTGTAGCGCCATTCTGTTAAAATCTGGCCACACTTCCCCCGCCCACACCCTCATTGATTGACAATTGCTTCTGTTTTAAAAGCCACACAGTTGCATCCCTCCTTTTTGCCAGACACAACGAAGCACTTACCCAGTTAAACCACTCACAAACACACCACAAATATTTGGCTCTTGGAAAGTAAAATGTGGAGAGAGCACAGCAGAACTGAAATCTGACTCATTAACGGGAGAGCTGAAAGTGCCGTGGTTACAGTCTGGCAAAGACCCCATATAGTACAAGTGTTTGGGAAGTCATCAGCCGGGCCTTTTTTAGATCAAAAACACATGATATAACCACACAGAGCACTTTATGACATTTGAAACTGTAGGATGAAAAGTGGCTTAATTTAATCCATGTGGTTCTGGACGTTTGATGTTAATAGACCTATTTCTTGCTGTGCGGGGATGCAATATGGTCTTTAATAAAACATGGCAGGGCTTGTAAAATCATTTGCCCTTGGAAATTAATTTTGTTCATATTTATGCTCAATAATGCACACATGCGGGTAAGAGGTTTTGCCTGTGTGCCCTATTTATCCTTTATGAAGGGATAATGAATTTCACTCTTCAAACACTTCTCTGCCTTTGAGTAAAATGACAAAGTTGAGTGCCCATTTTGTGGGCAGAGGGTCAAAAAGTATTAAGCATTAAAGTATTAAGCCCCATAAAGCCACTTTACGTTTCCCTCCATATCAACAAGCTTTGTTTCTTTACAAGTGGTCAGGTAAACTGCCTGGAATGTAGTGTTGAATGTAGCATTTCCAAACTACTTTAATTTGGGTGAGTTATATTCTTTGTTTTCTTCAATGCTTGAAAAATCTTATTGTCCACAAGAATTTTGTTACCAATTTAGGTATTTTGGGAAGATCCACTAACACAGGGGTCTGCAACCTTGACAACTTTAAGACTTCAGCTCCCAAAATTCCTCAGCCAACATAGCCGGCTTAAAGTTGTCAAGGTTGCAGATCCCTGCACTAACCTGTTAATTAGAACTTTTTTTAACTGTCCAGTTTAGATAGTTAACTTCTGCACAGTTTCTCTCCTCTATCTTGAATTATACTTTTTAAGCCTGACTTAGACACCATGTGATTCATCGAGCCAAACTTTGTGGTTTTCAATCTTGTAGGCCAAGAAGGGAAAAGAGTTAATCTGTCATAGACTGTTTCTGTCAGCTTCTCTCTTTTTTCCCCCAGACACAATAGCAGTAGAGTAGGAAAGAAAACATGCCTACTCATACAAAAGTCTGTGCAAAACTTATACTTAGTTATTGTGGCATGTTTTCCAAGTGTATCCATTATGATATGTGTTTTGCTTAATATCTACATTTTTGCAGTGGTTTTGCTATCATATAATGTGTCGTTGTGCAGTAGTGTCACTGTAATTTCATTGTTGCACCTACTTCCCTAATAGACAGATTAGTTGTGTGTGAAAATTGCATCCCAAAAATCAAGGGGAATGTAACTAGTGAAAGATAGTTATACAGGTAGTTCTCGACTTATGACCACAATTGAGCCCAAATTTTTGGTGCTAAGTGAGACGGTTGTTAAGTGAATTTTGCCCCATTTTATGACCTTTCTTGCCCCAGTTCTTAAGTTAGTAACACACTGCAGTTCTTAAGTTAGTAACAGAGTTAAGTGAATCTGGTTTCCCCATTGATTTTGATTGTCAGAAAGTCACAAAAAGGGATCGTGTGATCCCAGGACACAGCAAGTGTCATAAATATGAATCAGTTCAAAAGCATCTGAATTTTGATCACATGACCATGGGGATGCCGTAATGGTCATAACAGTGAAAAACCTTTTTCAGTGATGTAACATTGAATGGTCACTAAATGAACTGTTGTAAATCGAGATTGCCTGTATTACTGCTATCATATTCAGGCATGAACTTGGTAGGGTTTGTCTCAAATCATTTAATAACAAGTTGCACATTATTTCTTTTTTTTCTGACCATGATAGCTACACACTGCTATCAAAAGAAACAAGAGAAAATTTTAAAACTGAACAGCAAAATAGAACTTCACAGAACTAATCAACTAAACTCAAAGTGCCAAAATAAATGCCTTGGGCAACCTCTTTCTGGTTCAGATGGCTTCTACACTTGCAAAATTTTAATATCTGTTTTATAAAGAAATGTACAGGTTTCACATATAAATGCCCAACATGACAGATTGATGTCTTATTAAGGGTGGAATAAAAGTATATACTGAAATATATTTATTTATTTATTTATTTATTAATGGGATTTATATCCCGCCCTATCTCCCGAAGGACTCAGGGCGGCTAACAACAAAACATATAATAAGTACAGAAATTAAGATAAAAATAAATTAAAATCATCTGTGCAATAAATTAAAATTAAAAATTAAAAATAAATTAAAAATTGTAAATATAATTAAAATGCCTGTCAGTCCGGGTCAGCCAGGTGGAAAAGGAGTTTTGAGGCCGCGGCGAAAGGACTGGAGATTTTGGGCCATCCGAAGCTCAGGGGGGAGCTGATTCCATAGGACTGGCACTCCCACAGAGAAGGCCCTCCCCCTGGGGGTCGCCAGCTGACATTGCCTAGCTGACGGTACCCTGAGGAGGCCTTCTCTGTGTGAACGTACTGGGCGATGGGAATTCGTTCCCGGCAGCAGATGGTCCTGCAAGTATCCCGGGCCTAAGCCATGTAGGGCTTTAAAGGTAAGTACCAGCACCTTAAATCTCACCCGGAGGGCAACCGGTAGCCAATGCAGCTCACGCAGGAGGGGTGTAATATGGGAGTATTGGGGTGCTCCCATCACTACCCGTGCAGCTGCACTCTGCACCAGCTGAAGCCTCCGGGTGGTCTTCAAGGGCAGCCCCATGTAGAGAGCATTACAGTAGTCTATACGGGAGGTAACAAGTGCGTGGGTGACTGTATATGCTCATTTATACTGTAAACAGAAAAACCTATGTCTTTGCTAATTATTCATGAATACCATTTGTTTTAGGTTATTATATACTTTGGACCAACAATAATGTAAATGAAAATGATTCCATAAGAAATCATTTATGATTAGCAAATCAATCCAGCGAAGGGGTGTGATAACTCTGGTTCTAGAATGTTCTGATACAATTTTTGCTCTGCCATCTGCAAATCAGGTGGTTGGAAAGAATGAAGAGAAGTTTGAATATTTCCGTTCTTTTCAAGGTTCCCTTTGCCCATGTCTGGCAAATTACAAAAGGCCTTAATGTCTAAGATTCCTCTTCAAACTTTCTAAACTACAGATTTCCTAATTATGATTCTCCCAATAGTCCTGAAGAATGATGGGGAAACTAGAAGGGAGATATTATATTGAGCCATCTCTTCCCAAAGTCAGAGGTTTAAACCTGACCTTAAGAATAACAGAATAACAGAGCAGGAAGGGACTTTGGAAGTCCAACTAGTAGGAATAGGAGACACTATACCACCCATGGCAAACCTTTCAGAGACCCACTGCACAAACTGCGACATAAAACCCACTTCTGTATCATTGGGTGCCAGGTGGGCATGGCCCACTGGAGGAATATTCCACTTAGGGTTAGGTCACCATGAACTCATAAAGGAAAATGGACATCACCAACAAACCTGGAGGGCTTGGGTATGGTTAGGAGTGCACTTACCTTTCTAGGCTGTCCTATCTATGTTTCCTGGTAAAATACATGGGAAAATCCCATTGGAGGAAAATTCCACTTAGGGTTAGGGTTAGGTCACCATGAACTCATAAAGGAAAATGGACATCACCAACAAACCTGGAGGGCTTGGGTATGGTTAGGACCACACTTACCTTTCTAGGCTGTCCTATCTATGTTTCCTGGTAAAATACATGGGAAAATCCCATTGGAGGAAAATTCCACTTAGGTTTAGGGTTAGGTCACCATGAACTCATACAGGAAAATAGAAATCTCCAACAAACCCAGATGGCTTGGGTATGGTTAGGAGGACACATACTTTTCTAAACTGCCCTATCAATGTTTCCTGGTAAAAGACATGGGAAAATCCCATTGCAGGAAAATTCCACTTAGGGTTAGGGTTAGGTCACCATGAACTTATACAGTAAAATTGACATCACCAACAAACTTGGAGGGCTTGGGTATGGTTAGGAGCGCACTTACTTTTCTAGTCTGTCCTATCTATGTTTCCTGGTAAAATACATGTGAAAATCCCATTGGAGGAAAAATCCACTTAGGATTAGGGTTAGGTCACCATGAACTCATACAGGAAAATGGACATCGCCAACAAACCCGGAGTGCTTGGGTATCGTTAGGAAGGCACTTACCTTTCTAGGCTGTCCTGTCTATGTTTCCTGGTAAAATATATGAGAAAATCCCATTGAAGGAAAATTCCACTTAGGGTTGGGGTTAGGTCACCATGAACTCATACAGAATAATGGACATCGCCAACAAACCCGGAGTGCTTGGGTATCGTTAGGAAGGCACTTAACTTTCTAGGCTGCCCTATCAATGCTTCCTGGTAAAATGTTTCCTGATAAAATACATTGGAAAATCCCATTGGAGGAAAATTAGACTTAGGGTTAGGGTTAGGTCACCATGAACTCAAACAGGAAAATTCCACTTAGGGTTAGGGTTAGGTCACCATAAACTCATACCACAGAATAGACACTTCTGTGAACAGATTTAGATAAGAAGATCTGCAAATGTTAAAATAGGAAGTCTGAACATCTCCATGGTAAGCAAATGAAAGAGCCTTCATTTGATATTACATGGACTAAATGTGAGTCTGTTGTTAACGTGAGAAGGAAAATGCTTATTGATATTATTATTGGTTAATCTCACTTCATCGCCAAGCCCCATGACTTTCTGGATAAATGTCCAGTGAAAAGAAATGATTTTTTAAAAAATATCTTAAAAGAACATTTATATGAATTCATATTGTAATGTCCCTTTTTATTGTTGTTGTCTATGATTGGTTTGAAAAATATTGAATTCAGTCATTCAGAAGAAAATTTTTATGACTCGTGGACTCTTTTATGACTCTTTTATGACTCGTGGACTTCAACTCCCAGAATTCCTGAGCCAGCCAGCTCAGGAATTCTGGGAGTTGAAGTCCACGAGTCATAAAAGAGCCAAGTTTGCCTACCCCTGCCCTAGAGTTTTATATAAATGAAAACATTATTTTTTAAAAACTAAAGCTGCCATGACACCATGTTTTATAGTCCTGGTGAAATAGAGTGCACTGGATTGGACCCGAGAATCAAAACAGTGTAGCTTCCCACTGTCCATTCTGCTGGAGAGTAATTAAAATCTCTTTAATTAACCACCTTCTTCCACCTCAGGCTATGAGATTTGCCTAAATTCAATACATAAACTTAGCTGGGAAATAAACAATTAATTGTTTATTTCTTCTTCCCAGCAAGTGTTCAGAAAATTCTTGGTGCATTTCAGTAGTTGATAGGATCTAATTAGTACGTAAATCTTTGGACTTCTTCAGCACTCCTCCTAAAATTGAAATCCAATGGACCAGCTGCAGCTGTATTTTTTCCTTTCTACTCCTCTCCGCTTCATTCCCTTCAGTCCCAATTTTAGCTATTTTATCTAACAAAGAGTTAGCAGAAAATCCTGAAATATATTTGGCTATTTTGCAAATCTTCACTCGCCTATTGCCTTAAAATGGATTTTAGTTTAGTTTAGTTTTTTCCTTACACACAACTCAGTTTTTATTTGTGGAAAATGACTTTAGATCAAATAAAGTTCATTCAAATCTTCTTTTCCGTATTCTTCTCCAAAATTGCCCATAGGATTTCCATTCGTTAATAGAAATTTATTATAAAGAGACCATTTTTCTCTCTCTTAGAAATCTTTTCATGAAACTCATAAAAATGTAACAACATTAATATGTTGCTAGTAAGGGCGAAGCCTGGAACCCCCACAGAGCACGTCCCCGGATTGGGGGCCCCTACCCATTATGGCTTTTATGCTGTAATGGTGGGTTGGAGGGAATCAAATACCTCCCATGGACCAACAGGACTGGTGAGTGGCAGCTGGCTCCCCAGTATCAACTAAAGGCGGAGAACATATTGGTTGGAACGGCTTCAGAAGAACAGCACATGGTATGGTGGCAACCATTTGAACAGTGTGTACACAGCGGTGTAGAAAGCAAAGGGAAGACTACTACACTATATATTTCTTAGGAAAATCATGTTAATGGCGGCAAAACCTAACAATGGCCCAGAGTACGGGCACCACCTAAATGGGGCAGGGGTGCTAAGAATCTTCCGGTCCACTAGAAGCATAATAAACCCAAAACTACAAATTAGTACATGGAATCTGAGAAGCCTATATGAAGCTGGGAAAACACACAACACTATCCAAGCGTCTTTTAATTTCTTGGCTGCCGTCCCCATCTGCGGTGATCTTGGAGCCCAGGAAAATAAAATTTGTCACTACCTCCATTTCTTCTAGTGCTTTTCCCTACTTTCTTTAGTTTAAGCCTAAATTTTGCAACAAGAAGATTGTGGTCTGAGCCACAGTCAGGTCCTAGACTTGTTTTTACTGACTGTATAGAGCTTCTCCATCTTTGGCTGCAGAGCACATAGTCAATCTGATTTCTGTGTTGACCGTCTGGTGACCATCTCTTGGGCTGTTGGAAAAGAGTGTTTGCTATCACCATCGTATTCTCTTGACAAAATTCTATCAGCCTGTGCCCTGCTTCATTTTGTACTCCAAGGCCAAACTTGCCTGTTATTCCAGTTATCTTTTGGTTTCCTACTTTAGCATTCCAATCCCCCATGATGATAGAGACATCATTTTTTGGTGTTAGTTCTATAAGGTGCTGTAGGGCTTCATAGAACCAGTCAATTTCATCCTCTTCAGCACTGGTGTTTGGGGCATAGACTTGGGCTACTGTGATATTGAATGGTTTGCCTTGGATTCGAACTGAGATCATTCTGTCATTTTGGGGACTGTATCCCAGTATTGCTTTTCCTACTCTTTTGTTGACTATGAAGGCTACTCCATTTCTTCTGAGGGATTCTTGCCCGCAATAGTATACCCAGGGCTTTTTTTCTCATAGAACACTCAGAACAATGTTCTGGCACCTTTTTTTGCAAAAAAAAAAAAAGCTTTTGCACAAGCTGTGCTGCTATTGGCTTAAGCCTATTGCAGGCTTTGCTCTTTTATGACTCATGGACTTCAACTCCCAGAATTCCTGAGTCAGCTATGCTATTGGCGTTTGGAAGCCAATAGGAATTGCTGCTCAGCTTTCCAAAAGACCCGGCAGGCAAATGTTGCACAGGCAACTTGCAGCGAAGGCAGACAGAAAATAGATAGCTGCTCACCAACTACACCATCTCAACTAGGTAAGTAAGATATTATTTGCCAATAGGATATCCAAGTATGACTCAAGGAAATTTTCCCTGCATGGAGGGAGTAGTGGTTTGTTTCACTTTGTTTTACTTTTCAAATTGCTGTAGGGAAGAAATGATGATTAGAAAAAGGCAGGAAGTTATTCTTATTAGGAAGAATTCATTTATCCCATGCTAGATCTTTGGGAGCTTGTCGATCAGAAGGTCGGCAGTTTGACGGGTCGACTCCCGAGTGCCGCGTAACAGAGTGAGCGCCTGTTACTTGTCCCAGCTTCTGCCAACCTAGCAGTTCGAAAGCACGTAAAAATGCAAGTAGAAAAATAGGGACTACTACGGTGGGAAGGTAACAGCGTTCCGTGCGCCTTTGGCGTCTAGTCATGCCGGCCACATGACCACGGAGACGTCCTCGGACAAGCGCTGGCTCTTCGGCTATGAAACGGAGATGAGCACCGGCCCCTAGAGTTGGAAACGACTAGCACGCATGTGCGGGGGAACCTTTACCTTTTTTAGATCTTTGGGAGCTTAGTACCACCAGCACAGAACTTTTGCTTTTCTGAAACTTCATTCAAATTCAATTCCTGATAGGGGCATTTGAAAAAAAAAGTTATTTGTTAAATTTATATGCTGACTATCTCACCAGGAAGACTCTGAAGTCAAGGAGAGGGCTTGCAACTTCTGTTTGTAGTTATCCACGTTTCTGCACACTGAGATAATCGGCCATTGTACAAATACAGAGCCTATCATGCTTTTATATTTATATGGAACAGATACATTACCTAAAATTTTTGGAATGTGTAAAAAAATTGAACCAGTCCAGAAACTTATTTCCCAATTGTTTGTGTATATAGAAAGTAAACCCTGAAATAGATTTGGAAAGAGCAAAGACTTTGACTAAATGGAAATGTTGCTAAGCATAGAACTGTTGAGTTAATTTGCAGCTGTTTCTGCTGTTTTCTTTTTATGTGCTTATGATTTTACATCACATTTTAAAATCAGCCAAATTGAATAGGAATAAGATTGTGACTGAAAGAATACTAATTCTGTAATATAGTAAATATCTTTAACAAGTAACGTTAAATTTAGCTTTAGTGTAATTTGCTTGTTTACTGTAGCTAAAACTGGAAATTATATTTCTAAAGCATTAGTTTGGATAATTGGAAAGAAAAAAGATTTAATATTTATGATTCAAAAATATAAATATGTGAGAAACATATTTTTAAAGACCTTTGCAGCTTGTTCTCATATATACCCTGCCACAAAGGAATAACTAAAATTATGAAATTTAGAATCTACCAAGCTTCCCTCCCATGGACAGAAGACAATCATGGGAAATGTGAATCCGTAATCCATAGCTTTAGCAGCAATAATAAATCTAATTATGCTATGCATATTTAAGTTAGCCAAACCCTGGAGCAGTGGTAGCAATCTTCTATCACAATGGCAAGCCCTTTAAGATTATATATTGTTAATCATATAAGTGAAGAAATGAGGAAAACTGTGGTTAAAGAAATTGTTTGATCCAATAATAAAATTTCATTGATAATTGATGAATCAACAATAAGCAAAAAAACTACCTTTATAGTATTTGTTCGATGCTGTATCGAAGGTATGGGAATGAATTCACCAGTAAATTTGTTTTTGGACTTGGTAGAACTTGAAAAAGTAACAGCAAAAGGAATATTTGATTCCTTACTCCAATGTCTCTACTCTTATGGGATGACAGAAGATTATTTGAAAAAATATTTGATTTCTCTGGCACACGATGGTGCCGCTGTGATGATGGGATGTAAAAGTGGAGTGAAAAATTGCTGTCAGAACATTTTCCTTCTATTATAGTTTGGCATTGTGCTAATCACAGACTAGAATTATCAGTAGGTGATGCTGCCAAGGAAACTTCAGGAATAAATAGATTCCAATCATTTATTGATAAACTGTATGTCATATATCATGCTTCACCAAAGAATAGCAGAGAGTTGCATTCATGTGCAGAATTACTGGGGACTGAGCTGCTGAAAATTGGAAGAATTTTAAGTACCCGATGGGTGTCATCTAGTTTGCGTACAGTTTTGGATGTATGGAATAATTTTGAATCCCTTGTGTATCATTTTGAACAAGCAATGCATGATCCTACAAGAGATAAAAATGATAAATGCACTTATGATGGCTTGAAAAGAAAAATAACATCTACAGAATTTTTATTGGACCTAGGATTGATGTGTGATGCTCTCCAAGAATTGTCAGATTTAAGTTTGGCTCTACAGGACCGCAACATCGACTTGTATAAGGGAAATAAGAAAATAAAAATACTGGTACAAGTTTTTGAAGAAAGAAGACAGAACTTTGGGCCCTATTATAAATGTGCTGTTGCTGCTGTAAGTGATCTTCGCTTTCGTGGAGTTTTACTTCACAAAAGAGATTCAAAAAAGGATCCACCCATTGACCCAAGTATATTTTATACAAAATTGAAAGAGTCAATTGAAAAAAGATTATTTGATAGCAAAGACGGTGAGTTGGCATATTGGTCTCACATACTTGATCAAAAAGATTGGCCTGAAGATGTTTATACTCAACTGACATTTGGAGAAGTGGAAATTAGAAACTTATCAATCAGACTGCAACTAAATGAAAGAGAAATAATTCGTGGATTCCGTGAACACATTCTCGAAATGACATATCCAGAAAAACTGTTGCATTTGATACATTCTCGACAAGACATATCCAGAAAAACTGTTGCATCTGAATACCATTCCTATTTCTTCAAGTGAATGTGAACGTGGGTTTTCACAGATGAATCTAATTGCCACCCCAACAAGAGCTTCGTTAAAGACTAAGACAATTTCAGCACTTTTGTTCATAAAACTTGTTGGACCACCTCTGAGACTTTTCAATCCTTCAAAGTATGTTGATCTGTGGTTACTCAGAGGACAACATTTGGCCATAGATACTAAGAGCAAGGAAAGGAGTCAAGAAGATTTGCCAGATGAGAATTGGACAAAAGTTTGGAATTTTCTATGAACATTTGCCTTAAATACAATAAATTAAATGTATGTTAAGAATTGAATATATAATTGTTTATTATATAAATAAATATATAAATAAAATTATATAAATAAAAGATTAACAAGATGAGAGTTCCGGCACCTTTTTTTTTAAGAAAAAAAGCCCTGAGTATACCTGATGGTCGTCTGAATTAAATTCACCCATTCCTATCCATTTTAGTTCGCTGATTCCTAAGATGTCGATATTCAGTTTTGTCACCTCTTGTTTGACCACGTCCAGCTTTCCTTGATTCATGGATCTTACATTCCAGGTTCCTATGGAGAATAAATCTTTACAGCAATGGACTTTCCTTTCACCACCAGACACATCCACAGCTGAGCGTCCTTTCGGCTTTGTCCCAGTCGCTTCATTCTTTCTGGCGCTACTAGTACTAGCCCTCTGCTCCTCCCCAGTAGCATATTGGATGCCTTCTGACCTGAGGGGCTCATCTTCCAGCATCATATCGTTTTGCCTTTTGGTACTGTCCATAGGGTTTTCATGGCAAAGATACTGGAGTGGGTTGCCATTTCCTTCTCCAGTGGATCATGTTTCGTCAGAACTCTCTGCTTTGACCTGTCTGTCTTGGGTGGCCCTGCATGGCATAGCTCATAGCTTCATTGAATTACGCAAGCCCCTTCGCCACGACAAGGCAGTAATCCATGAAAGGGATAAATATTCTTAGTACTCCCCAAATGTGCATATTTTAAAAAAACCTTTTCATTTGGGCAATGAGCTGCCCACATATTCCACAAATGAAATGTTGTAATATGGTTTTCTGAGCCAAACTGCAATTCAAAAATGATTTTAACTTTCAAGAGTTTCCCATTTCTTACTTGCATCATTTTATATCTTTATGTAATGCTTGCTCACATAAGACAATTTTACTGTCATACTGTATGTATTTCTTTATTGGTGCAACTATATATATCAGAATTAACACACGGGTGTGGCCCCTAAAGCAAAGAATTTCTCAGCCAGCATAATCCAAGAACAAACTGATCAAAGTGTGAGAAACCCTGTGCAAACACCAGAATTTGATAGTGGGTGGCACTAGACCAACTTGCTGTAATTTCAACATAATTATACATGAACTTCAGGATAATGTCTGGGAAATTATTCATGCATAAGATTGTATTAATATCTCGGATCAAAATATGACTGATCATATTTACAGACAATATTTCTATACATTGCACAATACCAATGCTTTTGTGTATTTATTCAGACTATTTTTAAAACAAGAGAGATTTCGTCTCCATGTAAATTTCCATTTGACTACTTTTATACAGAATTGCTAAAATCTGAATAAGCCAAGTTAACTGTTGCTTCTTTGCATTTTGATAAATCTATATTGTATATTTAATTTATGAATTTTTAAAAGACTGTCTGAGGGAAATGTCCAATCAGGTAATGCAAAGGATGTATTTGTTGACAAACCCACTTCTACAAGCACTGCCCAGTTGCTTCTTCTACATTTGATTGGCCATTAGGAGTGATGGATGTAGTTAGGTTAATGTGGGGATTTCTTCTCTTGAATTCCTTTACAACCATAATAAAGTCAGATATTGCAGCAATGGCCACAATATTATGCAGAAAAGTTAAAGTGCTTGCAAAGGAAACTCAGACATCAATTGAAAGCATAGGAAGGAGTTTCATTTTGCAACTGAAATAACCTGCAGTCAATAATTCCCTACTAGTAATTTACATGATTGCAAGCCGGGCCAAGTACAGAGAAGACTAAAAGCCTACCAGTGGTCATTTTAGGGAGCTTTAGTTGGATTAGAAACAACCAGTACTTGCTGCCTCCTTTGATGACCAGGCTATACTAGCTGCTGATGGATTTTGAAACTGGGAAACCAAAGCCAACACAGATAGGACAGCAACGTGAATTGTATTCTGCTTTCCCAATCACAGAAGGCAAAGCACATTAATGTATACATAATATACAACTATATAAGATGTGCATCACAAGGGACTTATCAAACTGAGGACCACTTCATATACAAAAGAAATGATGGTAGGTAACACCACCAAGCTATTTCCTCAGTATCAGTTCCAGCAACTCAGGAGAAGTGATAGAAGCTATAAATCCAGGCATAAGCAAACAAGAAGTGGAGTCCTTGGTGCTGAGCCTGATTGTTTGCTTGCAGATGTTTCATTACTTAACTAGGTAATGTACTGATATTGCTTAGTGGGGCAATGAAACATTTTCAGGAAAACAACCAAGCTCAGAGAGTACCAAGAACTCCACAATTCAACCCTCAACTACGTATAATATCTTCTATTGCAGGGGTGTCAAACTCACAACGTCACGTGACGTGTCACGACATATCGCGACTTTGTTTACATTGCCGGCAATAGGGGTGGGTATGGTTTTGCCATGACACAGGCTGGCAGTTTGACACCCCTGTTCTATTGGAATCAAAATAGAAGCGTTTAAAGATCTATTTCTGCTTGCATCATTCATTGCATTCTCTTATCCTATTGATTCAAAGTTTGTAGTCAAAGATTGGGTAGTGACTCCTGTCTTAGGGTTTCTTTACATTCTCTCTTTGACATTGCTTAGCATGCCTCTAATTGATTAGGTTTATAAATTCTGGGGTATTCTGGTCTTGCTTCTTGTTCTTACAAACTTTTTTTCATTTGGTAATGGAGAAGATACCATATGGCCCAGATACATGTGGTACAGCAAATCACATGGCATAAAGCTTTATTATTTTATTTAGAATGCAACTAGAACAGATATTTTTGAGTTCTATCTAAATGTAATTTCTTAATAAATATTTTTAACCTAAATACTCTCTCCAGAAATATTACTGTAAATTGCTTTATTTTCTCTCTCTCTCTCTCTCTCTCCCTCTCTCTCTCTCTCTCTCTCTCTCTCTCTTTCTCTCTCTCTCTCTCTCTTTCTCTCTCTCTTCCCCCCCCATGCATATTCTACTGCAAAAGCAACTCTCGTCATCATCTAACCTATTTACTTAACTATTATAGTTTCAAAGAGCTACACTCTTTATAAATCCCTTAATGAGTATTGGTAATGAGATGCCAAAATACATTTAGCCAGAATGAAGAGAGTCAGGATTTCAATACTTCAGTACAAAACCACATCGAAAATAGTCCCTTGTGGTCCTCCACATCCTTTGTTGTTCTGTGCTTGATTTTCAATCATGGGACAAGATCAGAAGGACATTTAGTATCAGCAAATGCAAGCAAGCTGTACACAACAGCACTAAGAAGAGGAAGTTCAGAACAATTCAATTAATAACATTAGCATTTTCTGATATTAATAAGGGGAGAAATATATTTAAGTACTAATTTCAAAGTGCAAGCAAAAATATGCATAAAACATTTATAGATTCAGAAACTTGAATTTGCAGTTTAAAAGTTTTATTAAGCTGGTGCCCATGTTTTAACATTTAAATGATAATAATTTTTAATATTTACAGAGGCATTATTCTATCTATTCTGAGGACTGGAGAATGAAATCAGAATGGCAAAAGGACAGATCCAGCAACATATCCTTTTTTCCATTAAAGTTACATCTAAGTCTGCTCATTTATATAAAGCATTCAAATGGACCCAGTAAATATTGGCTTCAGGGTAAACATGACTGTAAGATGAACACATCAGTGTTCATCTGAGTGCTATCAGTTAACATTATACGCTGTCTGGGGAATTCTGGGAGTTGAAGTACCCAAGTCTTAATGTTGCCAAGTTTTGAGAATTCTGGTTTAGATCCATAGTACAGTAGTGGCCAAAAATTGTGGAAACCTTTGGGAAAAGTGTATTTTTGAGGTTTGATGGCTAACAACACTTTGTTTTTTTGGAGTAGTACCATAAAATTATATATCAGTGGAAAGATAATTTAATCAAGAATGTAATGCTTTCTTAAGGGAGCCACATTCTTGAACCAAGGGTAGCTTCTATAAATAAAATCAACACAATGAAAGCTTCTCTAAATGATTAACTTCATAATATATATTAAAATCAGGCCAGACTACTGCTAACATAATCAATGTTAAGAAAGCTAATTTGGTGTACTGTTTAAAGGTGCCATGCTAGAAATCAGGAGATTATGAATTTTAGTCCTGCTTCAAGCATTAAGCCAGCTGGATGACTCTGACTCAATTACTTTTCTCAGCCCTAGGAGAGGTAATGGCAAACCATTTTAAATAATGCTGCCAAGAAAACTGCAGGAAATTATCCATCGAGTTGCCAGAAATCAAGATTGACTGGAAGGCACAAATAGTGAAAAGAATATTAAAACTATTTCTTTATTTTTAGATCTATTTAGAAGTTCAGATAATATAATCCTGGAGATGTCCATATTTTTATAACTCTAGAGATTACAAAGAAATATCAGCCAATCTCTCTCTCTCTCTCTCATCACACACACAGACACACAGACACACAAACATAAATATGTCTTAGAAACTCCTGTATCGGAAAAATCATGGTAAACAAAGGCTACCATTTGCCCCAGTTCCATTGCCATGATGCTGTAACAGTAAACCCAGATGGAAAATGCTTTCTAAAAGACTATAATCATGATAGTGTTTCTAAATTAGAGGAAGGAGAATAAAGGATGACATTATAAACAAAATGCAAGCATTAGAACATTTGAAGCTGAATGAAGCTGCTGCATGTTTCTTATATCAGCCAGAATGAAATAACCAATTATAAGGCACCATTACATTTTTCATTTCTATAACCCAATGAAGCTGAAATTACCGTTCATTCACCACATACACACATCATAAATCAAGATCAATCATGCAAAGAATCTACCAAAATCCAAGCCAAGAATATTCCATTTAGCACGTGCATTATTCCTGTGTGCAAACACAAACTGTGTCAATACTTTTAACAGTGCTGTCTATATGTTGACATGGCATATGGATATTTTACACATAACTAATCCAGCAAGCTCAGTTTGCTAAGACTGACACTGATTTTTTTAAAAAAACTAGACCTTGTTAATGCTGTTTCTGTATGATCAGATTACTCTGCAGTTCACAAACTTTAATACACTTCAGTGTGCGCCCTCTCAAGTTAATCAGAACTTTATTGTGTTTTACAGTAATAATGAGCAGTTGCTACAGAAGTATGTGCATGCTATAAGACATCAAATTACTTTTATAGGTTGAATCTGTCTAACCTGTCCTCCTAGCAGCTTCCCTTCTCAAATGACAATACCAAGGCGTCTCTTCTCCTTTATCATAGTTCTTTAATCACTTTTAGTCTGAATAGGCTTTCAAACAGAGGAAATTGTTTTCTGAAGAAGGACACATGGACACCTTAAAAGCAACAACCACTCTGTCTAGGACAAAAGAAGAGAAATTGCCTAAGGCCATTTCGGGGGGGGGGGGAACCTGGTAATCTTCTTTTTGGTTATTGTATGCTTCTCAACCCACAAATCCATCCACTATGTTAAGGTTTACAACCTGCGGTTCATAGGTAGCACCTGAAAGCAGGACAAGAAGCAACGAATGGAAACTAGTCAAGGAGAGAAGCAACCTAGAACTAAGGAGAAACTTCCTGACAGCTAGAACAATTAACCAGTGGAACAACCTGCCTCTAGAAGCAGTGAATGCTCCAACACTGGAAGTTTTTAAGAAGAGACTGGACAGCCATTTGCCTGAAATGGTATAGGGTTTCCTGCCTGAGCAGGGGTTTGGACTACAGTAGATGACCTCCAAGGTCCCTTCCAATTTATTATTATAAAGATTGTTATAAAGAACTGCTTCAAAAATTCTTGGGTGCTTCTAGGTTCATGATAATGCTCACCCACACACCACTAGATGCACCCAAGAACCTTTGAAACAGTTCCATTGGGATGTTTTTGATCACCCCCCTACAGCCCAGATTTGGCACCGAGCAACTACTACTAAGGAATTTCAAACCTGGTAAGACATTATGACAGGTGCCTCAATTTGAATGGCAATTATGTCAAACAGTATTGTATTGTTGTAGTTTTCTAATGTGTATAATAAAGGTAGCATTAGGCTTCAAAGATATCTATGAAAGCTTGTTAAGTTTTCTAGGTTTTCTTCCACTGCCTCTTTATTTTGCCATAGTGAAGATGTTTCCTTTGCTTCAGATAATCTCACACTAGTTCAAAAGCTATACTGGTGGGTGCAACCTCTGAGTGGGCAGAATCTTTTCCTCATTGTAGCTCCTTCAATGGTTCATATTTGAAGACAGCTGGGCACAGTGTATCTTTGCCTCTTCTCATTCACTGCTAAAATGCCTTCAGAAGACATCCATCTGTTTTAAGAACGTTATAATAAAGATCTAATTCCAACTCCATTTCTGAATATCGCCATCCTTGCTTTTGTGAGAAAGCAGGGGAAGGCACTATTTAAATTTGCACATCGTTGCTAAAATTACTTTCAATGTTTTATGAGCAGGCAAGTTATCTATATGCTGGCTTTAACAATCACTTCTATATTTGAATATTTCCTTTTTCCCCCTTTTTTCATTTCAATCCAATTTCCATGACTCAAAACCTTGTGTTCAACTAGAATATGGTAATGGAGGCAATTATGTCATTGAGCATGTGGCTCAGCTCTCAGGTTAAGGCTTCACACCTGGGCATCATTATTCTCTTCCATATCAATTCATTATTTAAGGACTTATTATTTGAAAGGTCTCTCAGTGCTCCAGCAATTAGAGCCACAGAAATTCTGTCTGCCTCAAATATATTTATTTTGCTTTCCTAGCTTTTTAATGCCAAAATAATTAAAGCCCTTCTAATGCAGCACTCCTTGGTAATTTACAAGTTGTCAGAAATGTCCATTGTCTGTAAAAATGGCCATTTCTTGGAAACTGGAATGTATGAGATTAAATATACCGTATATGTGTCTGTTTCTGCATCCATGCGTGTTTACAAATGTACAAGGAATGAATCCACCTAAAATGCTAAACAGGAACATAAGATAAGAAAATCCTGCTAAAGGGTTTTGTTATTGATATACAGTCCAGAAATCTTATTATTTTCTCACAATATTTTCTCACATATAGCAAAACATGGGCTTTTGTTATTAGTGGAATAAATTTTCTTCAGCCTTGATATGACAGAAGAAATGAACAAAATTATTCAATCAAGATATCTATGATTTCCAATCAAACCACCGATAGGGGTTTGTTTGTTTTTTTGGCATATCTTATGTATTAGATGGTTGAGGGTCTTCCATTATATTATTTAATCTTAAAGTTCCACCTATGGTCATCGGAAGAGGAGGCTGTTTGTCAAGAAATGTCTCTTTCTTCGAGCACTTCCCAGAATAACCAAGGGAATACTTATTATCATAGTCACTAAGTGATTCCAAGAAGCATTTAAGATTATTGTTAATGCATCTTCCATTCCTATACATTATGCAGGGTATTTGTACCTCTATCTTCATTGCAAATATTTGTTCTATAGGAGTACCCGAGCTACTGAGAACATCTGAGTAGCATCTTCATATATGGCTTAAATGAGAGAATTGAAAGGGACTTGTCAAATTTGCAGATGACACCAAACTGGCAGGAGTAGCCAACAACCCAGAAGACAAACTCAGGATCCAAAAAGATCTTGACAAGCTTGAACAATGGGCCCTGTCCAACAAAATGAGTTTCAATGTGAAGAAAAGCAAAGTTTTACATTTAAGCAGGAAAAAATCAAAGGTACAAGTACAGACTGGGCAAGACCTGGCTTAGAAACAGTAACTGTGAGAGGGACCTTGGAGTCCTAGTGGACAATCACTTGACTATGAGCCAGCAGCAGTCAAAAAAGCTAATACTATCCTGTAAACAAAGGCATAGAATCAAGGTCACGTGAAGTAATAGTACCACTTTATAAAACCATAGTAAGACCACATCTGGAATACTGCAGGCAATTTTGGTTACCATATCACAAAAAAGATGTTGAGAGTTTGGGAAAAATTCAGAGAAGAGCAACTAAGATGATCAAAGGCTTGGAGACTAAAACATACAAAGAACGGTTGCAGGACTTGGGTTTGGCTAGTCTAAAGAAAATAAGAAATAGAGGAGACATGATAGAAGTATTTAAGTATTTGAGGGGCTGTCACAAAGAAGAGGGGGTCATGTTATTCTCCAAAGCACTAGAGGGCAGGACAAGAGACAATGGTTGGAAACTGAACAAATAGAGAAGCAACCTAGAATTAAGAAGAAACTTCCCGACAGGACAATTAACCAGTGGAACAGCTTGCCTCCATCACTGGAGATTTTTAAAAAGAGACTAGACAGTCACTTGTCTGAGATGGTATAGGTTCTCCTGCTTAAGTGAGGGGCTGGACTAGAAGACCTCCAAGGTCCCTTCCAGATTCTGTTCTATTCTGTTCTGTTCTGTTCTGTTCTATCTTAGTTCTGTAGCAGAAATATAGCTCCATCCTGCAAATGGACATCATGGAGCCAAGTTGATAGTGGAAGCTCACACTGCTTAGGATGAGAGACAGGAATGACAGTATACTGGAAGAGTCAGTTTGGGATAATTTATCATGGAATGGAAAAAGCTACATTCTAGCCTTTGAATAATAGACAGAAATCATTTATTAGAATTGTATTGCAACTGCTAAGAAGAAAGAGAAGTGCATGTGAGATACTTTGCCTCTTGTGCCAAAATACTTGGTCCACTTTAAACTTATGCATTTTGACTTACGTGAAGACATTTGCTGCTCTGTTACAGAGAGCAAAATATATTGAATTGGGCCAAGAACAGGCATGTCAAACTTGTGATGTCACATGATGTCGCATGACGTATTGTGACTTTTTCCCCATTGCCAGCAACGGGGTGGGTGCAGTTTCAGCGTGAAACTGCCAACCGTGGGCTGGCAGTTTGACATGCCTGGCCTAGAAAGTAGTTACCGGAGAAAGCTAAGCAAACTACTTAGATGTTGAGATGAAATTCTATCCACTTACTGCTTCCTTTTAGCACACCAAAATCATGAAATTAGATGTTCTTTGTCCTTACTCCAAGTTTGTAGAATTTACCTCTGAGAAAGCTTATGAAAATCTTTCATTGCAAAATTATTGTAGCTGAAGTTTTAAAAGAGCCTAACCATTTTACATTTCCATTTATATTCTCTCAGTATCTCAGCAAGTCACTAAGAATCTATACAAATATCTTGATCAATTGGATAATCCAGCCTTCTAATCTATCATTTCTCATCCCCTGCAATTATAACAAGATCCAAAGCAAAGCCAAAGATTTGTCAAACAATTTTTTAAAATTTATATCCTTTAAACTTTAAACGCTCATCACATATCTTTTCATAGAAATCTTTGTTTGCAGTGTTGCTAACTGGTACAGAGAACAAGACATAAATCATTATATGAATACAAATAATTTCTACCTTTCTCATCTAGTACCAAGTAAGAAATGAGATAAAGTATACAAATGATCTGAAATCAATAAGGCTTTACTAGTGATTGGGTGGGTAGGGGGCTATTTGAAAGGGATGAAATTTAAGTTGATTTGACCACAATCATTTAAAGCAATTTAAATTAAATTGACCTGGAATACATGTTACAGTAAAGATGAAATGAAAGAAGAGACAGGTTATGTGCTCAGGACAGGAAAAGTACGTGTTGCAAAGTATAATAAAAATATTGGAAAACATCTATAAATAATTGACAGTTGTCATCTAGCTACTTCTTAGTTATTCATTGGCTGAATACTGTTCTTTTGTATTGGTGTTATGTAATCTTGTTACATCCATTGCCCTTTTCAACTCAAACATTAATATGTCTGCTTCTGACGTGCGACATAGCTTCTCAGAAGCATCAAACACAGTGAGGCATCACACTAGTGCTGAACTGCACTAATCAAGAGCAATCCAATTGTCACTGGCAGACAGAAATATTCTAGCCAGATAGAACAGTGTAAATAATGAAAATGCGAATCTTCAATACAGCACAAGGAAATCGCCATAATTATCAAAATCTTTTCAGTTGTACCCAACGTATGTCATTGAATTAGAATAGCAACACATTAAATGGAAAGATTCAGTTCATCACGCCAACACCTGCATAGCTTTGATTACACATTACACAGCTCCAGAGCAGGTGTGTGAATCACAGAGGGAAAAAATGGTATATTACATGTAAGCGTTTTAGGTTTCTACCTTTAATGCTAGTTTTAAGCACCTGTACAGGTGGGTGGCACAGCAATTTAGCTGAGAATATAATACTGTCATATATAGAAAGACTAAGCACTTCTAATTGCCATATCTTAATGATGTACAGACAATCTCAGGGCACAATTAACCAGCAGGATACATTCATAAAAAGGAAAACCGAAAAAGAGGTGAGGAATTTTGAATGCATAAACTTGAAACCTACAATGGAGTTGTGATATATAAAAAAAAGTGATTGTGCCTCTACTGACAACAGAAGATAATGCTAAAAAAAAACCTTAATAGTAGAGAAATTAAAGCTTCAAATGTTGAATATGTGGTACTTTCAAAGCACACAAAAGCAAAAGGATTTTAATTCAGGACCTTTTCTTAGTAGCTTTTGGAAGGATAACTGTTTTTCTAGATCCAGGTTCCTACCTCAAACAGCTAATTGACAGCAAATTTTCTGTATGGTCTACAAACTGGCAAGAAGCACAAAAAGGTACAAATGGAATGGGCTTTTGTTTTGTTTTTTTAAGACTGGTAAACAATCTAAGAGAAGTGAAGAAAGAAGAATGAGGACTGTTATTTGCTTGGGCAGTTCACATTCTTGCTTTTTGGTTTGGTATGGTTTTAACTCCTGAGAAAATGCAACCATTTTAAAAGATTACTTCAAGGAATTATAGTTTCATTTTCAATTCTAGGATGGAAAATTCCTTGCTTATATACTCAGCTGCTGAATGCTTCTCTTATGACAATGCTTTAGGGTCTTTTCATGTTTGAACTTAACCTTGGCTCAAACATGACCTAGCAACAACTTATTTTCCATTGTTTCCTATGACATTGCTATCATCTCATCCCCAGCCCTTTAGCGAGACAGTCTTAAGTAGCCCTTAGCTTTGTCAGCATTAAAATAGTGCAAATTTTAACTGAAAATTTTTCACAGAAATTTAAGGTAAACTTGAAATCATCTAGAGTAAAAAAAAAAGAAAAAGAAAAATGTGAAGATGAATATAGAAAGATAAAGAAGCTAATTCCAATTTTCTTCAAACAGTTACAATTTTATTCCTCCTACATTAAAATTACAGTGGTGCCTAAGTATTCATCGTTAATTGGTTCTGGGAGGTGTGATGAATACCAAACACTTTTTTTCCTATAAGAATGAACCTTTATTGTCAAAGTACAACCATGTATACATTGAGATTGGCTGAGCCTCCCTTTGTGCCCCCACCCCCAACTTACAGTGACACAAACCCTCCATCTTATTACACCGTGTGAGCTAATTGCACAATGCACTGGCCTCGAAAGTCAATTATGCATAAAGTTTATAATATTATTTCCCATTCAAAAGCCTAACAGCCCATGGATAAAAGCTGTTCTTCAGCCTGTTGGTACGGCTGGCTATACTCCTATATCTCCTACCGGATGGTAGGAGAGTAAAGAGATACCGTCCAGGGGGTGAGTCGTCCGTGAGAATTTTCCTCACTCTTCCAAGGCAGCAAGCCCTGGCGATGTCATCCAGTGGTGTCAGGGGACAGCCCACAATGTCTTGTGCTGTGCTCACCACCCTCTGTAATACTTTCCTATCCACGGCTGTCAGACCAGCATACCAAACCACAATACCATACAAGAGGATGCTCTCTATAGTAGACCGGTAAAAGAGGAATAATGTATAGGAATAATGTATAGCTGTCATCAAGATGTTCTAACTTGTGCATTGAGTACGAAACAAATGACGAGTACCGGGACAAATTTTTCGCATCAAAATGTGTTGGATACCAAATTTGATGAGTTTCAAAGTGGTTGAGTATCAACTGTACCTCTGAATTCTGTTCTGCCCATATTTAGCACTTTTCAGTCAGCAAATCCATCAATAACCAGTTCATTTTTTCCCCATTTTCAGCAAAAAGTTGCTAAGAGATTTCCAGTCTCTGGTAAAAGTACTTGTCTTATTCCTGATGAATCAGGTTAATTTTGCCATTTCTGCCAATTCCATAATCTTTATAATTGACTTTATAATCTATGTTTCTATGCATGTTTGTCTTTGTTCGGAAACCCTTTTTGTTAATAGAAATTGATGCAACTTATTCTCACTTTAACAAACTTCTTCCTTGTCTCGCTCCCTTGCTTCAGGGCAAATCCATACAGACTGTAGGGCTTCTTTTTTTTCTTTAGAAGCACTTAGAATACAATTCAGAATCCATGACCACTGAACAGGCTTTCTTATTCAGTGATCATTCTCCAGTGTATTTAATAGGAAGAGACCTACTACGTAATCAGATGCTAAAATTTAATGTATCCCTGATGTACCCCGATGAAGTCCGTTTGGATATGCTAGAAAATCTTTTACCAGAAATTTTGTTAGTCCTTGCTATGGACTATGGATGGGGAAATAAGAGGCCACCCAACTGGAAGGTCTCTCCAATCTAGACTCCTCTTTCTGGATGACCTCTTCTCAAGGAATTACCTGAGCAAAAATTAGGTCCCTTCCTTAGGAGAAAAAAAATCTTCTGATCTGCAATGTCAAATATTTCTTGTGGCAAAAGAGGACATAATACTTTTGATACCTCAGTAAGGAGATACTAAATCAAAAGGTCCATCATAAAGATAAGTATTGTTCAGTCACTAATTGCTCTCTACATGGGGCTGCCCCTGAGGACCACGCGGAGGCTTCAACTGGTGCAGAATGCAGCTGCGCGAGTTGTTATGGGAGTTTCCCGATACTCCCGTGTAACACCTCTTCTCCGTGAGCTGCATTGGCTTCTGGTTGCCCTCCTGGTGAGATTCAAGGTGCTGGTAATGACCTATAAAGCTCTAAATGGCTTGGGTCTGGATTACCTAAGGGAACACCTGCTGCTGGCATCAACTTCCTATCGTCCTATGCGCTCCCACAGGGAGGGCCTCCTCAGGTTGCTGTTGGTTAAGGAGTGCTGGTGGGTGATCCCCAAGGGGAGGGCATTCTCTGTGGGCGCGCCTGCCCTTTGGAATGATTTACCGGTGGAACTTCGGACCGCCCCCGATCTGCATTCATTTCGCCAGGACCTGAAAACCTGGTTTTTTGATCTATCAGGCCTGGACTGAAGGGGTTTTAGCTTTTAATATTGTTTTAATTATTGGGCTTAATTAATTTAATCTACTTTAATTTTATACTATTTTTATATTGTATTTTATGCTGCCCTGTAAACCGCCCTGAGTCCTTTGGGAATAGGGCAGTATAAACATTTAATTAAATAAATAAATAATAAATAAATAAATGGTGTCCCATTCTTTGTAGTCCCACAGACCAGGCTCCCCTGTTTTTCCCTGTCTCCTGGAGTTTGCCCAAATTCATGTTCATTGCATGATGACACTATCTAACCATCTCATCCTCTACCATCCCTCTCCCTTTTTGCCTTTAAACTTTTCCAGCATCCGGGTCTTTTCCAATGAGTCCTCTCTTCTCATTATGTGGCCAAAGTATACTTTTATTTATTCTATCTCACATTATATATTTTGATATCACTATGAATGAACTCCATCAGTAGGTTCAAACCTTACCAATCATACTGACTGCTATGGCCTATTGCATAATTAATGGGTTTCTGTCATTGTAATGTAACCAATTAAATAAGAGTATCATTTGCATAAGCCAGTATAATTTGCACAAGTCTGTAAAGAGAACTTGAAACCCCGCTCCTCTTTAAGGATTCCACTTTCATGCCTCAGGTACCATACTTGTCAATAAACCAATTTATGCTTCAGTATAATTGTATCCTGCTTTCTGGTTCAACATCTCCCTTGAGAAAATTTTCCTTCAATAAGATCCATTTGCAGAACCATTTCACTCTACTTAATGTGAACAGTATATAAATATTTTATCTGTGATTTGTCAGGAACCAAAGAACCCACCAAGCTAGCCCAGCCAGAAAGAAACAAAGAAGGAGCAGGTACTTTCTCCACAAATAAATGTGAGGGACATATGACTTGGTTAAGCATATATACAACAGCCGTACTTGTACTTTAGCTGCATTAAATTAGTTTTCCCGGCATTTCTAATACAAAGTAAGAGACGACAGTAAGAGTGCTGCCATGGAAAATGTCGGATGTTTATAGTCTTTCTTTAGTTCAGTTTGTTCCTTATTCATAATTCATGTTGCATCCTGTTGTATTTTATTCAGTATTGATTGATTACAGGAGCAGGTTCCAATCCTTGCTGTTGTACACACACACACACACCCCGAAAAAAAAGTCTTTTTCTACAATCTCATTTAAGAATACTTGGATTTTGGCAATCAAAGCCGACTAGGTTGCTCCCCACAGTATATCAGCTGGTAAGGAAGTTTCTCTTTGCAAAATGGGTACACGGTAGAGATTTTTTTTCCTGTAGTAACTTCAGGGAACTGTTTCCTCTCAAAAGTGATTTATTATTGCTGTTATTATTATTTCATCCCACAGTCAGCCAGATGTTCAGACTGGATTTAGATAGATTTCATCTATCTATCAGAGTCTTAAAGGTATCATGGCAGGGTATAAGCTGTTTCAAACAAAGCTGCCTTTTGCAACTGACTGATAGTAAATGTTTAAGTGTTTAAGTGGTGTTCCAGTTGTTTTGGTATTGTCCCCAAGGCATTGTTTAGTATTGGTCTCTTTGCTTACTTTTGCAACACTCGGTCTACTTCTATTTGCAGGTCTTTGTATTTTGTGATTTGTTCCAGTTCTTTCTCTTCTGCTATCTACAGGTACTGCAATGATCACTATCCAGAGGGTTTTGTTTTTTCTTTCTCATTGACAATTGTTAAGTCTGGGGAGTTACAGGGCAGGTGCTTGTCTGTTTGAATCCTAAAGTCCCAGAGCAATTTAGCTTCTTCATTTTCTATTTGTCTATTTTGTGGTTCCTGACAGTTCTTGCTTGCAGATAAATGGTATTTCTTTGTCATGCAATTGTTTATAGTCAGTCTGTAAGATCTTATTTGCAGCAGCTAACCAGGTGGTCCAGCTTCTTTGCAGAGGGTTAGGGTTAGGGTTAGGGTGAAGAGCCTGATTCATTGTCATAATTTTTCTGGTCTTCCTACCCAGGGCTTTTAGTTCTTCTTGAGTCCACTCCACTATTCCAGCTGTATATCTAATGACTGGAATTGTCCAACTGTTTATTGACTTGATGGTATGCTGGCCTGACAGCCACAGATAGGAAGATATTACAGAGGGTGGTGAGAACAGCACAAAACAACATGGGCTGTCCCCTGACACCACTGGATGACATCCCCAGGGCTCGCTGCCTTGGTATCTCTTTACTCCGCTACTTTGGGTAGGAGATATAGAAGTATAGCCAGCCATACCAACAGGCTGAATAACAGCTTCTATCCATGGGCTGTCAGGCTCCTGAACGGAAAATAACTCTATGTATGATTGACTTGCGAGGCCGGTGTGTTGTGCAATTAGCTCACATGGTGTAACAAGATTGTGGGTTTGTTGTCACTGTGAGTTGTGGGGGGGCACAAAGGTAGGCTGAGCCAATCTCACTGTACACATGTTGTACTTTGATAATAAAGGTTCATTCACTTCCTCCCCTGAACCTATAACATCTTCTTCACTCTCATGATGTATCACTTCTAGCCTGCTCCTCAATTTCAGTGAGATTGATGTAGTCAGCTTTAAGGATACACAGAAATTTGTAATGATTGTCATCATACAGAATCTTGATCTTAATTCCATTGTGCATCTTGAATCCTTCAGTTTTCATTATTATTTTTCTTGTTGATGGCAAGGTGGCACATTTGTCAATTCCAAACTCCAAATTCCAAATATTGTCCTTGTGATATTTTGGCTGTATATACGAGAGTGTTGAGCAGCAATTCTATTTCAGATGGCTTTTTTTACATACAGCTTCAGATTATCCATGTAAAGGAATGGAATAGTCTGGCAGATTTTTTTTAGATTTGTTAGCTCTGGCCTGACTTGTTTAGTATTGATGACAGAGGAATCAGTGTGGTAACAAACAGTAGTTGTGATAGTGAGTCTCCTTGAAATATCCTCTCTTGATATTAACCTCTCCCAGTCTATCAGCATTGACTATCAACTGTGTCTTCCATTGTGTCATTTATCTTTGCACAAAGCTTCTGATGTTTCTACTGACTCCTGTTATATTGGTATTATCTATCCCACTGTCCATATACAGAGTAAAACATTTTAATTTTTACAATTACGTGATCAAATAAGATTGAGCTGAGAGAATATAATTGGTCCAAAATTATTCATGGATCCCCCAACTAGACTATTGGGAGTATAAGTAGACTCCTTAATATTTCATTCATCTCATGGTACTAGATATTGTTGATAGCTTAATTAGTATTAAAGAGCTACATGGATTTTCTTATATCTTTCCAAGATATTTTCATCCAGTTCTTCTGTGGCTACTGACTACACCAAGCCCCAAAATGGTGAATGGAGGCCTTTTTATTTTAAAACATGCTTTAACAAAATGAATCTCACCTTTCAGAAGGTGGCAGGATAGAAAATATTAGATTACTGCCAAATTTCCTCCTCTAATAGTAGCTCCCCGCAAACAATTTTATGGTTTTCAAGAAGGATTCTTGACTTTTCAGAAGAAGATAATTACAGAAAGCCATCCTTCAATCACACAATCCTGTACATGCTTGCCTGTGAGGAAGTCTGACCTACCTACAGATAAATCAACATGGAATAAATTCCATATCTACTTATCTTAAAATTACACAACTTCCTGTGTGACATGCCAGATTATTTCATAATATATCATTTCCAAGTCTACCTCCAATTCTTCATGAAACAGTCATTTGTTTATCAATCAGTAAATCTAATTTCTGCATTATTCTGAATAAGAATAATGGTAAATTTTCTTGCCATCCTGCATTTAATCTTCATTTGATATAAAACCTAGCAAAATTCTTAATGAGTAAATAGTCTTTGGTAAAATCTAATGGGCGGTGCATTTTTTATGCTATTAAATCTTCTTTCAGAAAGATATTATATTGCAGTCACCAGTCAAGATATTTTTTTTTATTTTTTCATACCCTTAAGCTTATAATATGCAATATTTTGTGCAAATCCTGCATCTCATGGCTTATGCAAAATAGTTTTTAACACAATTTTACAAATAATCTGTAGCAGCCATGAAACTGACACTCCATACAATCTCAACATAGGCCTTTCCACTTCATTTCCCAGAGCTGATTTTGCTCTCCTGTAAATATATCATAATAAACGCTATGCAGAGCAGCTATACGTTTCATCATTTAGGGATGCCTTATGGTTTTGAAAAATCCATTCTTGTATATTATGGCCAGTCAGAGTCAGCCTACCCATTTGATGGATGGAATGTTTGCCCTAATATTGATAAGGTTATCCGGAAGGCTGCTGCTGCTGGCACTTCAGCTATGGCACCCAGAGCCATTTTGTCAGGCCTGAAGAAGTTCAGGTAGAACTAGCAAAGAACTTGAGCCTTTGGTGCAGTGTTCAAAATACCTACAATTTATATCATTGATTCTTTCAAGTGGGTAAAATATTTGCCAATAAAATAAATTCACATACTATAAAATAATTTACAGTATGACCAAAGGGCCACATGTGTGCAGAACATTTATTTATTATTAGATTTATATGCTGCCATCTCATTCTACAAAGTGATTTGGGAGCTCTTACAACATTAACTTTATCTACTTGTTTTAACTTTAATTATAGAAATAGCACTTAAACTTATATACCACTTCATATTGCTTTATAGGTCTATCTAAGCAGTTTACAGAATCAGCATATTGCCCCCCCCCGATAATTATAGATAAATACATAAGAAACACTATAACAATTTAAACTATCCTAATTTGCGATGAGATCGACACTTGCTAGCATCCTACAAGATTTGATTGGGACTACTAAAACTATAATCCAACCAATTAGAAGTGAGATAGCAATAGCATTTAGACTTATATACTGTTCCACAGTGCTTTACAGCTGTCTGTAAGCTATTAATAGAGTCAGTATATTTCCCCCCTATAATCTGGGTCCTCATTTTACCAACCTCAGAAAGATGGAAGGCTGAGTCAACATTGAGCTGGTGAGGATCGAACTGCTGGCAGTCGGCAGAATTAGCCTGCAATACTGCATTCTAATCACTGCTCCACCACGGCTCTGATGTGGATAACAACAAACTAAAACACTGAGTGATGTATGCATTTGTCAGGTGCAAGAAATCAGGAAACAAAGCGGTTTCAAATGAATACAGGTTTATTGCTTGTGAACACTCTGTACCAGAATCTGAACTACTAACAGTCAAAGCAAATTAGTGGTAGATAAGAGTCAATGGAATTAAAGGTGAGCTGGATTTAGATCTCTTTTGGGCATATGAGGACTCAAGACTGATGGTGCACTTGACCCCTCCCTGGGCTCAGACTGGTCATCTCCTACAATTTGGGGGGGAGGGTGAAGGACAGGAAGGATGATGTGTTCTCCTGAGTTAAAGTAACCTACATGGGGCTTAATATCACTTCATTAAGAGGAATCATTTACGTTCAACCACAGCTTGGATAAAGAACCAGGCTACTCCACCTGAACTCCTTGCCTCTTGGTCAACTAACAAGAGGTTAAAATGATCAGCCTCTATCCTGTCTGAGCATAGTGGCATGGTGGAAAATACACATAACTTGAGATTTCTAATTTTTTTTTTAAAAAAGTGCAACAACCCATGACTCAAAGTTTCAATTTTCTTCTCATCCCAAGGGCAAAATCATTGTTCTTGGGTATATTACAGACTCTTCCCTCCAAAAGGGCGTAAGAGAGGACATTGCAAAAGGCAAATATAAAAGTTCTTGCAATGTTTCGAGGAGCGATATTGTGCAACACTTTTTCTTGAGTTCATTGGAATAATAGATCATAGCACCTTGTTTTGAAGGGTCATATCTCTGGCACACTGTAGTATGCTTTGACCTGATCAAATTCCATTGACAACAACACAACAGAAGAAAATTGGCAATACTTTAGGGGAGCACCAAGTAGATTCTCCAGAGAAGTCTGGAATTTGATTTTTTTGAAGAGTCAAAAAAAAAGCAGACAGCTTGGGTTAAAAATTAGTTTCAGTCAGTAGCTATTGTTATTGGGCACAACATATTCTTGCCACAAAAATTTAAAATAATATATAATTCTCTTCTCAAAGTTGCAACCTATTCATCAGGGATATCCATAGAGAGGGGTCAAAAAAGTCAGGATGGAGGCTAAAAATCACACAAAGCACATAAAAACCGCATTGGACTTTGATTGCATGGTCAACATTTGAATCTATTTGACATCACCACTCCTATTTTCTAAACTTCTCACTTGTAAAGGATTGACACTATTGAGGATATGTTTGTATAAATTAGTTATTCTGTACAACTGAAGTCTATATATCTAAGCAATATGCACAAGCCCAACCAATATTTATTCACTGAAATGGATTTCAAGGACAATGCATTTTTTATAATGCATGTTTTTGTAAAGTTCATGGCTTCCAAAGGTACTGGACTCCAATTTCCATAAATTCAAATAATGTAGTTTAATAAATAGGGAAGTTAATCCCTCCATTCCTTGAGGGCACCAAGTCATAGAGATACTAGAAAAGCTAATCTAAACAATCACTCTTCTTTTTCTTTTTACATCACATGGCAAGCTAGCATGGGTAAATTTCAAATGTAGTGTCCAATTCAATGGCTGGTTTCTAGGGGTACTAAATTCTGTCTTTTAAAAATCAGTCCCATGATGGGTCAACAAACTTACTGAAATCGCTAAGGAAATTCTCTGGGTTGTGGACCAAAGCAATACCTTGCCTTGTGTCAGATGATTCACAAGATTTTAATGTGAAGTTTCTCAATACTTTTATTCTTATACAACTAGAACATTACAGCTTTTTTTTTAAGAAAAAAACTATTTAGAGAAAAAGAACAGCTTGCTCAAAAGCTGCACTGATGACATGCAAATAATATTTTGGGATGCTGGATCTGACAGCCCAATTTGAAAAAAATAAGGCTTGTCACAGCCTCTACATATTCAACAAGAGGGCATAAATGCATCATCCTTAGAGCTCTTTCTTGAAGATTTGATTATACCACATTACCAATTATCACAGTCATTACCATGGTGAGCACTGCTTCTCACATTTTGAGAGAGATAATGGTTTAAAACATATAATTCTATCTTGGAGAAAAGAAGCACTATTTTCAAAAACCATAGTTTTGATTTCAGCTGACATCTCCAGGAACACATGTGGTCACAATTCAGCAAACATGGGGATCAACAGATATATACAAAGAAACATCTTTGTTTTGAAACAAACGTCTTCCCTCGTATAAAATCCACTTCTACTCTCACAATGATGCTGGCCTGAATATTCAAAATAATTGCCCTGGGTCAAGAGATAAAGACCAAGAATGAATGAATAACATTTGTCCAGGATGGTATAGGGCAGGGGTAGGCAACCTTGGTTCTTTTATGACTCGTGGACTTCAAGTCTCAGGAATTCTGGGAGTTGAAGTCCACGAGTCATAAAAGAGCCAAGGTTGTCTACCCGTGGTAGGGTCTCCTGCTGGAGCAGGTGTTTGGACTAAAAAACCTCCAGGGTCCCTTCCAACTCTGTTATTCTGTATTCTGATATTAATTGGAAGCATCTATCCAGCTAAAATATTATGATTAATTGGAAACTACAGAAAACCTGTAGGCAGAACATGTGCATTATTGCTAAGCTGCAGCCTCTCTGTTGCAGCACTTACCAGTGGTGGAGAAACATCAGGGACTACATCAAGAAGTTATGAACTCAATACCTACTACAGACAAAGTTGTTCATAGAACTATCCAGCAATTCTGTTACTCAGAAAAGGCAAACATTCTGTTAAAGGGAACTCCAGCCATATTAACACACAGGTGGCCACAGTTTAGGACAACCTTAGTTGCAAATTCAGATTACTTGTCTGCCCTAGTCAGCCTTTATTATCATCTCCAGAGTTCCCTGTTTCCACATTACAGGCTCCCAGCTATAGGAGACATTTTGTAAAGACATCCCAGTAAATAGCCATATAGCATATCTTAATGTCCCTGAATGAGCTTAACGTCCCTGATAATCACAATGAGGTGGTCACTGACCTCGAGCCAGACATCCTAGAATGTGAAGTGAAGCTTAGAAAAGCTGAGCAAAAACAAAGCTAGCAGAGGTGACAGTATTCCAGCTGAGCTATTCAAAATCTTAAAAGACGATGCAGTAAAAGTGCTACACTCAATTTGCCAGCAAATTTGGAAAACTCAACAGTGGCCACAGGATTGGAAAAGATCAGTTTACATTCCAATTCCAAAGAAAGGCAGTGCCAAAGAATGTTCAAACTATCGCACCATTGCACTCATTTCTCATACTAGTAAAGTTATGCTTAAAATCCTACAAGCTAGACTCCAGCAGTACGTGGATCAAGAACTACCAGAAGTACAGGCAAGATTTCGAAGAGGCAGAGGAACTAGAGATCAAATTGCCAACGTACGCTGGATCATGGAGAAAGCTAGAGAGTTCCAGAAAAACATCTACTTCTGCTTCATTGACTATGCTAAAGCCTTTGATTGTGTGGATCATAACAAACTGTGGCAAGTTCTTAAAGAGATGGGCGTACCAGACCATCTTATTTGTCTCTTGAGAAACCTATATGTGGGCCAAGAAGCAACAGTGAGAACTGGACACGGAACCACTTATTGGTTCAAAATTGGGAAAGGAGTCCGGCAAGGCTGTATACTGTTGCCCTGCCTATTTAACTTATATGCAGAGCACATCATGAGAAAGGCAGGGCTAGATGAATCAAAAGTTGGAATTAAGATTGCCGGAAGAAATATCAACAACCTAAGATATGCAGATGATACCACTCTAATGGCAGAAAGTGAAGAAGAACTAAATAGCCTCTTGTTGCGGGTGAAGAAGGAGAGTGCAAAAGTTGGGTTGAAACTTAACATGAAGAAAACCAAGATCATGGCATCCAGCCCTCTCAACTCCTGGCAAATAGATGGGGAAGAAATGGAGGTAGTGACAGATTTTATTTTCCTGGGCTCCAAGATCACTGCAGATGGGGACTGTAGCCAAGAAATTAAAGACGTTTGCTCCTGGGGAGGAAAGCCATGGCAAATTTAGACAGAACACTAAAAAGCAGAGACATCACCCTGCCAACAAAAGTGCATATAGTCAAGGCTATGGTCTTCCCAGTTGCAATGTATGGCAGTGAAAGTTGGACCATAAAAAGGCTGAGTGCCAAAGAATTGAGGCCTTTGAACTCTGGTGCTGGAGAAGACTCCTGCGAGTCCCTTGGACTGCAAGGCGATCAAGCCGGTCAGTCCTAGAGGAGATCAACCCTGACTGCTCTTTAGAAGGCCAGTTCCTGAAGCTAAAACTCAAATACTTTGGTCACCTAATGAGAAGGAAGGACTCACTGGAGAAGAGCCTAATGCTGGGAAAGATTGAGGGCAATAGAAGAAGGGGACGACAGAGAATGAGGTGGCTGGATGGAGTCACTGAAGCAGTAGGCGTGAGCTTAAATGGACTCCAGAAGATGGTAGAGGACAGGAAGGCCTGGAGGAACGTTGTCCATAGGGTCGTGATGGGTCAGACACAACTTCGCAGCTAACGACAACATATCTTTCCACACTTTAATATTAAGATAATACCACCAAAGGATCTGTGGCAGACAAAGAAAGACCTATGTATCCTCCATTCTGCTATAATGTGATCCAGTCAAATCAGTGGGTCCTGGGAAATGTAAAAATAAAAAAATTCTCATCACAGTTATATGAAAGTCTTATACTAAACATAATAGGATCTTTTAAAAACCTTTTTTTAAAAAAATTCTGAGAAATTAATTGGAGAGGTGAATTTCACTGGAACTCCTTGTGACGTGGAATCCCTTTTAAATTTCTTTTAGCAAATTTAGGAATTGACAGTAATTCATAGAATAGCCTTGTATTATGCTAAAATCACTGTATATACCTTGTAAACTTGTTGCTGGCAAAGCTCTATATAGTTTGCTATATATTATCTGTTTTGTGGCACTCAGCTGATCCACAGGCTGAGAACTTTTGAAAAAATCAGTCATCTATTTTTTATGCCAAATCTTGTTGGCTTCTTCTATTTCCTAAGCCATATAAAATTAATGCAACATAAGAAATTGCTTAAATTCCTGTTAGCTACAAAGGCTCTCATGATTGCAAAACAGTGAAAAATTATAATAGATCTTTTACTGGATCAGGGTTAATTAAAAGTATGGGAAATTCTTCTGACTGAAACATTGAGGCAACAAGAAAGAGCTTCACAAGGTCCTATAACAGAGGTGGGAAACTATAGCCCCTTTATGGCTTGTGGACTTCAACTCCCAGAATTCCTGAGCCAGCATGGCTAGTTCAGGAATTCTGGAAGCTGAAGTCCACAAGTCACAAAAGGCCTAGCTCCCCACTCCTGTCCTATAATGAAGAATAACTTATACATAACTGATGGCTATTTATTAGCTATATTAACAATGTTTTTCTGATAAGTTGTCTTCATCTATTTGTACTTCCTGCTCAGACTTTGGTAATTCTAGAACCTTAATTAAAGGGCCATGTAGGTTAGAACAAGGAATAAGACAGTGCTGTTTTCAATTTGGTTAATCAAGCAGGTTGACTTAGTATGCACATGGAAATGCTCTTAAACTGGATCTATGCCTTGAATATTCTTGTGTCAGGGAAGGCTTGCAATTCATCCTTCATAAATGGCTAGGCATGGTAAGAACTAAAGAACTCTTTCAGGTATGTATTGTTTCTAAATTACTGTATTTTCACTTTTCCAAGACTTTCAAAACTACCCAATAATCCAGCAGTTTTATGCAACTTGTAAAAAAGCACTGAATCTTCTTAAAATTTTCTTTAAAATAATATCTGCAGTTTTAACAGCAAAGGGCACACAGCATTTTAGAATTAAATGAGAGAAGATTGCTTCTCATTTTATGTTGCGTCTCCCCTGCCTTGACCTCTCTCTTTTCTTCTAAAGATCACAGCTCTTGTTGCCTTTTATTGCTTGTGAAACCAATTCTTCCCAATCACTCTACAAAAACCCTATGTTGTGATTCAGGGTCAGCCTGTGTGTTCGGCATTTGGTTTGGATGATTCAGAGGAGGAGGAGGGGGGTGTTGGAGAGGTTGCTGAGGGGGTTGGAGAGCTTGCTGATGAGAGCCCTCAGCCAGGCCCCTCCCACCTGGTCACGACGCAGACCCAGCTGTGTGAGCCTGACAGCGTGGATGAAGATGACCCACAGCTGGCCCTGTTCAAGGACGCCCGACGCAGGAGGCAGTCAATCAGGAGTAAACAGAGGAAGGCAATGGGGCACCTCAGAAGTAGGCAGAGAGAAGCCACGCCCTGAACTGTATAAAAGGGGAATGCATGGGAGGGCTGGTTTGCTGAAGGCAACCGTTCAAATAGTTCCTGTTTCATGGTTCGTCTTTGCTCTCTTTGCTCTCTTTGCTCTGTTTATGTTTTTATGTTAATAAATTTGGCAGGCTTAGTTCCAGCCTCTTGCCTTCTTGTAAAAGGGGTTGTCCCTGCCTTATCTGAAGGGCCGGTAGCAGGCTGGTACAGAACACCCTAGAGGACAAGCAGATTTAAAGGCCGGCTTTCCAGCATCACAGTTTGCATGGTTTTTCACTTCCAGACTCAAGTGGGGGGAATATTTTCCTCTTTGGTAACCTTGCTTTTGACTTCTGAGATCAAAGAGAAGACAGTGGAAAGGTTTCCTTCGCCCATAATTCTGTTAGAGTTCAATAAGTAAGTTCATTTTGTGAAGCATAAAAAGAATCTCATGAGACAAGGAAGCAGTGGGAGGACTTTTTGTTTTTTTTCAAGTAACCAATATTTTTTGTATGTGCTGGCTTAAGAAAATACATTTCTTCTAAAGGTATACCAAGCTTTAAAATGCAGGTTAATCAGGTCAAATCAGCTTGTCACCCAAAACCTCGTTAAATGTCATCTTTGCCATTGGAAAAAACAAAACAAAAACAAATCCAAGCTCAGCTGGGAGACAGAAACAGGGAAGATGGCTCCAGTACAAGCCGGCAGACACAGCAACCTACTTTATGTGTTGACTTTCTGTTTGTGAGATATATAGTCAGCATTTCTAATGAATCTGCTGGAAGCGGCTGGAATATTATGATTTATAGCACCTTCCTACTCTCTATCATAGCATTTTATTAGATGGATGGGAAGCTGGTAGTAATGAGGTTAGGAATGAGAAAACATCCATCAAGCTCAGCTAGGACTCCTCTGGAAAGGCAACATGCTATCTCGTATGTCACAGGCAGTGATCTGGGTCACGATGATATAAAATGCATGATTAAAACCAAGCATTTGACACCAGATAATAGGCATCCCCTTAAAAAATAGCTCCAGTGTTCCTAACTTTAATTAAGTCCCACTCGTAAATATGCACTGTGGTAAATATACAGCAGAATGGGGCTTGTTTATATTCCCCAACATAACAATTACCTCTAGAATGGACCCTTTATTTCACTACATGATGTTATTAGTCAGGAGAGGGTCAAAATACAAACCTTAAGTCAGTGATATCAAACAGTCATGCCAAATAATACCTCACTCCCCCCCTTCTCTTATGTCTTGTCTTTGCAGTTATCAATCTGGAATAAAACATCCTTAATCATCCTCAACAATTCTTCAAGACAGTTATTATTGCATCTGCAATATTGAAGCCAACCACAGGCCTCTTAAAGATATAGCAGGAGAGCACTCTGTGTTTGTGTGTGTGGTGTTTTATTTTGTTTTCCTTTTCACATGGGACTGTGACTTTTAAGAAAATTCATGGTTAAATGTATGACGGAAAGAGGGAGATCTTAATTTACAACAGAATTGTATCCCAGCAAGCTCTCTTGGTTTCAATATGAGACGTTTTAAAACTATAATCAAACCCTCCTGTTACTTTCAACTGGTTGCAGACTGGTGGTTAAGAGTATCAGCTGGAAATTGGACAATCCCATGATTCCAATCTCACCAATTTATACTTAATGGGCAGCCTTAGGCAAGCTATTATTATGCATCATTATTTGTCCTTTTTTCCTTCAATTACATTTGATTTTTAATGGCTTTGAGGGAGTTGCCAAAAATACAGAAGGAGAGAAGTTACAATCTGTATAAAATTTCCATATTCTAAAGGCAAATTTAGATATGATTAATATAATTTAGAAAGAAATATGCTGTATCTCAGTTGGGAAGAACACAGTATAAAATCATCCAGGAAATCATATAGAACAACAATCAAGGATATGTAGACCTCTCTCGTCTTCAGTAAAGTCAGTTTTCATGACTCCATCATCGTGTTTCCAGCACTAGATAAAATTGTGATTCACAGAAAACTTTTGAAGATGAACCTATTACTCACTGAACTGATGCTAATCTCAAATTTATATATTAAAAAAAGGCTTTGCATGACCCCCAGACTCTGGACGAAATGTTTTTCAAACAAATGAATGTTGTTATACCTTGTAAAAGCCAAACACTTCATTTTACATTAAATACTTCATGCAAACCTGTCAAACCTGTAGGAGATAATATCATTGGGAATATTTGCTGCTCTAAGATCAGGATAGCTTACTTCATTGACAGAAGCATGAAGTCTGCTTTATATAAGAAAATTTTACAAAAGAATATCCATTTGTCTATCCATCAGCTGAAGTACAAATGGATCGTATAGTAATGATCCCAAACTTATAAGCAAGGTGTGTTCATAAATAATATGTCTAGTTCAAGGTTGACATCTTGTATTATTAAAATATCCAAAGAACTAACAAGACACACCTAGTAGATGGCCACAAACATTCCATCAGCTAACCTAAAACAATACCTTGAAAAAATAAATGCCTTAAATCAAGGGTCCCCAACCCCCAGGCCGTGGACCAATACCAGGCCATGGCATGCCAGCAACTGGTCTGCACAAACAAGCAAAGCTAAATCCATGGGATGCAGGCAGCACACAAAACCATGCACTCTCTGGTCTGTGGAAAAACCTTTATCCATGGAACTGGTCCCTGGTGCCCAAAAGGTTGGGGGCCTCTGCCTTAAATGAGAAATAACAAAAGATTAAATTATGACATAATTTGATGTCACTGCTGTGTTCACACTGATTTGTGTGAAACAAGGAAATCACTTAAGGGACAATCGCAATGCTGTCTCCACAAGTCAATCAAATTCAATGCCCCCAAAATAAAATATGTATAGAATGTTTAGAATATGTATAGAATTATTGACTGCAGCTCAATCCATACTTTTAATTTGTTGGTTAAAGTCAACAAAAAGATCAAAGGGATATCAATAAAATATTCCACTTCTGGATTCATAGTAGAAATAATAATCCAACAACTAAAAATTATAGTTCTTCCAAAATACAACCTCAAAATATAGATACGGTATGTAAATAACACTTTTGTCAATAATAATTAAATAATTAAAAAGGAACCTATAGAAAACATACTAATCAACCATATATTTGATGGAATCAGATTTGCAAAAGAAGAAAATAACAAACTTGATATCCTCAATGCCATATTACAAATCCAAGTTTACTGGAAAGTAAACCATACAACCCAAATCTTCAGGTATAACAGCAAGTACTCGACAGCACACACACACACAGACACCCCAAAGTACGTAAAAATCCTATTTAGACAACCCATAAAGCATTGCAGGACACTGTAACTACAAATAGCAGGAATACACTATCCTACAAGATAACCATCAACATAGTTGATACTCATGCAACTTCATCAAAAGTTAAGATAGGCAAGAAAATGGTAAGTGAACACCTGTCCAGTCTAGATGAGTTCAGATCACCAGGACCAGATGGATTACACCCCAAGGTTCTCAAGGAACTGGCAGATGTGATCTCAGAACCACTGAACTATATTTTTCAAAATCCTGGAGCACTGGGGAACTACCAGAGGACTGGAAAAGAGCTGATCTAGTTCCCATCTCCAAAAAAGAGGAAAAAAAATAAATCCAGAAAACTACAGACCTATCAGCCTGATCTCAATACCTGGGAAGATTCTGGAAAAGATAAACAACAAATCAGTGAACAGCTAGAGACAAACAAAGTTATTACTAAAAGCCAACATGGGTTTGTCAAAGACAGATCATGCCAGACAAATCTTATTGCATTCTATGATCAAATGACAAAATTAGTGGACCAGAGGAATGATGTGGATATAATTTACTTGAACTTCAGTAAGGCACTTCATAAATAGATCACAACCTACTACTTGATAAAATAGAAAAATGTGGGTTAGACAGCATCACCACCAGATGGATTCATAGCTAGCTGACCCACCGTACTCAGCATGTGGTCCTCAATGGAACTGCAGCTACATGGAGGGAAGTGTGTAGTGGGGTGCCCCAGAACCCAGTGCTCTTCAACATCTTCATCAATGATTTGGATGATGGGATAGATGGGGAACTCATCAAATTTGCAGATGACACCAAGCTGGAAGGAATAGCTAACATTCCAGAAGATAGGCTTAAGATACAGGAGGATCTGGACAGACTTGAACATTGGGCGCTATCTAACAAAAAGAAATTCAATGGTGAAAAATGTAAGGTTCTACATTTAGGCAAGAAAAACCAAATGCACAGGTACAGTATAGGTGGCACTTTGATCAATAGTAATAACTGTGAGAAGGATCTTGGAGTCCTAGTGGACAATCACTTAAATATGAGCCAGCAGTGTGCTGCAGCTGCCAAAAAAGCCAACACAGTGCTAGGCTGTATTAACAGAGGGATAGAATCAAGATCACGTGAAGTATTAATACCACTCTACAATGCCTTGATAAGTCCACACTTGGAATACTGCATCCAGTTTTGGTCACCACAATGTAAAAAAGATATCAAGACTCTAGAAAGAGTACAGAGAAGAGCAACAAAGATGATTAGGGGACTGGAGGCTAAAACATATAAGGAATGGTTGCTTGAATGAGGTATGTATAGTTTAATGAAAAGAAGACTAGGGGTGACATGATAGCAGTATTCCAATATCTCAGGGGTTGCCACAAAGAAGAGGGAGTCAAGCTATTTTCCAAAGCACCTGAACGCAGGAGAAGAAGCAATGGATGGAAACTAGTCAAGGAGAGAAGCAACCTAGAACTAAGGAGAAACTTCCTGACAGTTAGAACAGTTAACCAGTGAAACAACCTGCCTCCAGAAGTGGTGAATACTCCAACACTGGAAGTCTTTAAGAAGAGACTGGACAGCCATTTGTCTGAAATGATATAGGGTTTCCTGCCTGAGCACAGGATTGGACTAGATGACCTCCAAGGTCCCTTCCAACTTCATTATTGTTGTTGTTGATGATGATGATCTTCATCATCATCATCATCATCATCATCGCACAGTGAGCCAGATGTTCAGACTGGATTTTGCATTTTTGTGTACCTTTTGAGTCCAAGGACCTGGGATAGGCAGATGTGGATGTTTGATGGTATTACAGATATCATCACAGGATGGAAGCAGTTCTTAGTAAGGCCGCCTTTTGCAATTGACTAATGGCGAATTTGTCAATATCAATGTTGCTCAAGTGGTGCTCCAGTTGTTTTGAGATTGCACCCAAGGCACCTATTACTATTGGTACTACCCTTGCTTGCCTTTGCCACAGTCTTTCTATTTCTGTTTGTAGGTCTTTGTATTTTGTTATCTTCTCCAGTTGTTTCTCATCTATTCTGCTGTCTCCAGGCACTGTCACGTCCACTATCCAGACTTTTTTGTCTTTCTTATTGACAATTGTTAAGTCTGGGGCACTACCTTGACATGGTTGTGGGGCTTGTGTACTGTAAGGAAGATGAGAGCTATGCCAGAGGTTCAACCATACTGGACAGGTCTCATCAGAGGAGTCAGACAAAGAGTGTCTCTCCTATAAAAAATATAGTGAGAAGTAAATTTCAGAATGCCATACAGGCTCAGATGACACCCAGGTTAACAAGGTCCATTGCTAGATGTTGGAGTTCCTGGATATCTGGTGAAAAATGGGTTACAGGACTGAGGACTGTTAGCTGAGCAACCAGGGCCAGCAGCTGCAGAACTACTGGAAGAAAAGGTGTTTATCCATCACAAATACACAGTGATTGAAAACAAGATGATGATGATGATGATGATGATGATGATGATGATTTATTTATTTATTTATTTATTTATTTATTTATTTATTTATTTATTTATTTATTTTATTACATTTATATACCGCCCTTTCCCGAAGGACTCAGGGCGGTTTACAGGGTGATTAAAAACAAAAATACAAAAGTTAAAAACAAATGTTAAAAAATTATTATTATTATTATTATTATTATTATTATTATTATTATTATTATTATTATTATTATTATTATTATAAAACATGCATGCCAACTAAGCTGAATATAACAGAAACATTGCAAACTATTGAAGAAATAATCATCCCTCATATTAAAGGTTTTTCATATTCCACCTGATACTCTGATCATTTGGATTGACTGTAGGATGCAGGCTAACAAAGTCCATACAGAACATTCTATGCAAGGAAAAGAGGAGTTATATACTGGACAGATAGTGAACACAACTACGTAGGACAAACAGGCACAGAAGACTAATATAATGTATCTATTAGCCTTAAAGATCATTCAAAAGATCGAATGCTATTCACTGCTCTTTCTCCCCACAGATAACCTAAAAAATTACCTTCAAATGGGAAATGATAAAAATTTTAGAGCTAGATTGAGAGATGAAAGAGAATTCTTAGAAGCATGGCACTCCAACCAAGCCATGGTCCACAAACGTACATGTTTAAGTCCTATCAATGAACTTATCAAAAATAAATAACCGTATAAAAAAGTCTTTGTTGCCCAACAAACTCTCCACCTAAACATGTGCATAACTGAAGTTATACTGTATAGATTCTTTGTCAGTGAATCTCTATTCCACACATCTTCTGGACTAATGCGGTTACTTAACATGGTAATGAAATGCCTGCAACCCCAAAACCTAGTTCAAAGAACCCTGACCATACTGGCAAGTCTATAATAGAACAGCTAGCTAGGGGGAGAGCATTTTTAACATTGGGGAATGGTCAAGTCAAAGTCCAGTCCTAAACTTTATAGAAACATTGTAGAAACTCAGTGGAGCAGTTCATGATGGAAAACCTTCAAATATTATGGAATTTAAATGTTCTGCCATGGTGGGGAAATTGGCCAGAACTTTTATACAACAATGTGAACAACTGATCACCAGTTACAGAAAGCACTTCTACAGAAAGCTTCTAAGCCGTTTAGAGAACAAGATTCCTTTTTTCACATCGGAACATGGCATGTGGGATGCTTTTACTCATGAAACAAGTGGGACCCATCTGAATCTCTAATATCATTCAGTGCTAATCCTTCCACCCCAAAGCAGGTGGATATCTTTTCATCAGCGGTATACAAAACAGAAATCGTACCAGCAAGCACAGACTTGTAGCATTACAAGGTGCCAGCTGCAAGTCCCTCTAATGCAAGAATTTTAAGTCTGTATGTGTATGTGTATTAGATTACAGTAATTACTACAAGTGATAATTGAAAAGTGAACAAGTTAGAACAGTGCCTGCCCATAGGCTTTCCTTTGCTTAGGCAGAAAGCAAAACCAGCCACTGGTGTGATGAATATGTTACAATGGGTGAGAACTTGACCTGGCCTCATCTGTCATTTCCAGGGTAAGCTAGGGTCTCTTTATCATGTCTGACTCCTGGGGGTCATTGTCACTCCCAACTGCCATGCCAAAGGAAGTGCTGCTCTTCTGGGAAGCCAGACAGAGAAACCCAAAGGAAAATGTCATGTTAGCCATATATTCTGTTTCCTAAAATAAGATTTATTTCCACTGGATTTTCAAAAGACAAATGCATGGAGAGGCCATAGGGAGTTTTCACAAATAATAAGATATTGTCTGATTTTATTGTTAGGCTCTCTTTCCTAAACACAGTGGGTTTGCTAGCCAATGCTTTATTTTACTTTAGATTGCACATTATATAATATAAGGAAATAAAAATACCTGGTTAGCAAGTAAAATAGTTTTTAACATTAACATGGGTTACGCATGATAAAAGCCTTCCATTGAGACAAGAGCATTTTGCTATTTTACGCAAAAGCTTTTTCAGGGATGCATGTTTTTCAGCAAAGATTTATAGAACAAGGTCTGTATGAGCCTCGTATAAAATAGTGCCTAGTGGCACAGGCTTTATTCTTCTTCCTGAATTTGAATAGTAAATCATACCGGATCTTTTACTCAGTCTTTATATTAAAATATTATTATATTCCCAAAACGATAACTTATGATCTTCTGAGACACCTTAGTGGAAGTGATTTACTGTCTGAATCCAAGACTGGGATTTACATACCAATAACTTTAGAACCTTTTTCAAATCACACATACTGCTCAGAGACCTTGTCTGCATGCTCCAGCTAGCCAACCTTACACAACTTTCTCACCAGAAATACAACAGGGCATATCCTAATCATGCCTACTAAGCCATATATCACACTGAGTTCAATGGAACTTGAATTCAGTGGAAATTCCCTGAGCAAACAGGTTCAGTTGAGTTGAGGAAAGAGGGAGAAGAAGGGAGAAGTTGGGAGAAGGAATGGAGAACGCTAGCTAATGGTTGCTCCTGCTACTTGTTTCCTGACTGTTCCTGATTGTCCACTGCGAATGCCTTGTAAATGTAAATGTTCTACTTCTAATAGGATATTGCTTGTGACTGACCTAATAGAGGCAATTTCAGGGATAAGTAACTAAGCCAGTTCACCAGAGAGTGATTCTATTGAGCAAGCAAATATGGAGAGCAAACAGGAATTCATTTGGTGGCGGACAGATTAATACCTAAATTTTTCTTTAATGAATAAAGAAATCCCACCGTATAAGCATTAACTGCCTTTTCCTCGACACCGTGTTCCCTCTAGTTTTTACCTCCCTGAATTATAACCTAAGTTACTTTATTGTCCACAAAATAATTCTTTGGAGCAAAATTTGTGTCCAGGGAAAGCCAACCAAAAATCCAAGAAATTTTCCACTCTGAAAGCAGAATGAGAACAGACAAATATAATTGGGGTTTGCTATCTGTATAGAACAGGGGTCTTCAAACTTAGCCCTTTTATGACTTGTGGACTTCAACTCCCAGAATTCCTCAGCTAAGCACACTGGCTGAGGAATTCTGGGAGTTGAAGTCCACAAGTCATAAAAGGGCCAAGTTTGAAGATCCTGGATAGAATCAGGAAATAGGTTATGTATTTTGCATTTTGCATGCTGTGGATTTAATTTTAGGCAGCAAACCTTGTGAGCTGAGATGTGAATATTAAATTATGGCTCTTTTTCATCATACAAAATGTATTGAATACCATGGAGAATTCTTTCACACATAAATGGCTTCCCCTTTGATTGCCTAAAATTTCTAGTTTTCAGAACTGGGTAAGCTATAAGGGTTTTTTTTTTTAAAAAAACAAACCATGCCTTCTTAACATAATAGGTGAACAGAAGGTGACTTATTAGCCTTGTGTTTCTTGATACAGAGTCAACATGACAGGATAATGAGGCAGCCAGTTTGGTGTAATGGTAAATGTGCTGGCCTAGAAAGAAGGCAACTGTGATTTCTAGGCATCCCTTAGCCACATTCTTCAACACATCCCCATTCTAAGTAGTTCAAGAATTTTTTCATATCCATAGTAAGTATGACTGAAGATTTTGTTTAATATGTTTCAATGGAAACTGATAAGAATTATACATCTCTTGCTAGTATGTGGTTCAGAACTCAGTTACTACTTTCTGATTTTATACCAACCAATTTCAGTTTAGAAATGTATATTCTGTAAGGAAATAGTGCATTTTCAAAATACTTAAATGGAATTTTGGTCAGATTAAAAAATTACCATGTATCAGTGCCAAAACAGACTATAAGGACTGATAAATGAATATATTTAATTTTAATTAATTAATTTTGAAGTATCATATGTATCATTTTAAAACAGATCCCATATTCTAGTTTTGATTAAATCAGAAACATCAGAATCAGAATTAAAAAAATACAATTTTTATCTTTAGCGATGACATTTATTCACACTGCAAGGATCAAGACTAAAGAACAGAGCAGTTTCTCAAGGGAAACAAAACTTTTTCTAACTGTTGAGCAACAAGCTAATAACCAGATCGATAAAGCCAATAAATCAGGAGAGACAGAAGGCATGCCAGGATTTGTTCATTAAATTCATGGATATTATTTTATGTTCACAGTGAGAGCATTGCCCAAATATGTTTCAACTGTAAAAGCCTAAGAATTTCTTAAAACTTCTAAATTCACAAGGTCACAAATACATCTGAAACTGAGTGTTAATGTCAATTCTTTAAGAACTTGGTGAGCCCTCAAATACAAGATTCATTTGTGTAGGCTGTTTCATTCCTTTTGCCTAACCCTTTTCAGATCAATTTTATTCATGCTGAATCAAGGACATATCAGTGTTCGCTGGTTTCAAACTGAGAGTGTGACCTTGAGGATCAAAGCCCCACCCCTTTTTAATGTGCATCGCACTCCATGCGGGCCCATAAAAAGGTCCAGAGCTTTCAGCATCCAGGTACATCCGTCATTTTGAAGCCAGCAAGTCTCACTGTAGACACTCCTTTGAGTTCAAAACAATTGCAAATATTAGGATACACTGGAAGAAAAGTATGAAATATATGTTCTTCCAGGTACAGGTAGTCTTACAACCATTCATTTAGTGACCGTTTAAAGTTACGACTGCACTGACCTTTGATCATTTTTTGCACTTACACCATTGCAGCATCCCTATAATCATGTGATCAAAATTTCGATGCTTGGAGCCTGGCTCATATTTACATATTTATGATGGTTGCAGTGTCTTAAGATCAGAGAAGAACGAGGGGTGACATGATAGCAGTGTTCCAATATTGCAGGGGTTGCCACAAGGAAGAAGGAGTCAAGCTATTCTCCAAAGCATCAAAAGGCAGGACAAGAAGCAATGGATGGAAACTAATCAAGGAGAGAAGCAACCTAGAGCTAAGGAGAAATTTCCTGACAGAACAGTTAATCAGTGGAACAACCTGCCTCCAGAAGTTGTGAATGCTCCAACACTGGAAGTTTTTAAGAAGAGACTAGACAACCACTTGTCTGAAATGGTATAGTGTTTCCTGCCTGAGCAGGGGATTGGACTAGAAGACCTCCAAGGTTCCTTCCAACTATTATTATTATTATTATTATTATTATTATTATTATTATTATTATTATTATCATCATCATCATCATCATCATCATCATCATCATCATGTGTTCACCTTTTGCGACCTTCTAATAAATGAAGTCAATGGGGAAGTCATCACTTACCAACAATGGTGGCAGAAAGGTCGTAAAATGCAGGAAAACTCAATAACTGTCTTGCTTAGCAAAAGAAATTTTGGAGTCAGTTGTGATCTTAAGTATTCTCAATATATGTATTATGGCATATTTGGAGAATTAAGACAGACTGGTTATTAAGTCTGAGCAAGCTCTTCCTCCTCTATAGAAAAGTCTGGATTTAACTCCTTCTGTCTTTGCTTCCCAACAACATTGGTTTCTTTGGGGTGAAAGAGTTGAAAGTACTATAAGAGGACATCTACCTGGTGGTGGGATTCAGCCAGTTCACACCATTTCGGCAGAACCGGTAGCTACATTTTTGTTGCCCAAGCCCAGAGAACCTGTTGTTCACATATTTGAATCCCACCACTGCATTTACCAATGGTCACCTTGAAATGAACTATGTAATGTATTCTGATGGAATCTATTATACATCCATTTGCGGAGGAATGAATGACAGGCTTCAGTTGCCATCTGAATGACTGTAACATGGCTATAGCCACACATACTTTCCGGACTATATTTTCTACAATGTTATCAAGCAAGATGAGGGATTGCAACCCAAATACTTTAATGCCTTCAATATAAGGTTCACCCTACCACCAACCATGGATTCTTTGGCCTGTTTATTTAGTACTAATGTGGAACTCACCTTCTGCTGGGTGACATAAATATGAAGGCTTCTGAATGAAAACAGGTGCTAGCAGAAGTGATCCATATCAGTTTGCAGATAGGGTCTAAAATAGCTATCAAGCATGTCCGTGACCTCGTTTCACCAACGTGGTTTGTTTGCCAAGCTTTTCTGGGTGTGAGTCTAATCGACTTATATTTGGATGGCAAAAACTGAAAATAAAACCAACTGGCATCTGGGTGGTGTTAATACTTTGGCATTTAAGTGTGGGTAATTTATATCCAACTGTTCTGTCGTTATCACTCTATGCAGTCTATATTCAGCAAGAAGTTTGCTTTGCTATAATATGATTATTATCTTTTTACAGCCTAGTAAGAAAGTTACTTAAAAATAATATTTGAAAAAACATGGAGGTGGGGATGTAGCCTAATTTTAAAAAATGTTAAAAGACAGTTAGTTTGGAGTAGTGGTTGGCATCAAGCTAGAAATCAGGAGACCGTGAGTTCTAGTCCCATCTTGGGCACAAAGCCAGCTGGGTGACCTTGGCCCAATCATTTTCTCTCAGCCCTAGGACTGAGGCAATGGCAAATCACTTCTGAAAATCTTGCCAAGAAAACTGCGGGATCATGTCCAGGCAGTCTCTGAGAATTGAACACAATTGAATGGAAGGGCGGCGGGGTGGGGTGTGGGGGGAAGGGTTAAGAAAAGTTTAAGAAGACCAAAGTTCAAATTCCCACTTTCCCATGGAGCAACTAAACAACTTTAGAGAGTCACCTTTTTTTTAACTGAAACTACCTCAGAGTGTAGTTTTTGTGGAGATAAAATATCTTACCATATTTTGAATTCCCAGAAGATATGCATGCTATAAATGAAATAATAAATAAAAAATAATGAAAGATAATCTTTCACATAGCTTGACCCAATTTGATTTTTTTTGGGTTTTTTTGTTTTTGTACTATTGTACTGTTTTATACTGTTCAAAAACATCTATTTGGTACATTGTCTAAAGTAGGTTTTGTGGTCTTGTGGAGACTGCATTTTACTCATCTACTTAGTTATGGTATCTGTTGTGTAGTGAGTTCTTTGCGCAGGAAAAGAGACAAGGCAAGAGAGTTCAACAAAGCTCATGGTTTATTGCTTGCAGGATATGAACTGAGAATTGGGCTGCAGCTTGAAGCAATTTATAGCCTGGCCCCTAGGTGGCAGCCAATAGGTTTAAAGCAACCCATTGCCACCTAGGGGCAGCCAATAGCAGCACTGGAGACCTGGAGTCTGGGTTGTTGGAGAGCCGTTAGCTGCTCCAGCTTACCACATGGTGTTACAATTGAGCCCAATACATAACACCCCTCCCCTCTTAGATTAGACAATCATCATAGCAATAATTGGCAAATAGTACAAGTTACAAGACTTAACATCATAGCAACTTTTGTAAAACAGTACAAGTTACATTAGAGCATCAGTTAGCCAGAATGAATAGACTTCCATTATAGCACACAAGAGTTAACATCATAGCTCCAATACTGTTTCAGTACAGTGGCAAGTTACAGTACAGACAACTTTATAGTTCCTTTATTTTACAACATAATCAGCTAGATGAGAAGGAGGCTTGCATGCCCTTGTGGAACGCCTTGGGGTTCCAGTCACTTTCTGGTCAGAGTCAGTTTGTTCAGCAGAGTTAGCACAGCAGCTGTGAAAATCAGGTTGGCTTGCTCTGTCAGGGGACCCATGTTGCACTAACGGACTCCCCTTCTCTATGGCCAACTCCTCATTGCTTGTGCTGTGAGAGTCTTCAGAGTCTATGCATGGACCAGGTTGGTTGCCAGTTTGGGGACCTTGGGAGAGACTTATGATGTAGTCCTCGCTTAGTGGCCATTCTGGAAACCATTTTCTGAGTTGATCAACATGGCGTCTGACAACTTGCCCTCCCTCCAGCCCCACTTCATAATAAAGGGGACCAGATGATTTGGTAATTTTACCAGGAACCCACAGATTCCCATGTCCATAGTTTCTGGCCCATACCCAATTGTCCACTTACAGCCCCCTTGGGGGTTTTGTTTGAGAGGCTTCTGCAGCCACTCTATCTGGATGCAACCTGTCCAGTTTAGTGATCAAATGCCTCCCCCAACGAAGTTCTGCAGGACTTTTGCTTCTAGCAGTGCAGGGCGTAGAATGTTGGCGGAGTAAAAAATCTGACAGTCTGTGATGCCAGTCACCTGTTACGATGCATTTGAGTGATTCCTTCATGGTTCTCACCATTCGTTCAGCTTGAGCATTAGAGGATGGTTGAAAAGGGGCAGACGTTGCATGTCTGATAAGATTTGCTCTAAGGGAGGCCTGAAATTTAGCCACAGTGAATTGGGCCCCATTGTCTGAAACTAAGACATCTGGCAACCCATGTGTGGCAAAGAGTTTTCTCAGCACCTGGATGGTCCTAGCAGTAGTCATGTTCACAACAGGAATTACTTCCAGCCATTTGGAGTGGCTGTCCACCACTATGAGGAAGAGCTGTCCCTGAAAGGGCCCAGCATAGTCTATGTGAATTCCAGACCATGGAGTGTGTGTTTCCTCCCACCTGTGAACTGGGGCATGTGGCATCTCAGGCCTAGATTGCTGGCATGTATAACAACCATGTACCTATGCCTCATGCCATGTACCTATGTACTTGTCAAGGCCAGACCACCAAAGGTAGCTTCTTGCTAAAGCTTTCATTCTGACAATGCCTGGATGGCCCTCATGTAATGACTAAAACCCTGTCTCTCAGTGAAGAGGGGATTATGAATCTGTTTCCCCATAGGATGCACCCCTTGTGAGCTGATAGCTCATGTCTTCTGACAAAATAACTCTGAAACTCAGAGCCTGGGCTTTTATCTAACCACCCCATGTGTACCCATGAAAGCACTCTACCAAGTGTTCTATCTGTAGCAGTTTCTGCAGCAATGTCCCCAGCCTGGAGGGGAACTTCTGGTAGGTCCTGTATGGACAGAATTCTGGCCGCAGGGGCTGGGTCTGGTTCCATTAGTGGCAGTGGAAGTCTGCTGAGGCCATCAGCATGGCCCATTTCTTTACCAGGTTTGTGAACCAATATAAATGTGTATGCAGATAAGAAAATAGACCATCTCAACATTCTTGGGGAAAGTATGTGTGTGTGGGGGGGGGGTTATTTGTCTGTTGTGAAGAGTCCCAACAGTGGTTTGTGGTCTGTAAAGACCGTGAAGTCCCTGCCATATAAATAGTCATGGAATTTTTTTTATTCCAGCTACAATGGTTGGGGCCTCCTTGTCAATTTGAGCATAGTTACGCTCAGCAGAGGACAGTGTCCTTGAATAAAATGCAATAGGGACTTGTGTTCCATTCTTTTTTTAATGACTCAAGACTGCCCCCACCCCATAAGGAGATGCATCACATGCTAAACAGACTGGTTTAGACTCCCTAAAATGAGTTACAGTGGATTAAACTGACAACATTGCCTTTAAGTCCTGGAAGCTTTTTATCTGAATGCTGGCCCATTTCCATGGAGCTTTCTTATCTAAGAGCCTGTGAAGAGGCTCTGCCAATGCAGCCTTGTTAGGCAGGAAGGCATGGTAGAAGTTGAGGAGGCCCAAGAATGCTTGTAGCTCTCTTTTGGATTTAGGACTAGGAGCCCATTGAATGGCCTTCACTTTGGATTCAGCAGGGTGAATACCATTAACATCAATTCGAAATCCTAGAAATTCCATTGAAGGAACCCCAATACTACATTTACTCTTCTTTAATTTGAGGCCTGCTTCTCTAAGCCTCTGTAAGACAGCCCTGAGCCTGCTGGCTAACACTTCTGTACATTCTCCAGCAATAAGTACATCATCAAAATAAGGGCAAACACCCTGAATGCCTTTAAATGTGCGTTCCATGATTCCCTGAAAAATGCCTGGAGCAACGCTAACTCCAAATTGTAAACGCTTTACTTTGAAAGCCCCCCTGTGAGTCACGATCGTCTGAGCCACGGCTGTGGCTCATCAACCGGCAGTTGCTGATAGACCTGTGCTAAATCTAATTTAGCGAAAATGGTGCCCCCTTGCAAGGAAGCTAAAATGTGGTTCACCACTGGAACAGGGTAAGCATGTTGTTTAAGGGCTTTGTTAATTGTACATTTATAGTCTGCACATATTCTGATTTCTCCGCTTAAATGGAGTAACTATAGGAGTTTTCCACTCCCCACCATCAACTGGTTGTAAAATGCCCTGTTCTACAAGCTTGTCTATTTCTGAGTCAATTTTATGTTTGAGGGCAAAAGGGACCCTTTGAAGCTTAACCCTAATGGGAACTACGTTGGAATCTAGCTTGAATGAGATAGTCATGCCTGTGTATGTTCCTAGGGCTGAATCAAAAACGTCTGCAAAGTCCTCGCAAACTAACGAAAGGTTTGCAGCTTGTGTCTGGTTGATACCAGTTATTTGAATGCCTAAAGCACCAAACCAATCAACTGCTATTAGACTCATTCTGTGGCCCCCTACTACTATGACATCCAGGTGCCCATAAAACCCCTTAAATTTTACGGCCAAGGTGGCTTCCCCCTTAACTTTGACTTGAGCATTTTGAAAGTCAGTTAAAATTATGTTGGGGGGCCTTAGCTTGGCCCATTTTATACTGTGACTGCACACAAAATTGAAGGTGTCCAGGGAAATAATGGAGACAGCAAAGCCAGAGTCCAGCTCCATTTTACAAGGGACTCCTTGTAGCTGTACCTGCAGTTTGAGTTTAGGTTTGAGGGGGTGTCAGGCCCCAGCGTGGCATACACTTCTACAGCTTCTACAAAACCCCACACTAAACAGACCCTGGGCCCCAGTACCTCTCCTGGTCAGATCTTCCGACTGGTGTTTGGGTGGCCAGTTCCTCTGGCGATCTCTGCAAACCGCTGCGATGAGGCCTGTTTTGCCGCAGGCCCTGCACTTGGCTGACCGGAATCTGCAATCTGTGCATTGGTGGTTGCTGCCACAACCTTTACATCTAGGTAAGAGAACTGCGTTGTAAGTGTTCTCTTGCTGTTTGCTGCTGTGGTGCTATCCATCAGGTTGCTTGTGAAGCTTGCTGACAAGCAAGAGGATCTTCTTCCTCCAAAGGTTCTTTTGAGCATTTGGCATCCTCGTGTGGACTGTTTCTTAGTTCTTCGTCGTTTTGGCGGGCTGGACTGTCTGGACTGCACCCCCAGTGGCTTCATCTGCCATTACTTTGACTTGGGCTTCAATGAAGGTTAAATTCGTTCTGGCAAAAAGTCTTTTCTGGAGCGTTCAGTTCAGTAGGCCGCAGATGAGCCGGTCTTGCAGTCGCTCCTCTATGTCAGAAAATTTACAGAGGTGTGAGGCCTTCCTCAAGGCCGCGATGTATTCTGATGCTGTTTTGCTGGGCTGCTGCATTCACTGTTCAAACTTGAAATGCCAAGCAATCACCAACATCTTCGGCTGGAAATGCTCTCCCAGCTTTTTCTTGAGGTCCACGTAGAAAACTGACTCCAGCGGCATCAGGGCGAAGAGGTTTTCAGCCAGGTTGAATGTATCTGGGCCACACACAGAGAGCAGCGTGGTGGCCTTCAGCCCATCTACTGCGACTTGGTTTTCCCGGAGGTAGTTTTCTACCTGGGACAAGTATGAAGGCCATCCCTCTGGATGCTTGACATTGAAGTCGTGGAATCTTCTGACTTTCGGCATTCTGTCTTCAGCTGGTTCCTGTGGTTTTTGATCCTGCTTCTCCAAGGCCCATGGACTGAATCTGCTGAGCACGTGGTCACTAGCGTAGCTTGCTAGCCGACCGTAGGGGGGGGAGGGAAATGCCTTTTCCCTTCAGGTGTGAGCTGCCTCTCCCCTAGTGAACTTCAGCTCTTTTGGAGAAGCAGGATCCTATCCTCGTGTAGTGAGTTCTTTGCGCAGGAAAGGAGACAAGGCAAGTGAGTTCAACAAAGCTCATGGTTTATTGCTTGCAGGATCTGAACTGAGAATTGGGCTGCAGCTTGCAGCAATTTATAGCCTGGCCCCTAGGCAGCAGCCAATAGGTTTAAAGCAACCCATTGCCAACTAGGGGCAGCCAATAGCAGCACTGGAGACCTGGAGTCTGGGTTGCTGGAGAGCCGTTAGCTGCTCCAGCTTACCACGTGGTGTTACACTTGAGCCCAATACATAACAGTATTAATTACCGATTTAAAAAGTGCCAACCAAATAATATTGCTACCATTTGTGAAAGTTAGTTTTCACATGGTTAAATGCACCTAACTTGATACTAAATCAGACTGTTTTCACAACAACAACAAAAATAATAGATAGAAGTTCGCAACTCAAACAGAATCATTTTTAGCCTTTTAAATAGAGCAGATAGGAGAAGGAGGCACAAGAAATACAACAGCTTTAAATAAAACTTGCATTTTCTGGACCACAGTCACTGAAATACATTCATGACAGTTTCTTGGCATTTCTACGGTAAATTGTATAAAACAGAAGTTCTTGGATTCCTATATAACTGCTAAACTGATTCCAATCTAGTCTCCTGGGGGGGGGGGGGGAAACTATCCAAATTAAAAATTTCCAGGGCAATATATAAAAATATTTGCATTTGATAGATCAGCAGTTGTTCTTATTTTTTTCCCAAATTTGTCATTAAATTTATAATGTTGATGCAATTGTTAAAATGAACATTTTTTAAAAAAAATCAGGAATAAATTTTATCATTTATTTGTTACCACATTTATGTATTGCCAATTCCATATAGACTCCTGGCTGTTTATGCAAAATATATCTTCAAAGACTACTGAAGATCAAGCTGATTCTATAGTTGTAACCTATGTCTAGGAGACATAATGGATGTTATTAAATCAATGAAATTAAATAAAAACCCAGTTCCAGATGGCTTTCCTATAGATTGGTATAAGATATTAATTGACTTTCTCACTCCCATGCTGTTAAAATTATGCTTTCTTTATAGAAAGCTTTCTTCGCTTTTTCAGAGGAGGTTTTTACAACTTTAAATAAAAGGCAGAGATCCTGCAAAATATACACGGTTTTGCCTGATTTCGCTTTTAAAAAGTGCATGACAAAATATTGACAGCCACTTTCTTTCAAAAGACTCTAAATCATATTACCGTGTATGGTATAAACCATACCATACATCTAAAGAGCCTTGGTGGAGCAGTGGGCTAATGCCTCCTTAAGTAACACCAGCTGCCTGCAATTAGTCCTACCAGGCTCAAGGTTGACTCAGCCTTCCATCCTTCCGAGGTAGGTAAAATGAGGACCCAGATTGTTGGGGGCAATTAAGCTGACTTTGTAATAATGCCGCTTGGGGGGTGTATGAAAGCCCTAATAAGCAGGCATATACATAGAATGAAGGCTACTGCTAAGCTTGTAAGCTGCCCTGAGTCTTCGGAGAAGGGCGGGATATAAATGGAATTTTTAAAAAAATCATATCACCATGTTCCACCTCAATAATGTAGATAATGTAGTTTTGTAAAAGATGTCAGTGGATAGTCAACATTAGACTATTAATGGATATATTCCCCAGCAGATACTGTAAATTGGCTAGAATGCTGGTTATATCTGACAGTGGTGAAAGCCTTCTACTAAGTACACCTTAAAAAATTTTTAGAGCACACCTAAGATAAATGCAGTTTTCCTTCCAAGGTTATTGATTATATTTTCTATTTCTTTATGAAATTTAAGTGATCTATCTCAGAAACCAGCATGGGCACAAATATTGACTCCTTTGATATCATGCCAGGAATTTGGTTTTTGTTTCACTTTGTCTCAGGCCTGGTGGCTTCCGGAGGGAGCTCGGAGTTTTCCCTGATGTTCTGATGACAGTTCAAACGAGGTCTTGATGGCAGCCTGGAATAGGCAGATAAAAAGAGGCCTGGGACCATATTTCTCGCATGTGGCCTCTCCCTCAGTGCCAATTTCTCAAGGAACTCTGGGATACAAAATGCCAGAAGCAAAACCTAGAATCCCATTGGAGGAAGACAAAGAGGAATCTGAACTCATCATGGATAAATAATAGCGTGGTATTAAGACTAGAAAAAACATTGCTATATCTTCACGCACATTACATTTACCAGTGGCTGTCCAGTGGCCATGGTTAGGATGATCTGTTCTCTACTGAGGAAGGATGAGCTAAAAAAAAATTGTTTACTCCAGTGGAAAGACCCTGTAACCTCCAGTTTGAAACCCAAGATGGAAGTCATGTGAATTTTCTTTTGCATTTTGTTACTGTTTCTCTTCGTTTTATTCACACGGACCCAAAATAATTGATGCACCAGATATAGTTATAAGCACTTGTGTTCACTTCTGTTTGTTCAAGGAGTAGGCCATATGGAATTGTGGGTAGAAAAATAAAGACTGACACCTCATTTTTCAGATGGAATGCCAGATCCAGAAGCATCTTCAAGTTGCTATTTTATGTGTCTGAAAAAAATATTATCTTGAGCTGGACTGCATGATTTAACTTTAGTTTCCTTCCCTACTTAATTTCTTCTGTCAAATGAGACACTGTTTCAAGGTTCCAACTGATGATTCCAATGAAATAATCACAGCTGAGACATTCCAGTCTCTAATGCAAAATTTTATTGAGCACACCATATTGGCACAGATGAAAAGAAAACCAGCTCTGGTTAAATTGGTGCCAGAACAGTAAATTAAAAGTATACAAACTCCCCTTCCCTCTGATAGTGCACAAGTCACATTCCCCAATTTAACATCAGACAATTGTTATGAGAGAAATCTTTCTTTACTTAGGAAACAATTTGAATAATCTTGATTCCCAGACTTCACAGCTCTCACATGCAAATGCACATTACATTCATTCTCCCCTCCCCCCCCCCCCCCCCCCCGGCTCTATAGGCAAGTCAAGAAAGAGAAATGGCTGAAGCATCATGAGGTTTCTTTGAAACTTGACACACTACTTTTAAAAAGGAGTGAATCACCTTTATGCTTTGGTAAAGGGTCATAGAGCCATCTCCTCATTTACCACCAAAATTAGCAACGTTGCTGAATTTTGAAAGTGGTAATGCAGTATGCTGCTGTGTTTGAATTGGCTTTATTTTCTGCTGAATTCTAGCACCCCTGCCATAATAAGGAAAAAGATTAAGAATATCCAAATGTATATTGTGCTTTTTTTACCTTAAGGTAAAATGAAGCAGGTTTTGATCTAGCTTTGGCATCAGCACTATTCCCCCATCCCCTTGCAGTCTGCTATTCTCGCTGAAAATCTGCTCTGAAAGTTTGGCAGATTTTTCTGGAACAACACAAGAAATAATAGCGTGACCAGCAAAAGTAAAAAACAAAACAAAACTGAAAATTACTTCTCTCCTACAAATGTGGTAAGTAGAAATGTATTCAGGGCCTCTTCCATCTAGCAGGATCAATCCTCAGATCTAATTTTATACAGTAACATTTGTTGTGGACAGATTTGATTGGGGTTTCCCCCCCCCCTTTTTTTGGATATATAAATGAAAACATGAATTGTTTTTATTTCAGGATTCATGGGCATAGTGTAGCGAGGGAACAGTCCATTGATCAAGAAGTTCATTATAGTTTTCCAGGTGTACTGTTCTCACTAGAGCCAACCCAAAAGACCCTTGTTATCCTTGTACAGGTAAATTAATTTCAAGCAAATGGCATTCACAAATATTTAAAACTGCCAAGAAGGAAATACAAGACTGCAGAGCCTTTTCTACAATTCTTGTGGAATGGAGGAATAATCACATATTTACATTTTTCTCCTGTGCTTTTTCTTCATTCACAAGTTAATATGTCTGGGAAGAAGCTTAAGTTACAAGAAGGATGGGACAACTGGGAGACAAGATTTTTTAGAAAAGAGCCTGGAAAGAACCAAGCCTTTTTTTCCTGGGATTTTTGTAAGAAAGCTCATGGAGACTACAAAGTAAACATGGAGATATGAATATCAGTGATTACCCTTGGAACATATATTGCCTATTGGAATCATTTTGGCAAGGTTTTTTTTTCCCTTGAGAGCAACAATTATTTTCCCTGCATCCATTTGCTTGATTTTGAGCTTGGAACCTAATCGGTTATAAGGTCTGGTTAGTATCTGGAAGAGAGACACAATCACCCATCCATTTCAGAAATATCAGAACTGTATAATAGACCAAATATTTGAAGAAAACATGCCAGAAGAAGACAATGGCAAATTGCTTTTGCAAAGCAGCTTAGAAAACTGCACAGATATACAGGCAGTCCTTGGTTAACAATAATAATTGGGACAGGAATTTCCACCACTAACTGACATAAAATGTAACATCACATCATGGTTGCTGGTTATTTAAGCAAATCGTTAAGTGCAACATCACATGGTTACCGATTGTGACCTCTTGTCAGTTTCCCAAATGACTCTGTTTGTTGAAAGCCACCAGTGAAAGTCACAAATGGCAATCATGTCAACTCAGAACTCTGAGACATCATAATTGTGAGCCAGCCATCAATCACCCAGATCATAATCAAGTAACCTGCAATGGAAGTTATGACACTGCAATGGTCATAACTTCAAAGACTAGTCACAAATCACCTTGTTCAGCTCCATTGTAAGTTCAAACAGCTTCTGGATGAATGGTCATTTTAAGCAAGTCATCCAATAGTCATCATGAGCTGGGCTCAGTTAGAAGGAGACTTTCTTACTTACCTGCAGATGGAATACATCCATGATGCTGATTGAGCTAAATAGTCTGCCCAGTCTGGCATCCTGTTTCTCACGGTGACCAACTGGACAATCTTGAGAGTCCTGTCCTGCAGTTGTTCCCTCACAATTAGAGGTACAATGGCTCAGTGGCTTAATGATGCTGGAGATGATCTTTGCTCCAACAGTTCAAGTCCTAGCATTTCATGGTAGGGTGAGCTCCCATCACTCACTTCAGCTTCTGCTCGCTTAGAAGTTCAAAAGCATGTTCTATGCAAGTAGATAAATAGGTACCAGTTCTGTGGGGAGATGTGCCAGCGCTTCAGAATCAGAATCCTGCCAGCACTGAACCTTCCTGGTTACAACCCCTGTTTGTGAGGCAGCTTTGGTGAAGGGAGAGGGCCTTGGATGACACCACAGGAAAACTGCTCATTCTACTGGTGGGAAACTACATCACTCTCTTGTAGTGCACCTTGGGAAGCACATGAACATGAACCAAACAGAGCTAGCAAACAGACAGCCAAACTACTTCTCTGCATTAGCATTCTAGTCTCCTGGGTAATGTAACATTGCCATACACTAAATAAATAAATCCCTCACAGTTGATTCTTGGAGACATAAGGTTATGGCAGTTGCGTATAACTTTTCATGACAAATAGTCTTCAAAGATTCAACTTCCCAACCTACTTTGAATTCTTTGAAAGAAGGATTTCCTTGCATGTTGCTATCACAGATAAAAAAATAGCTGCCTGAAAGCTAAAGTATACACTTTTAAACTCTTTGGTGTCATTGTAATGTAACCTCTTTTTGTGCTATTTAGCAAGGATGTGGTTAAATGTCATTGTCCTGACAAAACCTCTCTCACTACCATCATGTTTGCTTCCTTTAACTCAGGAAAGTTAAACAGTGAAGTATGTTAGTGCATAAACTTTTCACTCGCTGAGATATTGAATTCTGATCTTTAATAAACCAATAATTATTTTCTGCATTGCTTCTGTTTGCTTATTTAAGCTCTGTTGCCATAAGAAAAGGTTGACATAATTTAATCAGATTGCGTTTTTCATTTTATTTTTTATTAATGCTGCCAGTGGGCACTGAGCATAGTGATTTATTTATTTTTTGCAGTTCTCAGAAGCGGAAAATTCTTTCCTTATTAGGCTTGGAACTGTGAGTGGCTGGGGAACGGTGGCAAAACACAAAGGGAATACATCAGTGGATGGAGCCACTGCTTTCTTCATGCTGGCATGAAAACGTCTTCATTGGGCAAGAACTTCAAGTACCTGGATCTCACGGACATCATGCGGACAAAATTTATTGGGCAAGATTTCTAGCTAAATACAGGACGATTAAGAAAGCAATTATGAAACAAAGCGTCTGCAAAATCTAAGATCTTAGGAAAGATCTTAGGAAGGGTTCACAACATGGAGCACGTGAGGATGATCGGGGCTGGATGTAACTTCTACATTTCTTTAGAGTTATAAATCCAGACATCTCACTGAAGCCAGGAAGGGATTCATCATTCCCCATTTGGTCAAATCCACAGAAGTGGGGAAGGGAAATGAGGATGGAAACGGAGGAGAAGGAGAAGATAAACAGAAGGAGGAGAGGGTGGATATTTTATATTTTCAATAGTTTGACATAGTTCTGTTGTCCCCATTTCGGGTCTGAGCCTAATGCTGAGGCCAATGAAGAACACCAGACACGAGGTGCAGTTTTTTTGTTTTTTTGTTTTTTTTTTGTTTTTTTTTCTTTTCCTTTTATTGAAGCACTGCAAGGAAAGGAAACCTGGCCAAAATGCCAGGGAACCTTGAACCACAGAATTAAGAAGGCTTTATACATTTTCAGTAAGGAGAAGGTAGGATAAGGTGGGATATATAAGAAATATCATCTAAGAAACATTTCAATAATGATCTAACAATTATTTTATTGGTCTCTAGGTGTCCCAAATCCTAAGGCTTGGCTAGTGAATGTTTCAGGAGTTATCTAATACACATCCTATTTGCTCCAGGCCATCTGTGTTCCCAACTTGTTGCTGAGCTTGCAAGATACCTAAGTCTTTGTTAATTTTATCAGCTTTCTAACCACCCAGAATTGTTACAAGCTTTACACGTACATATTCCTTGTGAATAAGCATTCTTTGTTCTTGCCAAACTCCCAGTTACAGACTTCCTGATCTCCTTTCAAGTGTATGCCATAATCTTGCTTTGTTTTGGCATCCAGCCAGTTCTTGCTCTGACTCTTCCCCCACCCCACCCCACCCCAAAAATACCCTAACAATTTGATTTTGGATACCACTGTCCATCACTATGTTCTGGTATTATTTTGGAATATGTGGCAAACTAGTTTTACAGTTATATACTGTGTGTTATGCTTTATTGGGCAATATTTTTTTAGATTACCACAATACATTCAATAAAAGAAAGATTGAGGGCAAGAGAAGAAGGGGACAACAGAGAATGAGGTAGCTGGATGGAGTCACTGAAGCAGTAGGCATGAGCTTAAATGGACTCCAGAAGATGGTAGAGGACAGGAAGGCCTGGAGGAACATTGTCCATAGAGTCGCAATGGATCAGACATGACTTCACAACTAACAACAATTTAATAAAAGGCAATGTTTTTTCCCCTGGTTCTCATTCCAGCCATTTATTCCTCTTGCCCTGCTTTCATATGTAATGTTGGGGAAGTCACAGTGCATAGGATATGTACCAGTTTTCTTTGATTTCCTGACTTTATTGGTCTATGTCTTCCTATGCAAATCATTCCTTTGGACCTATCAGGCAAGAGAAACGTATCTGCCAAGATTACAAGCAAGAATAGTATAAGAACATTAATCATAAGAATATGAAAAAACAGACCGATAGCCCAAGCCTTGTCCTATCCTGCATTCTCAAAGACTGGACAGTCACTTGTTTGAAATGGTGTAGGGTCTTCTGCTGCAGCAGGAGGTTGGACTAGAAGGCCTCCAAGGTCCCTTCCAGCTCTATTCTAATTGATTGATTGATTGATCTCCAAAGAATTTTCTGGTGGTAAAATATCTTATGTCTCAATTCAACAATTCTTGGTCATTTCTGATCAGATCTATTCAATCTTGGGTTTGCTGTAGCCATTCTCTCTCCCAATACAGTGTTCAGTTTTTCATTAGGGAATTCCAGCACAAAATTTGGAAAATAAAGAATAGAAAATACATTTGCCACATGCTTTGATCTGGGAAGGGCAAGTTAGATAAAACATGAATTAATATGTCAGGGGTCTTCAAACTTGGCCCTTTTATGACTTGTGGACTTCAACTCCCAGAATTCCTCAGACAAGCACACTGGCTGAGGAATTCTGGGAGTTGAAGTGCACAAGTCATAAAAGGGCCAAGTTTGAAGACCCCTGGAATATGTGAACTCAATAGTCTTCTCCCTTATTGCTAGTGAAGAACTGAGTAGAAAAATATGCTGAAGTAAAACATTCATTGTTTCTCTAATCAAAGTTGTATTTGGAAATGTTATCTTGTTCCATGGAAAACCACAGTAAAGTATAATGTTGCAACAGATCAATTTTAATAATCACTAAATATTCACTTGGCTCCTTGCCTGCTTATTACTGAGAAGAGATGTGGACAGAAATAATTCCATCAGGAATCTTTGGCATATCTTTGTATCACTGTAGAGAAAGGTGTGTTGAAATTCTGAGTTGGGAAGGCATTGTGTGAGGGAGTTGGAGAGGGCAAGCAATGGGTCACAGATAATTTATTTCTCTTCTTAGCCAGTTTGGTCTAGTGGTTTAAAGTGCCAGGCTAGAAAACAGGAGACTGTGGGTTCAAGTCCCTCCTTAGCTATAAAAAACATCTGGGTGAATTTGGACCAGTCACTCTCTCTCAGACCAACCAACCTCACAGGATTGTTGTTGTGGAAAAAATAGAAGGAGGAAGGTGTGTTGGATAAGTCACCTGTAGTGACTTATAAAGATAACAATGGAGGGATATAAATAAAAACAAAAAAAATCTGAAAAATGATTTGGAAATGATAAGAGTGGAAATGGTGATCATGCCTAACTAAGAGTGAAAAAGGATATTGGAAATCCCAGTTCCTCGGAGAACAGCCTTTCCTCTAGAACAGGGGTGTAAAACTGCCGGCCCACAGGCTGGTTGCATCATGCGGAGGCTGCGCCCACCCCAGCTCCGGCAATGGGGGAAAAAGTCACTATATTTTGCAACACGTGACGTGGCGAGTTTGACACCTATGCTTTAGAATAAATGTTCTGGAAAGGGATAATACTGGCAGTATATTATACAGAGGGAAGCAAGCAAGGGAACAAATTCCCACTGGGAATAGTAGAAAAAAACATGGTGAGGCGAGCTTGGCCCCAGGAGAACAAAGATGTTCTCCCAATTTACTGGCATCCCAAAAGCTGTATTCCAATTCTCTTTTATCATGTTTCATTCTGTTGTTGGCTTGGTTTAACCCGGCCCTCCATCATTGGACAGCTCCCTCGTGAAAGTCACTAATGATATTTTACAGAGCTGCTGTAAATAATTCAGTGCCAGTGTTAATAATATATAGCAGAGGAAGAAAGGAATTAAAAGGGATAGCCAAAAGGGAGAAGATAAGTGTTTGGCAACAATATGAAACAAAGTCGAGAGAGCAAAGAAAGGCTGCTTGTACAGAAAAGAAATTAAGTCTTGATGGGGTAGAGAGAAACAATTGCTATTTGCATGTAAAATCAATAGAACCTTCCATCAAAATGAAGCATTTGGAAACCTTATTCTGCCTTAAAATAAACAACAAGCTGCATGGGAAGGAAAGAAAGCTTTGCTCAAGAGGTGATAGTAGAAGGAAAGATAAAATATTCCTGCATATAGCCACTATGGGTGGAAATGAAAATCCACATGATTTCCTGTAGCTTTTAGGAGAGGAATGAGTTAAACAGGTATGCTATGACCCAAACCTGGTTATACCTTCTTTGCAGCTGTGAAAACATGTACACAAAGCAGCATGTTTAACATCATCTTGAATATATCCCTGTTTGAGTCCACCAGTGAGTATACATTTAAAACCCAGGGTGGGGAAATTGGAAGATTACACAGATTCAAATCAAATCCATTGTGTCAAAATGCCATGCTTTCACTTGTTATTTCAAATAATTTATAATATTATAAATTTGTGTTGTAAATCAGAAAGAGGGGTAGATTGTATAGAGAAAATCATTTGTAGCAGGTGTTATCCTGCCTATCGGCAGACATTTTCATATATTTATGTTTGCCTGAAATTACTTGCAACAAATGATTTTGCAGAAGTAGATCCCACAGTCTTTAATTGGGAGCCCTGCCAAATACAGCAACTGCATAGGATCTCAGCTTTAAATGATAACTTAATTCTTTTATAGTCATTTCTGTGAATCCTAAAAAAAAGCCAGTGCATTTGTGTGAGCAGGTTGATTTTATCAGCCAAAATAGAACACCTTTCAAGGTATCCTGAAAAGACAAGCTCAGAATAATCATTAGCAATTAGCATAAATTATTGGGTCAAACAAATATTTGATCCTTTCAGTTGAGAAACTCTCTCTCTCACACACACACACACACACACAGAGAGAGACACACACACACACACACAGAGTGTTGGGCTTTTTAAATGCATCCTACATAAAACAATCACAGCTGGGACTTTTTAAATATTAGGTCTTAAACATTAGGGTCTCCTTTTGATGAAATGATGGTAAACTATTTCATGTGAACTAGGGGCACATAACCTGATGTAACAATTCCTTGGTATTTCATTTGACAGAGGTATGGAAGAACACTGGGAAAATCACTTCTGCCATCACTAACTTACTTACATGTTTTCTTCCATAATATTGGTGAGGGAGGGGATGTTTCCAGTAATCACACTCCAGTCTCAAGTAATTTCAGAACAAGAGTTTAGCATCCAGTAGGAAAGATTAAATATCTTTAAAATGCAAACAAGATGAATCTTTTAAAAGCCTCCAAAGAGTTTTGGAGCCATAAAGTCCTCTCAACCATCCAATACCAGTTCCCTTTAGAAAAGATGCTCTTAAGTTCGCTGAGCTTCTCATTTGTCAGTTCAGAGGACTCTTCCTGTCTCCTCTGCTGGCTGTATAATTTAAGATGACTCATTGTACAGAAAAGTCCACCTTCCATTATAATGTTTTCTTTAGTAAGCACTCTTCTACGAGTGCTGTAGTGTAAACAGGAACAGCTACGCAAATGAACATTTATTAAATACTGATGAATATTTCAATACCTAAGGGACAGCAATTCACAGCTCAATCATTCAGGCCATTTTAAGTGCAGCACAAGACAATTCCTCTACATCTTCCATTAATATTTTATTGCCCATTTTATTCTGTTTACCTTTTTGGTTAATATATAATTTAGAAAGGAAAGGAAAGGAAAGGAAAGGAAAGGAAAGGAAAGGAAAGGAAAGGAAAGGAAAGGAAAGGAAAGGAAAGGAAAGGAAAGGAAAGGAAAGGAAAGGAAAGGAAAGGAAAGGAAAGGAAAGGAAATCCTGCTTTTAACAGCCCTGCCTCTCTATTTACAGTTCATTGCAAAGAACCATATTTAATGCAAACCTCAGATATTTGAAAACAAACTCAGAAAATTGTCAGCCACAGGCCACACTGTGCCATGATTTTCAAAGATACCAATCTGTGAATGACAGCAGGATCTATAAAGGTATATTGCATTCTGACCTGGTAAATATGACACTACAACCTGCAGTGGAACATTGTGTCTTGCCCTAAAGAGAGAAAATCTTTCTAACATGACCCAGTGACTACAGACAAACAGTAGGAAATTGATCATCCAACTGTGCATGATTATCCCAGAGTTTTATCTTTTAATGTACAAAACACATAACACTTCAAAGAATGAAGATCAGTTGAAGCAGGGGTGTTCTTTGTCCTCTGCAATAGAAATATGTCAGATTAAAAGAAACAATGTAGAGATACAGAATGTACACTGTACAATAAAATATATGGCCCATAGACTCTGATCTTTTGAACCTCTTGGTCAAGTAAACTTAAAAATTAGACTTTGGCCTATCATATCAGCATGTTTGAATATTTTCTGGAGGGGGAGAAAGAAAAATACCACAATGCAGGCAATAATAATTTTTTTAAAAAATCCACCCTTTTTTTTCTCAAATAAGCCTAGTGATTATATTCTTCTGACCCAACCTAGGTGACTATCTAATTCATACTATTGTGCATAAGAGAGGGAAGAAGGAAGTAAAAAAGTATTTTGGGGTGACAACCATAAAGGGACTTTAAGAGACAGTTTTGTCTTATATCTATTCCAAATTCTCAGTAGGGCAGGTATTAAAAAAATATTTTTAAAATCCACGTTCAACTTGACTTTTTTGTCCCACAAATAACCGTATCAGTCTTTCCTGTTTAGTATTTATGCTGGCTTGACTGTAAACTAGCTTAAGAAAGTCCTGTCCAGATTGAGACATTTGGCAACAGCTTGCAAGGTATTTAGTTCAAACTACAGGCCACTATTAAAATGTACTCACAATAGACCATGTCCCTGCAGCTGGTATCTTTCCCCAGAATACTCATACTATAGATCAGGGGTGTCAAACTCAATTTCATTGAGGGCCGCATCAGCATTGCGGTTGCCCTCAGGGGGCCAGGTGGGTATGGCCAGGGTGGGTGTGGCCTACTGGGTGGGCGTGGCTAGAGTGCGTATGGCCTACTGGGTGGGCATGGCCAGCTCTACATCGTTCGCATCAAGGGTTCCTATGGGGGCCTGGGCTGGAGTGGGACAGATCTGAGGGTCTCTGGCAGAAGGAGGGTCTCTGGGCCAGGGCCAAGGCAGTGGGGGCCATTCCCTCACTGTTTCCAGGATGGCTTCGCGGGCCACATGAAACCACTTCGCGGGCCGGATCCGGCCCCCGGGCCTTGTGTTTGACATGTCTGCTATAGATGCAGGCACAAAAAGAAGTGCTTAAAAATAACCTTTCTTTTGCCCTGCCTCTTTCTAATGTTTTTCAGAGCTCATAATATGAATATGAATTTCATAAAATTGCAATGGCTGTAACTCTTGTCTTGTGAGTAGAAGGTTGCTAGTTGAAAACCAAGCATAAATACAGGGATTTTTTTTCCAGTTACTATTTTCTCTGCCTACACCTCCTACTTTTTCTTGTGGATTTTTATTTTTATTTTTGTAATTTTAGTAGTGCAGGGGTCCCGCAAGTGGCAGGCAAGCATGTGCTCAAAGCTTTCCTTGCACTAGCGCCACCCGTGCATGCCTGCTGCTCCCATAAATGGAGCTGCACATGCTTAGCGCATCCACCTTCCACTCATAAGAAACTATCCCCTCTCCCCCACCCCACCAGACCACCTAGCCAGAAAGGTTGGAGACCACTGTAGTAGTACACATGTTATTGTTTTTCCAGTCACCTAAAGTAGGACTCTAGCCCCTGTCCTCCCTTCCAGCTAAGAATAAATTTTCTTCAGATCAATTTCTGGGTAACTCATTATTTAGCTATTGAATTGTTCAATTTATAAGCCATTTCAATTATCCAAGCAACTCTAGGCACGTATACTATATTACAACAATAAAACAAGCAGAAAACAGTAATAAAGAACAGAAGATCAATATATATTTCTATATCAAGGAAATATATATCAAGAACGAAGGAGTAAGATCCCAGTATCAGTGTGGGATTATGCCACTATATAATTGTGTGTATGCATACACACACACACACACACACACACACTATACAATTATACCTTTGAATAGAGAGAGAGAGAGAGAGAGAGAGAGAGAGAGAGAGAGAGAGAGAGACAGACAGACAGACAGACAGACAGACAGACAGACAGACAGACAGACAGACAGACAGGATGAAAATGATCGCTGAAATGCCCCTGGAAGGACTATATATGATCATTGGGGATTGCTCAAGTGGTAAGTATTTGTTCATATAGTTTCTAGAGATCAGACCTAGTTAATTAGAAAATAATTCATAAAGAAGTAGAATATAGGCAGATGCTTAAAGAGCTAATATTTAATTTAACAATTTTAACTACAGATAATTATGAAAGGTTAATGCTTTGATAACAAATTCATATATGCACAAACAAACAAGCAAGCAGACAACATACAGGCAGAAATATTTTTGTATTTCTTATAGACCTATATATAAACCTTTTATTTTCTATTTTACTATCCCTTGAAAGGAAGATCTGTAGGGAAAAAAATGTGAGTCCCACAGACCAAAGGACTAAAGAATCCAGTCTCTACACTAGATGAAATTTTCTCTCATTGTCTGCTTTACCTGTTTTTACCTGTAAACCTTTTTTATTTTAGTTTTAATGTAGTGTTCATTTGCAGCTCAGGATTATCTGTTATTAAAGTTGGTAATATTTAAGCATCCAATATGTAATATTTAAAGCATATCCCTGTTCTGTCCAGAAAGTATATTTTAGTGTTAAAAATTACAAACAATTTAATTTGGGTTGTCTCTCTTTCTTTCTTAGGCAAATGTCCCTATACTATATACATGATGTAACAACCCTTTTATTTCTTCTTATTACATTATAATTGGTAGCAAAGATTAGCCACAAATTGGTTCCGGGAAAATATTTTCTTGCTCTTGAAAATTATATTCCTTGCTGGTTTTGAAGACATATTTGTATATTAATAATGTAAAAATAGCAATCTGGCATTTTAGTACTGTTTTTTTGAAAGTTGATTATCCCTTTGCACTAGAAAATGTTGTCTTTCTCAATCCAAGGATGCAGATTCAACACTGATGAGGCAAGCCAATAAAATAGCAAATGAGAGCAAATCCCACTCCTACTAGCACTGTTGATGTTACCTAGTTTGGGTAATGAACGTCTGCAAGAAAATAACCCAAGAGAGCACCAAAGACCCTTCATTTTAATCCTGAGTTACAAATATTGTCCTCCATTGATGCATACCCAGCTGGGATTTTAAATTATTTATTTATAGTTATTTGATATCACCCTAATCCTGAAGGACTTTCAGCAGTTAGTAACATAGTGTAAACATAAACAACAATGAATCACATAAAGTGCTCAAAAATGACAGAGAACAGATTGCACCACCCAGTTATTCCCCAACACATTTTCCAGAAAAAAAAAATCCATTTTGACAGAGGCTGCTAACTTAACTTCTAGAAGTAGCCTATTCCACAAACTGGAGACAAGTAACTCCTCTCATAAAAGTAGGAAACCACTTACAGCTTCTCATAGGTTACGTGCACTGGATGGGTTGGATCTGGTTGAATGACGTCATTCAGGAGGTATTTGAGAGTCAAGCCATATAAAATTTATAGTTCAAGACTTTGGAATTGCACCCAGAAATCTGTTGGAAACCATTTCAGGATCCACAACATTAGTATTACTTGACTATAGCAACTTGCAAGGACATAGTCTTCTTACTGATCTTCAGCATTCACCCTACCTGATTTATCTTCCTTGAAACCTTTGATCAAACTACTTGTAGATGTTGACAGAAATGTCTGATTGGTTCTCTGAGATTGTAAAAATATTCAGATAATTCCATGCAGAGTTGGAAGTAGCAACCAATTTTGCCTAAGCTTGAAAAGAGATTCCTCATTTCCTCTTGATTTATTCCTTTTCAACCTCAGGGTTTCTTTGTGCTTCCAATCATTCAACTGTTTTAACGCTTTCCCTACTTCTCCTCCATCATAGTACAAATATGCCCATGGAAAAATGCATTCTGACTTGTATAGCATGGCTGAAGATGGACTTAATCCTGTATATTTACAGTTTCGTTCCAATGCCTTAATCCTTATATCACATTGTGCTTTGCTTTTATCAACTAAACAGTGGGGGGGATCATCAGTGGAATGGTAGTCATTTTCCCATACCATTCTTCATGCAGTGTCCTTCACAGCCAATTTGGAAGGTTGCACAAGGCTAGGAGGCCAAGAGGAAGTTTCACTGTGTGAGTGGAAATCTGCTCATGTAATGCTGCATGGATGTTGGCCAGATATTATGTCATCTATTCTTATTTTAACATTAGCGCATGAAGAACACATTAGAAACATCATGTGACTACAAGGGCAGTAAAATTATATAAACACAAGATAACAGCTATATAATAAGATAACTGATTCCAGTGTTATGGACTGAAGATACTCAATTAAGTAAGCGTGTATGGCTTCATTATGGCATATGCATATGTGTTATGCAGAAATATATGCTCAACATGTAAAATGTGCACAATAGGTAACAGCATCCTCTAAACAGTTTTAGATATGGACATTATTTGGAGGAGATATTTGCAAACATTGGTATATCATTTTAAGAACAGACTTCTTTTCTCTTTTTAGTATTTTTAGTATTTTTAGTATTATTTTGTGGGTAAAGAATATAGCCATTATAAAGGCATTCATAAATAATAGCCAAATAGGTTTCTGTGTAAGTGGAACAATGCTTTGTTTATATTGCAACCAGGTTGGCTCAATTTATATACCAAACCACATAATTACAAATTTCTGTAATACTATTATATAAAACACAAGAAGTGTTGGAGAACAGATTATTCTTGTTTGCAAACTAAATAGTTTTTGTGTCTTTTAATTTATGCAATTACTGAAAATGTAAATTACCTGACACAGTATATAGCCGGTCTTAAAAACAGACCGGTTGTTTTAATAAACTTAAAGCTGTTATTTTTCATCATGGAAAGATAAGGTTTGACTGTTCAGCTGACCATATGTCAGTTTGGTCTAGTGGTTAAGGCAGCAAACTAGAAACCAGGAGACTGTGAGTTCTAGTCCCACCTTCAGCATGACAGCCAGCTGGGTGATCTTGCGCTATTTACTCTATCTCAGACCAACCCACTTCATAGGGATGTTGTTGTGGGGCAACAATGCCTTGAGTTGTTTATAGAAAGAAAGAAAGAAAGAAAGAAAGAAAGAAAGAAGCAATTCCCTTTTTACTCTGTTGGAGCAAGAGAAATTTGCTACCCATACAGTACTTCACACTAGGATCAATATAGAAAAGGCAGCTGCCTTACAGTCTACAGTCCATAAAAGGAACCTCTGTTAAGCTACTCCTTGATGTCCACTGTGGCATCAAACAAATCTGGCCATCCAGAACAGTTTTGCCATTTCTGGGCTGCAAAAAGCCAGACAACCCTTAGTGGGCAGCAAAGATTAAAATTTCCTCTACTTGTCTGCTACTATTTAGTGGTCATCCAGAGCACATAGCTGATTACATTTTAAAGGACAGAAAATGTGCTTTAAGAAAAGCATAGAAAAGGATAGAAAAATTATGACCAACATACAAACAGACACATACACACACATTTTAAAAGCTGAATTTTCAAACATAGCACAAAATCTTATGCAAATAAAGAGCTGTTCCTAAGCATAGAGAGATCTTATATCACCAGTCCAAGGTTTTAAATTTTGAAGAGCATTTTCTTCCAGCATAAGAGCAATTTTGTTGTTGTTATTGTTATACCTGTACTTAGAAAATCCACAATTTTTATATGGCGTACATTTCGGCATATAGTTCAAAATGACATTAGATTTTTTTTTATTTTTTAAAAAACATATTACTCTTCCCAAAACATTAATCAAATTACTGATATTAACCAAAATGGAACTATAATGAGACAAAGCCATACTGTATCACCTGCATAAATGGCCCTCCTTTGATTTTCTTTATTTCCAGCATAATTAAGTTGACAGCCAGCAGTTTTTAAATATTCTCAATGCCGAAAAAACATCTTTTGCTGAATTAATATCATTTGAAGATCATAAAAAACGTAAAAAAAACATAACAACGGTCCTTAAACATCAGTTTAAGTATTAAACAACAATAAGCCAGTAGATCACTTACAGCTGAAACCAATGGATCAACATTTGGTTGATCCAAAAGCACTAGAGCCTGTGCTTGCAGGAAAATGCCAGGAAGAAAAAATAAAATTGATTCCAAAGAAAAATAACACCCAGTAATGAAGTGGAAGAAAAGAAAGTAAAAACCCCACCATCACATGTCTCCTGATGTTTAGTTTTTAAAAAATCTAGATTGACTGATTGATTATTGATTTGCATGGCTGTTCCCCTTACCATTAATGATTTATTAATAATGTATCACTTTCTTTAAAACATCTTTAAAAAATTAACTTGGAAATTCCTGTAGGTACATATATTTACCTGGGAGTAATACTTTTTTTACAATATGAGTTTTTTCCTGAAAAGTTTATAGGCATTTTTAATCATTATTCACAGCTAAGCATTAGCGGATGATAAGTTAGAGAATCTAGAGAACAAGTAACCCTTTTCCAAATGGCTAAAGGAAAAGCTTACCATCCTCAGTCAATTGTGAATTAAGCCAAAACAATTTCAGCCTTCACTAACTTTAACTACCCTTGTACAAATTTCAGTAGTCTAATAAGTTAATAAAAATTGCATTGAACAATCCAAGTAAAGATCTGTTTGGTGCAGAGATGGAAATTTGTGTCTTCCTCCTTCTAAATGATGTTGGATTACAACTTTCTATCAGCATCGTTTATGATCAGGGATGTTAGGAATTCGTTACAAAAATGATTTAGGGGCTCTGCTTCCAACCATGTACCATTTCAGGTAGTCCTCAACTTACAACCATTCATTTAGTGACTGTTTGAAGTTACAAAGGTACTGAAAAAAGTGACTTATGACTGGTTGTCACACTTGCATCATCCCCATGGTCACATGATCAAAATTTGGATGCTTGGCAACTAGCTTGTATTTATGATTTTTGCACTGTCCTGGGGTCATGTGATCTATCACCATTTGTGACCTTCTGACAAGCAAAGTCAATGGGGAAGCCAGATTCATTGACCAATCATATTATGAACTTAACACCTGCAGTGATTCACTTAACAACTGGGGCAAGAAAGGTCGTAAAATGGGGGCAAAATCATTTAATAACTGTTTTCCTTAGCAAAAGAAATTTTGGGTTCAACTGTGGTCATAAGTGGAGGACTACCCATACATATTCCTAAGAATTACACCATTAATCAGAAAGTCCAAAAGCATGTTATTTTTTATTTTTTGTGGGGGTTGTTTTATGTCCCCCACTGATCCTCTGAACTTGCAGCAATCAATTTTAACCAGACCATTTGTATAATCCATGAGATAGGATGATTTTCTCCTGAAAAGCACTTCAGTTTATACTGGAGCCAAGTATTTATTTATTTTTTAATATCAGAAGGCACATTTTTCTGTTCATTTAAGCTTCTAGGTATTCATTAACTGCAGAAGTTCTTGATAGCTTACTTGTCTCTGTTAGAGGTTTTCTGCACTAATTCCAGCCCAGCAGAAATTGGTCCTAACTAGAGAGAAAGATGTACAAAGATCCATGGAATTTTAATTAATACACTCAGTATGATGGGCAATATAGGAAAGACTGTTGTGTTCTGGTGCTCCTGTTGTCTATTGCTTTTTCTGTTTGCTATTCTTACCAACAGGGAATTTACCACCATTGGGGAACATTTGAAGCCTTGCCTGACAAGGTTAGTTCCAATTATATAGTTGATCCTTTTTTATATAGGGAACTTGTTAGGTGGATACATGATAGGGTGGTACCTTTTGACAGCTTGTTGCTGGAAGTGAGCAGTTTGATTTTACCAGACATGACGATAATATTGCCATTTAAAGAAAATAGTATGTATATAATGATATGAGAGAAATTGCCAGGGAAAGGTTGTTATTTAAATTGTCACAAAGTTCACACCGTATTCCTTCTTTGATTCCCTTTGCTGTTGACTTCTGAAGGAGAACAGCGACAAGCGTGTATCTTGGAGTGAGACAGCTAATTTTATTATGGATGAACACAGTGTTGTGACAAAACAGTGGCACAGCTGTCATAACAGCTGTCACACATTAATCACGACACTGACAAATAGCATAATTACTTTATCTGGTATTCCTAGCATGCAAACTCAGAATGTGCTGCTTCACTTTAGGCATATCAACCATGCTTTAATTAAAAAGACATCAATTTCAGTTAGACAGACAAGGGCTAGGAGGCACGGGTACAAAATTGAAATAAATTTATTGATGGGATTTTTTTTAAAAAAAGAGATATACAATGAGCACTTGTTTACGAACTATAAAATACAATTTGTACTAGTTTAGGTCACTTTTTCTTTATGACTAAGCTGCTTGTAACCAGAATATTTGCACAGGTGTCCTTTGCATCCAATTCCATATTCCTGAGCAAGTGGCTCCATACAGTATATTGTAAGTGATCACATCAATCCTGCAGCATGCTTACATTTTTCTTTCCTTATATAGCAACTTGGGATAAAATTGTTATTATGCCATTATCATCACTGAATCTGAAGTAACAGCTATGAATATGGAAACTGGATCACGCAGAGTTTGAGAGCCTATTCAAACATTGAACTGTACGGCAAAAGAGCTAACGAAGGAACAAAATAAAGAAGGATAAAACAACAAATGGAAAAAGTAAATCAAGATGCATTTATACCAAAAGTGCAAGAAACGCCCATTTGATGTTATTCTAGACTTACAATAATAATACTTAAAATTATATAATAATACTTAGAATTGACATAGTATATAGCAGAGTTCCCCAACCTTTCTGGCTTTGCGGATTGACTGGGGTGGTTGGAGAAGATGGCTCTGTGCATGGAGTGGGCAACCATACACACATGACTCCATTTGTGTGAACAGGGGGTGTAATGTATTGGGCTCGATTGTATCATCATGTGGTAAGCTGGAGCTAGCTAACGGCTCCCAGCACCTCAGACGCCCCATCTCCAGTGCTGCTATTGGCTGCCCCAGGCAGCAATAGGTTGCTTTAAACCTATTGGCTGCCGCCTAGGGGCCAGGCTATAAATTGCTGTAGCTGCAGCCCAGTTCTCCAGTTCAGATCCTGCAAGAAATAAACCATGCTCTTTGCTGAACTCACTCGCCTCATCTTCATTCCTGTGCAACAAACCCAGTACACAATAGGGGGCACACTCCTGCTCACTGCTCATACAAGTGGGGATGTGCGCACGCTTGCCCACCACTTTCACGGCCTGGTTCCAAATGGCTCAAGGCCCAGAAGTGGGCCATGGGGCCAGGGATTGGAGACCCCTGATTAGGTTTGGTTAGACTGGGAAGTAAAAAAAAATCCCTAAAGAAGTCAGCAGCAAATCATTCCCATGTTGTTGCCCAGGAAATAGAGTGGACAAATAGAGTGGACAAATCTATGAAGTAGCAGAATCAAGCTTGATGCTATCAAACTATGAGATGCAGCAATTACCACAAGCCATTATGTTTAACAGAAGTTTCAGAGAATTTATTTGACCTGCCTGAAAATGTTTGATTGGTCATCCAAGACGTACTCTGATCTCTGTAATCATCTCAAAATTTGAGGGTCATACTGATAAATCTTATGTCACGCACACTTATTAGGAAACAGTTCAGGTAGCAAATCAGAAATAGTGGATCAAGGCCCTTAAGTGGCAACTACCAGTGTGCCACTGGTCTTTTCTTGCAACTATTTCATAGCCTTTTAGTTCAACAGTTTGCTACTGTTGTTTGCTTGCTCTTCGTGTTGTGTTGGGTTAAGTTTGGAGATTCCCTCAACCAGTAACTTTTGTCTATTACATGCACTTGCTTTCCAGTTGTGATTGGGTTGGAAATACCTGCAACTCTTGCCTTTCTTTACTTGGCTGTGTGTGGCACTGCTACTGGTATTTATCATATCACCTCTTTTGAACCCATCTCTACTAACAGCACTTGGGATTTTATCATATCATTTGTCATCAAGTGACCACAGTAAAGAAAAAAAATGGAGAAAGTTCAGCTGATGAATGGTACTAGATTGGTATGTTTGTATGATATTCTTCTAAACCCAGCAGAAGGGATCATTTATGGTAGATGGCCAATCATGATTATAGGATAGGTTATATATTTCCAATGTTCCTATCCCATCATCTCTTTAAACCAACTAGTTAATTACTTTGCATCAGTTTCCAGTAATTTCCTCTTTACTGCAGCCAATCTCTTTTGCATATTTATTCAGAACTAAACATCAGGGAGCTTGCTTCTAAGTGTAAGTATTTCCCATCTAACCATTCATGCTGTTATTTTTCCACCTACAATTACATTTGTAGGTGGAAAAATAGAGGCATGAATGGTTTAATAAAAAAATCCCCTGTGTTTCTTGTTCCTCCTGTGTTTAGCTATAGTTTCCACTTATCTGCTTGGAGATTTCGTGATTGCAACTATTCTGTGCAAGTTTTGTAAGACTCTGTTATAGCTTTAGAACCATGATGTCCTGGATTATAACAACACAAAGTGCCAATCTTTGACAATTAGTTAAGAAGATTCTGACAAAATGGCTTTAGAGGAAGATGTGGTAAGTCACTCATTTATCAAAAAGCAAACTGGAAAAACTAGCATCATTGGGAATATGGCAGCCTTTTAATTGTGTATGTATATGATGTATAGGTATAAATAAATAATTGAAGTTGTTTGGAAACACTCACTTTGTTTCCCTTCCCCCAAAAGCTTTCTATTCCAACAACTTGTGTCTTTTTATTTTCTAAGAATACCTGTGTAATCTGTGTAAGAAGCAGTCCAGAAATATCATGTTCCTGCATTATCCTAACATCCAACATTTTTTTAAAAAAAATGACTACAATAATTAAAATAAAATTGAGGCATCGAACCCATTTTTAGAGTAGTATTCTGAGTCTGACCTCATAGATATAGGAGATAATACTTGGACCTCAAGTCTGTATATCATTTCCTTTGATGTACATACACTGACAGTCATACAGCATGCTGTAATTATATTTATACAGCATGCTCTAAATTATATTATTTTACTGCAAGGGACTTCAAAATAATCTTGGTGAGAAAGGGTATAAATTTGTTAAAGAACTATATTTCAGAATATAATATTGCTTGCTTTTCAATCTAATACAGGAGGAACTAAGTGACAGTAAAAGTATTTTTTGTTTAGACCAGTATTTCTTAACGTCATTAACTTCCAGAATTTTCCAGCCAACATCCTGAGGTTTAGAAATACTGTATTAGACAATTGCAGCTGACTTCACGCCTGATCTTTTAAGTTTCCATTCAAAACTTAAATTTTCTAATATCCTAAATTAATTACTGAATTTCCAGGGGTATTTTGTGAGCTGCATGGAAGCTTGATCAATTAAATAGTAGTAGACCAGATTCCATAGCCAGGGTCTCATTATTTTACCATTTTCCAACCAATTTTAAGTATCCTTCTCCCTCTGCTTGGCAGATCCAACATGCCTTTGTATATAATAATAATAATAATAATAATAATAATAATAATAATAATAATAATAATAATAATAATAATAATAATAAGAAGAAGAAGAAGAAGAAGAAGAAGAAGAAGAAGAAGAAGAAGAAGAAGAAGAAGAAGAAGAAGAAGAAGAAGAAGAAGAAGAAGAAGAAGAAGAGACCTTGGAGGTCATCTAGTCCAACCCTTGCTAAGGCAGGAAACCCTATACCATTTCAGGCAAATGGCTGTCCAGTCTCTTCTTAAAAACTTCCAGTGTTGGAGTATTCACCACCTCTGGAGGCAGGTTGTTCCACTGGTTAATTGTTCTAACTGTCAGGAAGTTTCTCTTTAGTTCTAGGTTGCTTCTCTCCTTGACTAGTTTCCATCCGTTGCTTCTTGTCCTACTTTCAGGTGCTTTGGAGAATAGCTTGGCTCCCTCTTCTTTGTGGCAGCCCCTGAGATATTGGAACACTGCTATCATGTCACCCCTCACCCTTCTCTTCGTTAAACTACACATACCCAATTCCAGCAACCATTCCCGATATGTTTTAGCCTCCAGTCCCCCAATCATCTTTGTTGCTATGTACTCTTTCTAGAGTCTCAACATCTTTTTTACATCGTGGTGACCAAAACTGGATGCAGTATTCCAGGTGTGGCCTTACCAAGGCATTGTAAAGTGATATTAGTACTTCACTTGATCTGGATTCTATCCCTACACTCAAAAACAAGTGTAGAGCCGCAGGTAACAAAGTTCACAAGGTTTGTCTTTCTCTCTTACTTTCTTGTTACATCCTACAGGAAGAGGTGGAAGGGGAAGGTTTCTCTGTTTACATTTCTTACTTCTCATCCAAGATCAGAATATAACTCTTCGGAAGCTGTCAGAGGAGAAGAGGAATGGATGATATTGTCCTCCTCCACAGACTTTCAAAGGGTCCTCTTGGTACATTTTCCTTCTCCAGCAAAAATAAAAAATAAATCATTTGTTCCTTCTATACTGGCTCAGTTGTTCCTGGCAACTTGATCAAGAATCGATTCATTTAGGGCAACCCCACCATGGAAATTCAGTGCTTAGCATTTAAGACTTTGAGCAGTTTACAATATAAAAAAGATGACAATTAAAAATACTAAAAACAATTTCAGACAATAAAAACATTAAAATAAAAACACTTTAAAACAATATAAACACTAAAAAAAATCATCCAAACTGAATATATATCTAATACTTGGCCAGCAAGATACTTGGCCAGCTAGCAATAAAGCCAAGAAACAGGTCCTTGGCACATTTATTGCTCCGGTCTCAGGAACCTTGGCCAGGGTTTTAGCGCCTTGTGAAAGGCTAATAATGTTGGGGTCATTCTAATCACTGAAACAAGGATATTCCACAGATGAGGGGCTACTGCAGAAAAAGAACTTTTGGTCCCCGCAAGCCAACACTCTTTGGCTGATGGGATCTGCAGCATGCACATTCTGCTTGATCTAGTTCAGACATGTCAAACACAAGTCCTGGGGGCCGGATGCGGCCCGCGAAGTGGTTTCATGTGGCCCGTGAAGCCATCCTGGAAACAGTGAGGGAACGGCCCCCACTGACTTGGCCCTGGCCCAGAGACCCTCCTTCTGCCAGAGACCCTCAGATCTGTCCCACTCCTGCCCAGGCCCCCATAGGCACCCTTGATGTGAACGATGTGGAGCTGGCCACACCCACCCAGTAGGCCATACACACTCTAGCCACGCCCACCCAGGCCACGCCCACCCGGCCTCCTGAGGGCAACCACAATGCTGATGCGGCCCTCAGTGAAATTGAGTTTGACACCCCTGATCTAGTTGGACAGGTAGAAACTGTTGGGAAAAGGCAATCCCTCAGATACCCCAGTCCCAAGCCATGTAGAGATTAAAGGCAACCCCCAGCCCCTTGAACTGCACCCAGAAACACACTTGAAACCAAGGCAGCTCTGTTACATTTTAAACCTCCCATTTATCTGATTGTTGCAGTAGCATCATCACTGAAACTTTTGTCTCATAATTCAAATGTTGCTGGTTCCAAAACTAGCAAGATCTTTTTTTAAAATTAATGGGGTTTCTTTAACCAGAGTTTCCTTTTCCATTCCCTTTATTTTGTATTTCCTAATATGCAGGTTCCCAAATTGTCCAGTCACCTGAGGTTGAAGGTGGTCAATAATTTATAGGCTGTTTGGAGAAATGTGGTAAATGTTTTCTCAGATGCATTTCCCAAATTTTTATGTGAACAGGAAAGCAATTATTATCAATATATGATCTTCTCAGCGTATTACAAGAAAGCTCTCTAACTAGTATTAAATGTGAGACATATCGGTGCTAATAGGAACAATAAACTGGAACTTCTTATGGTGAGCTTTAAAAATCTAAGTAACTGGAAATCAAAGTATCCCAAAGAAATCTCCAATTGTAAGAAATGTTTGAGGAATTTGACCATCATGCAATGAGACCCTTTATCTCGAACTATATCATTTCACCTCGAACTACACTTTTAAGACTGATATGGCCATCAATAAGGATAATTAAATAAAAATAAAAAGCAAAACACCCACTCAAGATAATTAGGGGAAATGAGGTTTGTATTTCTAATAGACCAGATATTTAAAACTCTCTGTAAAGATTATGAAAATATTAAAACTTCAACTTTAAAAAAAACAACCAAATAATAAAGCACATTAACAATGAAGATATTGAGGTAGATTGGGATGAGACAGCTTTTGTGCTTCTGGGAGGATTTGAACATATGGTCTCTCAGTGTCTAGGCTAGCATCTTAAACACTCCCCCAAAATTTGCATTTGTCTGAAATCTCGGTTCGTAGTTTTAAAAAATACAACCAAACTGCATTTTAAATTGCAGACCTTAAGAAAAAGCAAAATAGAAGCATACATGTAGATAGATAGATAGATAGATAGATAGATAGATAGATAGATAGATAGATAGATCTAACATTCATATTTTGATATGCAACTAAAATCTAAAATTATACGTCCAATTTGTTTTATTTTTAAAGTGAACTTCAAACTGGGCATGGAACAGGTTGAAATGAAGAGAAAATAAATACAAAATTCAATTGTCCATTCCTAGATATATTCCAACTAGGAGACCCCCTCAAAGGGATTCTTTTATTTTATTTTTTTCCCTTTATTTCATCAGATGCCCCTTGATAGCACTCAACTCTCCTGAACAGTAAGAATCGGCAGGCTGTTGAAGAAGAAAAAAACAGCCATCACCCAGCGTAGTTATCTCCTTGAGTAAGAGGTTTATTATTTATCTTCCCTGATGCAGTACCCATGTGGCAGAATTGATACCAAGCAGCTGGACAGATTAGACCCTGGAGCCACATCTGCAGCTGTATAGATCAACACTATTTTCCTTGCCTTTGCACCGAGGAAGTTTATCTCCTGTCACTGAGATTTATTGCTACTTACTTCATGCATTGTTAAGGATTCCACCTGCCCCCTCTCTTTTATATGGCTTTCAAGCCAATCTAAGACCTGATTGTTAACAACTGATTCGCTAAGCATTTGTTTACTTCCCCCCTTTTCCCCACCTTTAATTAATAGTGATTTCCAGTTTGGCTTTATGAGATAAATAATGATAGGACTTGTGGAAATCAAAAAGAATAACAACAATGAAGTATTTTTTATGAAACAAAAAGTAAAAACAGTGGCAAGAAATGTCTCATTAGCAGCTCAAGGACCATATGCATTTCTTATGGGTGAATGATTTTGGACAGCTAGAGTTTATATGCCCATCACGCTTTACAGAGAGGCTGTTGTACTAGGGGTAAACTCTGCTTACTTTACATTTGCTTCCATTTGTGTTACTAAAATTCTATTCCTGAACCAAACACTATGCCTCTGCCCCCAAATAAACAAACAGGAAAAAGAGTCACATAATTCCCACTCCCACCCCCCAGCTGAACATAGACTTTGTATGCAAATGCCTAATTTAAGATGTCTACGGAGACTCTCAGTCATCCAGGTCATGGTTGTCCCAAAGGTGCTTTTTTCACGAGGCAACTGAACTTTCTTGTTTCTCTTTGAAGACGTTTCGCTTCTCATCTGAGAAGCTTCTTCAGCTCTGACTGGATAGTGGGGAATGGGAGGATTTATACTTCTTGCAGGCAGCTGGTCATGACCTATAAAGCTCTAAATGGCTTGGGTCCAGATTATCTAAGGGAACACCTGCTGCCGGCATCAACTTCCCATCGTCCTGTGCGCTCCCACAGGGAGGGCCTTCTCAGGGTGCCGGCGGTTAAGGAGTGCCGGCGGGTGATCCCCAGGGGGAGGGCATTCTCTGTGGGCGTGCCTGCCCTTTGGAATGATTTACCGATGGAACTTCGGACCGCCCCCGATCTGCGTTCATTTCGCCGGGATCTGAAAACCTGTTTTTTTTATCTATCACGCCTGGACTGAAGGGGTTTTAGCTTTTAATATTGTTTTAATTGTTGGGCTTATGTAATTTAATCTATTTTAATTTATACTATTTTTATATTATATTTTATGCTGCCCTGTAAACTGCCCTGAGTCCTTCGGGAATAGGGCGGTATAAAAATTTAATCAAATAAATAAATAAATAAATAAAATTTGCATTCTTCTAGCCAGTCGTTGAAGGCCCTGGAAGCTTATCTGTGCCATCAGGGTCACCTGATAGTGCAAGTGGGTGTGGAGCCTTCTTGGAACTGTTGAAAGGTCTGTGTTGTAGACTGGAGATAGATGGTGTTGTATCCCTCCCCCTCTGTTGAGCGATGGCTGTTCAGTTTTGACATCGATGGCCTCTTTGACCCCTCTTTCAAACCAGCCATCCAAGCTGGCACAATGACTGAAAACAGAAACCTGCTAAAACAAGCCTATAACGTGCAATATACGATATATATTTTCCAAAGTTGTTCAAAGAGATGAATATAGGGTTTATATCTAGAACAGCTGCCTACATTAAATTTAAATTTTCTTATTCTTGATTTTAGTCAGTCATGATAGAAATAGATTCATATCCTTCATCGGTTTGTGCTGCCTAGGAGGCATTTTTTCCAAGCATGTCCAGTGGCACTCTCAACTTCTTACAGAGTACAATTTTCAAGGCTCCAAGGGTTGATTTTTGCTTCAAGTACATAACTGGGACATTATTTGAATTGCATGAATAGAGCCCATTGCTGATTTGTTGAAGAGAATTAAACAATCATATCTGGCCTGATTAGAATTGCTTCTTCTCATGCTGTAAGTTTCATTTTGGTCAATTTTTAATCACTATCAACTGGCTTTCCTGGCCTGGCACTGGTCAAGTGCACTCTGCATTTGAAAGATTGGAACTGCATGTTATAAAATTCTGGACATGAGGTTTGCCTGCTCAAAACCTCATTACAGCCAAATGTTATGCATAATAAAATGGCACAGAGGCCCACTGATTTTTTCCCTTCCTTTTCTATCTGCATAAGTATAGTCCACGCAACACAGTTAATAAAGTGGATATCTAGTCACTTACCTATCTTAGGAAAAGGTTAGCTTTTTGCCTTAAGTACCCCATAAAATCACTCTGAATTAGCATGCTAATCTATGTGTTAATTATTATAGATTCATGTGGCATTCATGAGGAAGTCAAATGTATACCCAGAGGACTTTAGATATGTTGGAAAGAAAACCTTACACTTGACCTCTTCCTATCATTCTGAATATGTCATTGCATTTAACTCATGTAAAGCTCAGGAACATTTGGTTGTATTTTCTCCCTATTTAAGACTGCACAGAAGCAGTACAGACCATTGATACATCTGGTTGAAAGAATGACAATCACAATGGTTTTCCTCCCACTTTAGATCTCCCTTTCCACGGAGGAGTCTTTAATAGATCTCAGCTTATATCAACCAGCTGCTTATTTCTAGAAGTGTAGGTAGTTCACCTCAGCTTGTGAGAAAGCTTGAGGACCACTCGGAGGCTTCAGCTGGTGCAAAATACAGCCGCGCGAGTTGTGATGGGGGTTTCCCGTTACTCCCATGTAACACCCCTGCTCCTTGAGCTGCATTGGCTTCCAGTTGCCCTCCGGGTGAGATTCAAGGTGCTGGTGATGACCTATAAATCCCTAAATGGCTTGGGTCCAGGATATCTGAAGGAACACCTGCTGCCGGCATCAAGTTCCCTTCATCCTGTGCGCTCCCACAGGGAGGGCCTTCTCAGGGTGCCGCCGGTAAAAGAATGCCGCTGGATAACACCCAGGGGGAGGGCCTTCTCTGTGGGGGTGCCTGCCCTTTGGAACCAGCTGCCCGTGGAGCTTAGGACTGCCCCCAACCTTCGATCATTTTGCCAAGACCTGAAGACCTGACTCTTCGAGCTTTCCGGCCCAGGCTGAGTTTTAATTGGGGTTTTAATTGGGGTTTTATATTTTTAGGGATTTAATTTAATCTTTTTAAATTGTTCTTAATTTTTGTATCGATGTTTTATATACACTGTAAACCGCCCTGAGTCCTACGGGAAAGGGTGGTATATAAATTCAATAAAATTCAAAATTCAAAGGGTTGTAAATTCTTTGATCTTGATTCTATCCCTCTGTTAATGCAGCCTAGCACTGTTTATTTATTTATTTATTATTTTATTAATTTAATTTATATACCGCCCTTCTCCCGGAGGACTCAGGGCGGTGAACAGGGCAATACATAAAAACTAGATACAAAAATTAAAAATTATTAAAACGTGATTAAACAATGCCCATAATAAATTAATACAGATTAAAAATTGAAGTTCATTTATAAAAATCCCACCCCGTCCCATCAGGCCAGGCCAGCTTGTTTAAAGAGATGGGTTTTAAGATCGCGCCGACTTTTTGTGTTGGCTTTTTGGCAGCTTCAGCATACTGCTGGCTCATATTTAAGTGATTGTCCACTAGGACTCCAAGATCCCTCTCACAGTTACTACTACTGAGCAAGGTACCACCTATACTGTACCTGTGCATTTGGTTTTTCTTGCCTAAATGTAGAACCTTACTTTTTTCACAATTGAATTTCATTTTGTTAGATAGCACCCAATGTTTAAGTCTGTCCAGATCTTCCTGTATCTTAAGCCTATCTTCTGGAGTGTTGGCTATTTCTGCCAGCTTCGTGTCATCTGCAAATTTGATGAGTTCCCCAACTATCCCCTTGTCCAAATCATTGATGAAGATGTTGAAGAGCACTGGGCCTATAGCAGAGCACTGGGGCACCCCACTACACACTTCCCTCCATGTAGATGCAGTTCCATTGAGGACCACACACTGAGTACGGCCAGTCAGCTAGCTGCAAATCCATCTGGTGGTGATGCTGTCTAACCCACATTTAAAAAAATATTGTCCAGTTCTATGCGTGTTTACTTGGAAAGAAGACCCAAGTGTATATACGGACTATTGCAGACCAAGTTCTGGAAAGGAACAGGAGAACAGAGAAGAGAGATGGCTTGGAGACTGAAGGGGAAGGATGGGTGAGGAAGGTGGGTAGATAGTTTGGGTGAGATATACATGAATGCCTTTCAGCCAAGTTGAGCTTTCTGTTGCTTTTCCAGGAAAGGAGGCTTGTTCTACAGATTGAGAAAAACATTGTGCCAAATTGGATGGAGTGACCCCTTATATAATGACAAATTTTACCTAGGAGTTACCTGATGGAAATTATCCCATGAAAAGAACAGTAAGGTTAGATTTTCAGTCAAAATGAATTCTGTAGGTATAGTTACATATTCATAGCCTAGAGGCTCTTATTCTTTCTCGGTTCCAATCCCCGTTATCACCATACAAACAATACAGTCCTTGCATGATGGGAACTCATGTAAAACATCATGAAAGAGGTACATTAACAAAGGCTAGATCATTGCATTTCTCTTATTTTGTTGCTGTTTTTATTATTGTATTTCAGTGTGAATAGGATAAATTAAGTCTGAAAGTGGATCTTAGGAATCTACCACAGCTTTCATTTTCATTTCCTCTATGCAGTTTTGTCTTCTGAAATCAACCCAGTTATTAAAAACATCACACGTCATGGAGAAATGTGGATGAGTAAAACTCCAACAGTGTTTCTAACTATAATTTACCTCTGTAACTTACCAGTTCTGTTTCCAGTGTCCTATCTCATCTCTTAAGCCTTAAACCTGCACAAGAGGAACAAATTGTATGTTATTCCTTGTCATTTTTTTCTTGAGAATCGAGAAGAAATATGAAGTTTGAGTGGCTATTAGTGGTAGCACAAGACAGAGTCAGTACAGAGTCTTGCAACACTAAATTACCATAGGTTTTCTGACTCAGTAATTTTTTTTTATTGAAAAGTTTTAACATACAGTTTATCTTTAACAGTCCCCCCTCCCCCTCCCTTCTCCCTCCCCCCCTACCTCTCCCCCCTCCCCCCCTCCCCCCCGACTTCCCAGAGCTAAATACAAGGTATATATATAAAAAAAACAATCATAAACAACCATATATTAACAACCATAAACTCTAAAATCCATCCCTCTCTAGCTTATATAGGATAGGACAAACCTTAGTAATATTAAATATATATAAAGAAACTAAAATAGAAAAAGAAAAAAAGAAAGAAGACTTATTCAAATGCTACATGAAACTTCTTAACCCTATACTTGTTCTGGATAAACTCAATCCATTTTCTCCATTCCATAATATAACGTTCTTGCGAGTGATCTTTCAAATAAGCTGAAATCTTCGCCATCTCTGCCAGGTCAGAGACCTTTAAAGTCCACTCTTCTATGGTCGGCAGTTCCTCTTTCTTCCAATACTGACCTATCAAAAGTCTTGCTGCCGTAATTAAATTTAACATCAACTTAGTGTCCACAACCGTAGCATCCGTGATTATTCCCAACAAGAAGAGTTGCGGACAAAACTTTATCCTTTGCTTAAAAATCTTCTGCATATTCCACCAAATTTTTATCCAAAAAACCTTGATCTTTTTACAAGTCCACCATACATGAAAATATGTTGCATCTTCATCACCACATCTCCAGCATTTTGGCTGATAATTCGGATACATACTTGCAAGCTTTTTAGGATCTAGATGCCATCTATAAAACATTTTATAAAAGTTCTCTCTTAAGTTTTGAGCTTGTGTAAATTTTACGTTCCTCACCCAAATCTTTTCCCACGTGTCCATTGTGATAACTTCCTGGATGATTTGGGCCCATTTTATCATACAATCCTTAACAAGTTCTGTTTCTGAATCAATCTCTATCAATGCAAGATATATCCGTTTAATATGTGCTGGTCCCTGAATTCTAATTTGCTTTATCAGATTTTCATCAGTCATTGTAAAACCCTGATCTTCTTTCCACCTGGCCCGTAGCTGAGTATATTGAAACCAATTTTGAACAATCTTCTCGTCTCGCAAGAGACTATATGGCTTCAAACACCAAGCATTTTTTCCCAAGCTTAGAATCTCCTTGTACGTAGTCACATCATGTTTGAAACCAGCATGTATATTTTCTATTGCGTGTTTTGGAATTGCCCACAATGGTATCTTACAATCTAACGTATGTCTGTACTTCTTCCAAACTCTCAGCAATGCCTGTCTTAAAATATGCACTCTAAACACATTATCTACCTTCTTATCATACAACAAATATGCATGCCAGCCAAACAGCAAGTCGTGGCCCTCAAGATTTAATAATCTCTCTTGTGTCAAATTAATCCAATCACTTATACCTGCTAACGCAGCAGCTTCATAATATAATTTAAGATTAGGCATTTTAAGACCACCTCTTTCACGAGTATCCTGCATAATCTTAAGTTTAACTCGTGGCCTTTTCCCTGCCCAAACAAATTTGTTGATACCTCTCTGCCATTCCTCCAAATTAGAATCTTTCTTAAGAACCGGTATCATTTGAAATAAAAATAAAAATTTAGGCAGGACATTCATTTTTACTGCTGCAATTCGCCCCAACAAAGACAATTGCAGTTTTTCCCAACTCTCCATTTCTTTTTGGATTTTTCCCCATAATTTTTCATAGTTATTTTTATATAATTTTGTATTAGAGGGCGACAAAAACACCCCCAAATATTTAACCCTTTTGACAATCTCAAATCCAGTTAACCCTTCTAAAAGGGCCTTTTGCGATGCTGTCATGTTTTTAGCCAAAATTTTAGTTTTCTGTACATTAACTTTAAATCCAGAAACCTTCCCATATTGCATTATTATCTCCATCAGGTCCACAACAGAGCTCTCCGGCTGGGTCACTGTAACAACCAGATCGTCTGCGAACGCTCTCAATCTATAATCCTGATCTCTAATCTGTATACCCTTAATTCTTTCCGAATTTTGTATTTTTACCAATAATATCTCCAATGTTAACACAAATAACAAGGGCGATAACGGACACCCTTGCCTTGTGCCCTTCTCAATATTACATACTTCTGTCAGGCTATTGTTAACTATTATTCGGGCTGTTTGTTTTTGATATAATGCCCTGATTGGTTGCAAAAATTTATCCCCAAAATTCATTTTGTCTAAAACTTTCATCAAAAATTGCCAATTCAATTGATCAAAAGCTTTTTCAGCGTCTAAAAAAAATAGCGCCGCAGGGATCTGGTTGTTCCTTTCCAAAAATTCCAACACATCTACTATATGCCTCACGTTATTTTTCATTTGCCTACCACTAATAAACCCAGTTTGATCCCCATGAATCACCCGTTGCAGAACCCTCATCAATCTATTAGCCAACACCTTAGCAAATATCTTATAGTCTGTATTTAATAGTGATATCGGTCTATAGTTTTTTACTTGAGTAGCATCTTGGTCTTCCTTCGGAATCAAAGAGATAAAGGCAGTTCTCCAAGATGGAGGCACCTTTCCCCCTCTCTGGATTGTCTGGAACAGTTCCTTTAACGGTTTAACCATCTCTAATTGTAAATTTTTGTAGTAGGCCGCCGTCAAACCATCTGTACCTGGCGCTTTGTCTACCTTCAACTCCTTAATTACTGTAAATATTTCTTCTTCTGTAATCAGTTGATTAATCTCCTCTTTTTGTACTTGTGTAAGCACCGGGATGCTAGCATTCTCCAAATATTCATCAATGTCTTTTTCATTAATCTTCTCCTTAGCATATAATTTAGAATAAAAATCCACAAAGGCTTCCTTAATAAAATCCTGTTGAAACACCATTTTTCCCTTGTGTTCAATTTTGTCTATGTTAGAAGCCCTCTGCTTTTTCCTTAGTCTATAAGCTAGCCATCTACCTGGCTTATTAGCATTGCAAAAAGTATTATGCCTGGCAAACCTCAAATTGGTTGCCACTTGATCAGCCATTAATTTATCAAATTGTCCTCTTAATAGCTTAATAGCCTCCTTAGTCTTCACATCCAATGGATTCAAAATCAAAGCATTCTCTTTTTCCTTAATTTCATTCTCCAATTCTTTCCTTCTAGCTTCCAAAGTACGTCTATATTTGTTGTTCATATATATCAACACTCCTCTCATATAGGCCTTGCTAGCATCCCAGACCATATCCATAGAAGTATCTTTATTCATATTAATTTCAAAAAAATCCTTCATTCGCTGTTTACACTCTTCCACATTTTCCTGGTTTCTAAACAAATTCTCATTTAAGCGCCACGAGCGCCTATCTCTATTATCCTTATTAATCTCTAACCATACTGGGCTATGGTCAGAAATAGCTCTTGCACAAATCTTTACCTTTTTAATCCTAGAAAAAAAAATCATTAGTCAGCAAAATAAAGTCAATCCTAGAAAAAGATTGATGTCTATCAGAAAAAAAGATATAATCCTTTTCATGCGGGTGTGTGTCACGCCAAATATCTCGCAATTCCAAATCATCCTTCATTTCAAAAAAAGACTTAGGCCAGGGGTGTCAAACTCAATTTCATTGAGGGCCGCATCAGCATTGCAGTTGCCCTCAAGGGGCCGGGTGGGCGTGGCCTACTGGGTGGGCGTGGCCAGGTCTACATCGTTCGCATCAAGGGTGCCTATGGGGGCCTGGGCAGGAGTGGGACAGATCTGAGGGTCTCTGGCAGAAGGAGGGTCTCTGGGCCAGGGCCAGGGCCAAGGCAGTGGGGGCCGTTCTCTCACTGTTTCCAGGATGGCTTCGTGGGCCGCATGAAACCACTTCGCGGGCCGGATCCGGCCCCCGGGCCTTGTGTTTGACACGTCTGACTTAGGCAGTCTGGCATGACACGGAATACGCTTAAAAAAAACCAGCCTTATCCATCTGTACGTCCAATACGCCATTCCAATCCCCCATAAAAATAAACGATTTGTAATCCAACTGAGTAAGCTTTGTGTGAAGTAAGCTAAAAAAGTCAGCCTGTTGTTGTTGTTGATTAGGAGCATACAGTCCAACTAAAAGCGTTTTTTTGCCTTCTAGCAACAAGTCTATCATTACGTATCTTCCATGCTTATCTGCTTCAATTAAGTCCGCTGTTATAGCACTTTTAATATAAACAACCACTCCATTTTTCTTATTCATTGCAGAGGCAACAAATTGCGTACCCAGTCTTGAGTTCAGTAAAAACGTTTGGTCCATAGCCCTAATATGCGTTTCTTGCAAGCATATAACATCAGTCTTAAATTGTTTTAAATATAAAAAAACTTTCTTTCTCTTCTGAGGCGAATTTAATCCATTAACATTCCAAGTCAAAAATTTAGTCGCCATTCTTATCGCCCCGAAGCTTTTGGAGCACCTCATCAATGGCCCTGCCTCCTTTGGGCCGCGCTCCTCCCACTGCCTCGCTGTAAGTGCACTTTGAGAATTCCATAAACTTCTGCTGGTCTTGTTCTTTTATTTGTTTTGCTCTTTTTAAAGCAGCACGCGTCACCCTCTGCTCTCCAGCATCAGCCAACGAAGTTATAGTTTGATCCCCTCCTGCACCATTCTCCTCTGTCTGTCCATCTTCAGCCTCTTCAGGTTTTCCTTCTCCAGATCCCTTTGCAGCTTCCAGAAGTGATAGTGGGGTTGCTTTTAAAATATTATTGTAGAATTCACGCCCCTGTGCCACAGTAACCAGACGGTATCTTTTACCTTCATGCATTACCACCAGCCCAACTGGAATCTCCCATCTGAACCTTATGTCACATTGTTTAAGTTCCTGCACCAGAAATGCAAAGTCCTTTCTTCTCCTTAAAATCTTTGGAGGAATTTCCTTTAAAACCAAAACTTCTTGGTCAGCAACCACTACTTTAGTATCATAGGCAGCTTGAATAACTTCATCTCTAATTTCTCTCTTTGTAAAGTAAACCACCACATCTCTAGGTAGCTTCCTCTGTCTGGCAATCCATGAATTTACACGAAAAACTTTGTCCATACATCCCTTTATTTCAGATGCTGGCTGACCCAATACTGCTTCCAGGGCTTCAGAAATCAGCTGCTTTAAATCTTCTTTAATATTTTCTTTTAAGCCCCTAATTCTGATAGCATACAGCATCTGGTGAAACTGAACAAGGCTTAACTCTCTGTCCGCTTTGTCTTCATTCTCCAATACCTTAACTTCTAGTACAGCATTTTTTTGAGTCAAATCTTCCACTTTTTCTTCCAAACCTTGTACACATTCAGCCACACTTTCCACTGTAGACAAAATGTCTACCCTCATCGCACTAAATTTCTCTTCCATCCTCTCTTCTATTCTCTCCTCCATTTTTGCCAGTTTATCACTCAATGTTACTAAAATTACCTGGGCATGCTTTTCAAGGGCATCTTGTAAATCCTTCGATGTCAATGCAGCAGGAGGAAGCAAGGCTTGCAACGATGTCTGTTGCACCGGAGAAGTTCCAGCACTCCAAAGAGTTTTTGAAGGAGGTTTAGCCGCCATCTTTTACTTTCACTTGTGACGCACTTTCACTTTAAGTTTAAAAAGTCCATTAAGCTCGAGAGTAAAATATAATAATCCTCTTCACCTTTTCCTCTTGTACCGCTCTGCCTGCTCCTTTTATTCCATAGTCTTTCCTTCAGGCAGGGGTGGTCGCAAACGCCTGGCTCTGCTCTAAGAAATCCGGAGCAGAGACGCTGACCAGCTGGGAGCGACCCAGGCTACGGGGGAGTTCGATCCTTCAGCCGCCCAAGCTTTAAGCTCAGGCGGCCCCGGAGAACTCGACCCCTACCTGGGGCCTCACCCCCTCCTCTTCTCCCGAGGAGGGGGCTTCAAATTCACCCGAACAGCTGATCGGCGCTGTTTCGGGTGAAAATTACACAGCTGAGCCGCGGGCAGCCCGAAAAGGCTGTCTCCAGCGCCGCGCCGCCACCGGAAGTCACTCAGTAATTTTTGTCTATCGATTTTTTGTAACCATTTCAGAAACAACTGTTGGTGTTCATCAGACTGAACAAAGCAGATTCAATGAAATTCTTACACATGGTATTCATGACAATTCTTACCTGCCCAGTACAGTTAGCCCTTCGATATTAGAGGTAACTAATACTGTAGGAAACCAAAAGGGCTGAAATCAACTGAATGAAACTTTACAGAAACAAATGCCAAATTCTCACTTAGGAAACACAAATCAATTAAACAGGTCTAGAATAGGGGAAATACTTGGCCTTGGCCTTGAAAAAGATCTTGAGTAGTCACTGGCTACAAACACAATTTAAGTCAAAAGTGTGATGTGGTTACGAAAAAGGCAAATATAAGTGCATAAATTCACAGTTATATGTTATTCTGCACTGGTCAGATCCCTCCTTGTTCCTCTTATTTGTCCCATTAGAATTTTTCTTTTTTTCAATGACCCAGAAGGGAGGAATCTATTAATAAAGTGCCAGGAGTTTATAGGGAATTCTCCAATACAATATAAACATTTATTTAGAGAACTATAGAATTACTACAATATGCACCATAATAAGTGTTACATCAAATATAATACCAGTGTAATTTTTGAATTTCCATGATAAAGTATAGCAAAGCTTCTGGGATGCATTAGATTAACATTTGAACAGAATTCGTTATTTTATGCTCTTTATCCATTTTCCCAATTGTTTTGTGGAGTGTAGGCAGATCTGAGGACTATTTCCAATTATTTAAATTGTTAGGATTTTCATTAAAGAGATCCTGACTACATTTAAGCACAGATGAGGGTTCACAGGCCACAGTTGGTCCACTCAATTTAGCTGTCAGTTTTTCAGGGCAAATCTTCAACCCGGGAATGTTTTCTACTTACTATTTATTTAAAATCCATTTAAGAAAGGGTCAGATGGGACCTGGGGATATTGAAATTATGTCTACAATATAAGAATTAGCTAATAGATCTCTTCCATCTTTCTTAACTTTTAGGAGGATTAGCATGTTGCAGCATCATATCAATCATGGTCACATGAGACAGCTGATCAATTAGTTTAATTAATAGATATGTTCCACATGCCAACAACACATTAACTCCAGTAATCCAATCAACGAGTGGCATTTTCTAAATCTACCCAGTAAAGAAGGCAGAAAGATTCACTTCTTGGTTTTTAATTTCCACCGGTGTGAAAGTCTGCAATGGCTGAAATGAGATGGACAGTACCATCACAGAGCTGGTGCTTAGATGGGGAGGGGATGTAAAATATCGTGATTTTCTGCCTTTCTCATCTAACACGCAGCCACAACAAGGAAAAATTAAAGTGGTGACAGAAACAACATTTCTGAGGAAGTTGCATTTTCATGGGCGCTCTCTTTGTCTCAGACAAGGAAAGGAAGCTTCTGGTAAATTGTTCAAATTACACATCCAAGAGGGCAAAATTATTTAGACTTAATTAGTCTTGCAGCTATTTTGGAGCAAAAACTAATTATCTGATTCAGGGACATTGTCACATGATTGCTTCAATTAATGACAGACAGGACTAGCCTTTTGACGGTGGCACATTGTTCAGAAAATGCCTGTCCACGCCCACTATGAATTGTTCCAAGGAAAGACAAATCTAGTTCTACTTCATTCCAACTCATGTTTATCCAATTAAAGATACACAAAGCAACTGTGGGATACCCAGCAGGTATTGTGGCAGTGAATTTTTTTAAAAAAACCACACACACACACACACAACTATCTCAAGGAGTTTCCCTAGACCTGATTAGATAAGCTTTAGAACATCAGTTTCACATCATTTAAGAAATTGTCTGAGCTGTGAAATATTTATTTATTTTTATTTTTTATTTTTATTACATTTATATCCCGCCCTTCTCCGAAGACTCAGGGCGGCTTACAAGCTTAGCAGTAGCCTTCATTCTATGTATATGCCTGCTTATTAGGGCTTTCACACACACCCCAAGCGGCATTATTACAAAGTCAGCTTATTGCCCCCAACAATCTGGGTCCTCATTTTACCTACCTCGGAAGGATGGAAGGCTGAGTCAACCTTGAGCCTGGTGGGATGCGAACCTGCACTAATTGCAGGCAGCTGGTGTTACTTAAGGAGGCATTAGCCCACTGCTCCACCAAGGCTCTAGTTTAGAGCCCATGCTTTTGCTTAAGTAATATTTTCACATATTATCCAGATTTTAAGATAAAAAATAAGGGATATTTCCAAAGCTAACTGAAGACTGCAGGCAATAATAATGTGCCATTTGAAATGCTATTTTGAATCAACTCTGATCTGACTTTTTTCTTTGATCATATTTATGACTGTGCCCTTAAAAAAGAAACAACATGACAACATATAAGAACATTTTCTGAATCTTCTCTTAATTATGGTATTGCACTTGCAATATTTCAAATGAAATGCTGAATCAGAGATAAAGTCTGCATTGCAGAATTAGGAGAACAAGTCATTTCATTACATTTAACTTTAGATGTCTGATTTCAGGTTCTGAACTGGTCAGCAATAAAATCCATTAGTTGCTTTGTTAATTTTTTTTCTCCTAAAGCACTATCAACCGCATTAAATAATTTAAAAAAAACCTTGAAGATACAATGCAAAGTATGAATTAAAAGGTTCCAACCACTCTATTCAAAATTACAGCTAACCAAAGAATCTCCAATTAAAAAATTAATTGAGAGATGAAAGTGAAGAGAAATGGGGAAAAATGAAAAAGAAAAGAAAATGACTCTAAGTTTTGTAACTCGGGACAGATTGTTTCATAGGTTTATTAGAATTCGGAGGGAAATATTATTTTCTAAATTGAATTGGATTATTTATTACTGTTCTTAAAAGTATTGAACACAAAGACGATTTTGAGCAAATATTAGATTAGACTGGGAAATAATGTATATGAGAGAAACAGTTCAAAGATGAATCTCTATATAAACATTACAAATATTAAATTCTACTTCACATAGCTCCTACCTGATAATACTAGCATCCCATTTTGTTACAGTAATACTGCAGAAACAAAAGTGGGTCACTTCATTATAGGAACTCAAGAGTCAATGTTTAGGAATATTGCTTTTCAAGTACCATTGCTAGAGGAACTAATTCCTGGGGAAATGGCAGATTAAGACCAGATGAATTCCCACAATACATCAATGGAAGGAATTCCATGCCACACATCATGAAGCAGATGTAGATCTTTCAAGATCTCTTACCACTGGTTATGCAACCTCTAGTAAGCCCTAGTTTCCTGAGTTTATGAAAACAACAATAAAACAAATTCAAAGTGGCCTGCTCTCTGATGACCACATTTCCTATTTAATAGAGACCATGATGATGATGATGATGATGATGACATCCATTCAGTAGTGTCTGACTTTTGGTGATTCTATGGGGGTCTCTCCACATCTTCCAATCTTGCACTACTTCTTTGAGCTGCTGAGAGCAATGGTGGTACAGTGGTTAGAATGTAGTATTGCAGACTAAGTCTGCTCACTGCCAGGAGTTCAGTCCTGACCAGCTCAAGGTTAGCCTTCCATCCTTCTCAGGTCAGTAAAATGAGGATTCAGGCTGTTGGGGCAATATGCTGATTCTGTAAACTGCTTAGTGAGGTCTGTAAAGCATTACAAAGTGGTATATAAATCTAAGTGCTATCATTATTGCTACTCCTATGCTCTGACTGGTGTCAGCCTTAATGGCGTCCAGTCACTGTGTTTTTGGTGGCCTGGTTTCCTTAAACCACTAACTTTTTAAAACATAATTTCTTTCTCTAGTGAAATACAGACCATAGATGATCTCCAAATAGAAAGTCTTTGCACATAGTCCTTAATATGGGATATGAATTTTGTCCAGTGTCCATAAGCATTTATAGCAATAGCACTTAGACTTATGTAAAGCGTTACAGTGTTTTACATCTTTCTCTAAGCAGTTTACAAAGTCAACATATTGCCCCCAACAATCTGGATCATTTTACCAACCTCGGAAGGATGGAAGGCTGAGTCAGCCTTGAGCCGGTCAGAATCGAATTCCTGGAGTGAGCAGTGAGTTAGCCTGCAGCACTGCATTACAACCGCTGTACCACCGTGACTCATATTTAACTAGATTTATCTATTTATGTAGATAGAGGATTAGTAGAAAAATATATAGGCACAAAGCTACAACCTTACCCTTTTAAACATGTGGATACAATTCCTGTATATAATGTATGCATCAGTGGCTATATCAGCTCAGGCTCTTGGCCATTGCTGTTGGTGATGACAGCAGGAAACCCAAAAGTCTGCTCAGAAGATGTGAGATCGATAAAACTACCAGAAGAGCTGATTTCCATTAAATGCTTGTTCCCTTGCCCCATGAGCTAAAAGCACCACCAAGAAACCTCCCCTTCGTCTGCCAAGAAAATCCTTAATAATAATTGAAAAGATTTCTCCAAAGTTGAAGATACGTTAATGGATTCTTTCTGAAAAACACCAAAGCATCTTTGCAGGGGAGATGTTGACAAGTACACTATTCTAGTGTAAGACTGCAATGGGGGGGATTGGCCCTTGCTGATATACTGAAACGTACAACAGAAGGTATGAGGGGCAAAACCAATCATGCTATAGAAGTGCTCTTAGCCTTTTGCTTTCTCTCTTGGGCCATTAAAAAAAAATAGCTTAATATAATTGTTTTCTAAATCACCCTCTGAGATTGGGAAGGAAGCCAACAGAGATCTCACTGTTCACTTTCAGCAAGAGATCGGCAGGGAGTTTAGAGTAGTCTATAAAGTTGCTGCGTTTCATTTGCTGTTATGGGTGCCCTACACATTTTGATCAGTAAAGAATTGTCTACCAACAATTTGCAAAAATACTTTCCAGCAATGAAAGAAGGCAATCTACATTAGCACCCAATGACACTGTTTATCTGCATCTTAAAACAATATTATGAGTAAGAATGTCCAGTATAGATAAATAACCTATAATATATCATTTCTTCTAACAAGTCCAGTCTGCATACTTCTTGAAATGTACAAGTTGAACAGATAGAAGAGGTTATGGCTCTGATTATTCCCTTAGCAGTATTGGTTCAATTCTGGTGAAATTATAATTCACTTCAATAATTCATCCCATTGAAAAGGAAAAAAATCAGCATAAAATGTGATATTCGTCATTATGTGCCATCGATCAGGATGAACCTTTAACAACCACATGATAGATCTACTCCAGAATGGTTTCATTCTAGCCCTCCAGGTTTTCCAAAGGTGCACCCATCTCCACTCTAACCGAGCCCATCTGTCTTCCTCTTGTCCAACCACTTATTCTCTTTCCTTTCATCTTTCCCAAAATTATGGACTTCTGAAGGGACCCCAGTCTTCTCATAATGTATCAAATATACAATAATTTGACCATGGTTACCTGTGCCTTGAGAGAGAAATCTCGACTGATTTGTTCAATGATCCTTTTGTTCATTGATGATGATGATGATGATGATGATGTTTTCAGGACACTTCTTCAGCATCAAATTTCAAAAACAGCAATATTCTTTGCAGCCTATATCTTTAAAGTCTAACTTTTGTTTCCATAAAATATCAGAGGGGAAACCTTTGCCTGCATGATTCAAACCTTTGTACATAGAGGCCTGTGATGGTGTGACAGTATCTCAATATCTTTTCCAAGGCCTTAACTACAATTTTTCAAAGTTCTGGTTTGTGGTATAGTATGCTTGTCTGCTAGTTCCTTTACTGTTGATTGACAGTCCTAACAGATAGATGCTATCAGAGTCTTCACTGTCACGTCTAAGAGCTGATGGTGGTGCTTATGACCATAAATTTGGTCTTCTTTATATTTAATTGCAGTTCCACTTTTTCACTATAGCCTTGACTTTCATTATTAGAACTTGCAGATGGTTTGTATTTTCATCTATCAAATCAGCACAGCACAGGTTATTGATGTTTCTTCCTCCAGTTTTAAAATCCCACTCATCTTCTTCCAATATAGCCTCCTTTGAGATATATTAAGCAACAATATTCTGGCATTTATTTTATTACAAACTAAACCAAGGCATATGTGTCTACAAATATTTTATCTTTCATTCTAAAACAGTTTCCAGAAGTCAACAGTTTCTCTAATTTCTTTCACTTTACTTAAATCCTAAGGAAAGACATCATGAAGGAATTCCTGCCACGAACCTTTTTCCATTTGTGGAAATTAGGTTAGACTTGAAGTGAGAGGAAAACCAAAACCAGCATCCTCTGCCACTTCCAACAATAAAGTCATCTGTAAAACTCCACCAAAGAAATTCCCCAGGGCCTTGAGCAGAATATTGAAAAACAGAAGCCTCTTTGACGAAGAAAAAATATTTGCGAAATGTTTACAAGGCAGATTTCATCACAGCTTTATGCAAGATGTTTACCAAAGAGTCATGCCGGATCAAAAGGACCATCTAATTGACATTTTGTTTTCACAATGACCACAGAGATACCAATTGGAAATCCACAAGTAAGGATTTCCACATGGAACAAACATTACTTTGGATTGTTCTGTTGTAATACATGAAAAGCATAAAAAAAGCAGAGATGAATTCTTACCCATAAAAAAGAGAATTTCAGAGAACATTGAAATAGCATTTGTATACTAGTTTGAATAGTCTTAATTAAAATCAAGGAATGACATAATTAGTAACGTTATAAGAAATTTATTGGTTCAGAGCAACCTTTCCCAAAGAGGTCCTGCAAATATGTTGGGACGACAATCACTAGCGTTTCTGAAGAAAAAGGTTTGAGAAAAGACAACATCCTTCCATGTCTGGGTTTTTTTTCTCAAACTGTTTTTCTTAAATCATGGAAATATATGAAAGTGTGTATTAGTTTCAGTTGACCATTTTGTTGTTTCTTAATTAACTGGTTTTGTTCATTTGTCAGATAATAAAAGCAGAAAGGAAATCACTTATGTCATTTCTGGATAAAAATTTATTTAATAAAGGTAGGAAGATGAGTCAGCATTGGCAGGCCATTTTCCCACCACCACAAACACACAAACTAGAGCAGTGATTCATGGGAGCATTCTTGGGCGGGGGGTGGGAAGGCAGTCACACAAAAATAGTCTCTCTTCTGATGGCATTGCCACCAGAGATAGTGGCAAAAAAAGAGTTATTTAAAAAGGATGCAACCTCTAAGTTCACACAACTTATCACAATAAAAGAAGCCAAAGATTAAAGAAACTCAATGCAAACAAATGACCTGCAAAACAAAATTGCATTTAAATTAAAATTTAAGTTGTAAGCCAAACTTTCTTTTCTTTGTCAGCCTACACTGAGAATGAGCCCTTGGCATGAGATTAAAGACTATATGTAATCCTTTGCTTGGAAAAGTAACATGGTGTAGCCTTCTCTGTGGAGAAGCTTGACTTTCACAATCCAATGTTGTTCATATGGTTTGAATTAGAAACTCCATTTACCCTAGTCTGAAAATAATCTATGCTTTTGTATTTATGGGAATTGAAAACCAGACATCTGAAGGATACCAGGTTGGCAACCAAGATGGATCCAATTCTAGCTGGATGTTGAAGATGACAAGGCCCATGAAAAAAACAAAGGAACGTTGCTGCTACAGTCCCAGCCTGACTCTTAAAGAGAGTATGCGTTGTCACTTATAGGTAGTCCTCAAGTAACAAGAGTAATGGATCCGTTCATAATGGTTGTTACTTATGATGGCCTTAAAACTATTGTACAATCTTTTTTGCAGTGGTTGTTAAGCAAGTCACTACACTTGTTAAGCAAACCAGTGGTTTGCTATGAGCATGGTTTTGCCAAAAGCTGGAAGGAAACATAAACATGGCCTGGTTGCCGAGCGCCTGAAATATAGTCATTAATCATGGGTGAGGAGAGCAATCCAACCATCAGGACTTCTAACCCAGATCATATGTACCCTCCAGACAGTCTGCTGGAATTTCAAATGGTCACTAAGTGATCAATTGTAGGTCAAGGACTACTAGTATATCCCCTCTGAGAAAGGAGTTAGGAGTTCGTTCACTGCGTGGGGACAATCACTTTAAAGAGTATAGTATCTAAAGGCTATTGATGTTTTCTACATTTTACAGGTCACTGAAAAAACCTTAAGTCACATCCATTGATGATGGCTGCAAACACCCATAGCGTAAGTATAACTGATAGTGCCAAGCTGCCGCTGAACAACAGTCACAAATCTCCCAGATATTCCTATTACCCTAGATTACATTGAAAACCCCAAACTTTAAAAATGATACCTTGTATTATAACATAATAATATGACTCCTTCCTTCCCAGCCTCCCTCCACAAGCCTGCAGCAGCAATTGGGGAATTTTCAGGTAAATGCAGAGAAAATGTACTGTAATTCTACCTGACCCATCTGCAAATTGAAAGTGTTTTGCTGTTATTCTTTCTCCATCTGGCATGCAAGACAGCTATTAAGAAGGAAAGAGGGTGGGCAGTGAAATCTCTTAAACAGCTGGCAAATTTCAAGCTGCTGTTTCTATTAAACAAAATGCCTAAGGTCTCTTCTAGTTATAAAGCAACTGCACAGGCTTGACAGTCTGTGGCTGTGTATTTCACTGAGGTTGGGGGAAGGGGGTGAATAACTTAAGACATAGAAACAGCTCCAGAGGAGGAATGATAGATTAGCACCAAGAGGCAAAGACTTTAGAATATGAAACACGCTTGCTAGTTAGTTTCATTCTCCTCAATTCATACATCATTCAAACAGTTGCAGCTGCCTTTCTTCCATTCCAGATCAGACTCCTGTAAAGGTAAATCTTTGCTGCCTCCATAGGGCCGGGAGAGAATTATCATCATCACGGTGCCATGAATAATATCAAGTTCCATGAAAACGGCACCACATTAATTTCAGCATGAAATTCCAGGTGACTTGTAAACTGCACCTGAGATTATGCTAAACCACAAAATATCTGGTGAGGTCATCAATATAATAGTATCACATATCATAAGGCTATCAAGCTGTCATTCTATAAAATGTATTTTACATGAACAATCACCTGCATTTTCACCAATCAGTTAAGTATAAATGTATTCCTTTCCTACCTCAATCTATGAACCTATTTCAGATAGATAAGAACAAAGTAACTTCTACAGCATTTCTATCCTTGACCAGGAGCATCACAAATTTAATTTGACCCCTGGGATGCCACAGGGAATGGTGCTCTCTCCTCTCCTTTTTAACTTCTATATGAGGCCACTGAGTAAGCTCATCCATTGCCAGGGGATGAAATATCAACAGTACACTTATGATAACCAACTCTGCCCCCGAAGAGTTCACATGGAATCCTGTGAATTCCATGAACATCTTATCCTGGTGTCTGAGACTGTGATAATCTGGATGGGGAACAAGACTTTGAGTGAACTTTGGCAGGAATCAATGAGTCTGGGATGTGAGACCTACTGCACCTTGGACTGTGCCATCTTTAATGCTGAATTGAGTCACACTGCCCCAGACAAACCCAGTAAACAACTTAATAATAAACCTTTATTGTCAAAGTTTAACATGTGTACATTGAGATTAGCTGAGCCTCTCCCCCCCCCCCCGTGCTCTCTCCTCCTACATTCATGGATTCCACTCAAGGAGCAGGTAGCAATCATGAGTAGGTGGGCCTTTGCACAGCTTCAAGTTCTGCATCAGTTGCACCAATTCCTGGATCAGGAGGAAATGCTTACATTCATGCCCTAGGCACCTCCAGATTGGACTATTGTGATGCAATCTGCATAGGGTTGCCCTTGAAGAACAGTTGGAATATTCAGCTGGTATAGAAAGCAGCTGCGTGGACAATTATGCATGCTCCTAGATCAGCACATATTACATATCTGGTCCAAAAGGTGCATTAGTTCCAGGTCCAACTGAAAGTGCTGTTTTTAAATTTTCAAGCACTTCATTGTATGTGACTAGATCAGACGTGTCAAACACAAGGCCCGGGGGCTGGATTCGGCCCGCAAAGTGGTTTCATGTGGCCTGTGAAGCCATCCTGGAAACAGTGAGGTAACGGCCCCCACTGCCTTGGCCCTGGCCCAGAGACCCTCCTTCTGCCAGAGACCCTCAGATCTGTCCCACTCCTGACCAGGCCCCACAGGCACCCTTGATGTGAAAAATGTAGAGCTGGCCATGCCCACCCAGTAGGCCATATGCACTCTAGCCATGCCCACCCAGTAGGCCACGCCCACCCTGGCCATACCCACCTGGCCCCTGAGGGCAACCGCAATGCTGATGTGGCCCTCAATGAAATTGAGTTTGACACCCCTGGACTAGATGATATGAGGGACAACCTTTTCTCAAGCCGCCCTGAGTCTTCGGAGAAGGGCGGGATATAAATGGAATTAAAATAAAATAAAATAAATAAATTATATCACTCTGGCCCATTAGATCTGGCAGATACCATGTGCTACAGATACCATGTGCCAGCTTTGTTGGATCCCAAGCAGTGGGCCTTCTCTGTCTGACGCCCACCTAATGGAACATCCCTTTTGAGTTTCAGAAGTCCTTCAAGACCTGGTTATGCCATCAGGCCTAAGGGCTCAGGGAACCAGAGACTTGTTTAGATGGTTCCACTATTGAGACTTGAGAATATGTATTCTTTTTATTTATTATTGTGTGTCACCCACTTTTTATGAATTGGTTGCTAGATAAATTAATTGTTTAAATAAATAAACAAGCAAACAAACAAACAAACAAACAAACAAACAAACTCATTTAAAGGCGCAGACAAGCCTTAGGGACAATCTAGTTTTTTATTTAGAATGGTCTGAGAAAGGCTATAAAACTATGCGTCAAAGTATCTTGGGAATAGAATCAGGATTCTGTTAGTAACATTTGCTCCTTATAGCTACTCCTCATTTCATAGAAGGGTCTCACTGTCCACACTTTTAGTGTGATTCTGAGTAGTTAACATATGTATTAGTTCTGTTTCTTGGCAATTGCTTTTGTTTATTTTTTAAAATTGCTTCAGCTTTTCTTCTTTCAATTCTTGTGAAACACTTGATTTATTAACATTCAATTGGTCCTTGCTCTGTTCAATTCCTTCTTTCCCTAATATGTACTTCCTCATATAATTTTACAGCCCTTTAAAATTAAGACAACAATATTCAGATGTCTTGGCAAGGACCATTGCCCCTTATGAATTCTCCTTACTTTTGTAAACAAAAAAAATCATTCTGCCTATCTATCTGAAATTTGGCATTGTAGTTCCCATATTGTCAGGCTCTTAAATATTCAAACCAAAAGTAATCCTTTTCTCAGACAAGGTGAATAAAATCTTCTTAACAAGATTTATTGAAGTGAAAGGAATAGGGTTACAAGAATTGCAGCAACTGAACTATTTCCCATTTAGAACTGATCTATCTCCTAAGACATTCGGTCAGAACCTTTATTTATTTATTTCAAATGATTTTTCTGGGAATAGATGATAATGGATGAGGTTGCAGATGTCCATTACATAGTCTCCTAAATTTTTATCAGACGAAGAATTGATGCTTACAGCAATAGAGTTACAAGTACCGTGTTTCTCGGAAAATAAGACCCAACTGGAAAATAAGCCCTAGTGTGGTTTTTCAGAATGTTCATAATACAAGTCCTACTTTAAAAATAAGCCCCAGTGAAGATCATCAGCCAGAGGGACGCATTTAGTACTGAATGTTCCCCCAAATAAGACCTAACCGGAAAATAAGCCTTAATGCATCTATTGGACCAAAAATTAATATAAGACCCAGTCTTATTTTCGATTAAACACAGGTACTAGGGTGTTAGTTTGTTTTTAAACCAAGTTGAAAAGTTGAAATTTCTGCATCTACCTTTATGAAATGTAGCTTTAGTGTGCCTTGAAAAACACCCTGCTTTCTTCTCAATTTATGGCAAGAGAAACTCTGGGATGCCTTCTTCAGTCTAGCTATTTCTGAACTTCCAAAGCAGACCAAACTTAATGGTTTGTGAATGCTCTCATGAGAATGCACTTCGTGTTTTCACTTGGAGTTTCAAGTCTATGGTGCAAAAGTCTCAAAAAGACATTCCTTGTCGCTTTTCCGCAGGGTATGGAATGTCTTAGCAGTCCCTGGCAATGTTTCATAAAAATTAGTTGACATATGCTATAGAAGCAATACCCACTGGAATTAAATCTTCCATATGATTATTTGCTCATGAGCAGCAAGATCCTACAAATCATGCATTTTGGGTTTGTTGGACAACTGTATATTATAATGCCAAATATAGAGTAGTGAGAAATACAATTGAATGTATGATATTTCCTAGTTACAATTTGTAGTATGCAGTTCTCTAGCTTAGTAAATATCCTCTTTTAAAATATTATTCCTATAAATTTCTATAGCTGACCTTTATCTTAATGTTTACCAACTTTCAGTTGTTTAGCGTGTTAGTCATATGGAGCATTAAATGAAATACTTTGTTATGCAAGTGCTGCAATGATTAGTGAGGTTTCTGAGTAAATTATGTAATTGAACATCTGCTATTAAGCTTCTGCCCACATTTATTGCATCATAACAATGTCATTACAGAAGAAAGCTGCGCTGATAAGCAGCATGTAATAAACATGCACTATGTATCTAAATGTTTGCTCCTCCATAACTCCTGTACTGCTTAATTGTGACAGTAAACACTCCTTCTCTTTGTTAAACACACTGATTTCTCATCATTCATCACAAACAAAGGTTGGACTGAGCATTCCTTTGCATCAATTATGCTATAGATGGAGGGGGGCTCCATACTATATTTGTACTTCTAGGAAGGTCATTGTGCCTTATATCCATTCATTCTGAAGAGAAGACACTCTACTAGAAAACTGAACAATTAAATATGTGAGCACATCTCCAGCAACCCTATAAAGGCAGGTCACATCCCAGCAAGTTTATTGCACTTCCAAATATTGCTTTTCTCCATCTCTATATAACACACTATTTCATTTGCCCAGTTACCAACAGTTTACCATCTATTTCTACCGCCAAGTTCTCCCACTCAGGGTCTAAAGCCCCTGAGCTGCCAAAACCCATCAGGTTCTCTTCCAACTGCCTCTGAAGTGTCCATCCTTGAATCCACTTGAAGCAATTAACTTGTAATTCCTACAACAAAGAAAACAAGACAAGCCCTTTCACTGCTCTATATCCAAGAGCAAGTGATCTTGAAAAGAGAAGCTGCTCTATTCTACCTCCTCTTCAGATCCACCTAGAAGAATCCCATTGATAATATCAGTGGCATTACCTTACTTTTTCTACAAAAGGGAGAGGCTTCTAATGAAAATAAAAGGCTTGTAGGTGTTGTATAAAAGATTAGGGCCATTTAAGCTTAAGAGGTTTACAGGAATTATCATCACGTAGACCAAAAGCACATAGATCAAAGGTATCTCTCAGTCATTTTCTGTTACCAACAATGATACATAATTAGACAGCAATAACAGGGTGTTTGGTCTGGTTCATCCAAATTTGTTGTTAAATGTTGTCTGGAAAAACAGGAACTGTACTTGGCTGTCTTTTCTGATTCTCTCTCTCTCTCTCTCTCTCTCTCTCTCTCTCTCTCTCTCTCTCTCTCTCTCTCTCTCTCTCTCTCTCTCTCACACACACACACACACACACACACACACACACACACACACACACACACAGGCAAAGACAGATGCATAAGTGACCTCCAAGTCCTCAAACATTTCTTAAATTACTACTTTGCCACCAGCTATATCCTGGGAAATGTAGTACAGAGGCAGTTGGACTCTGAAAGAACATCCCAGTTATTATGATTGCAATTAAAGGTAGCTGTGAATCTCAGGAAGCCTTGTTGTATATTCTGCAAATTTAAGAAACTGAGCCCAAGCTAAAACTATGGTTAGTTGCACTGTCATCCAGATGTTTACATTGTATTTGACATTTTTATCCACCTAACAAGTCCTTCCCAAGGACTGCTATAAGCAGCAATTGTTGTTTGATGGTATTAAAGATATCACAGGATGTAATCTGGTCACAGTTTATTAACAGAAGATTTTTAAATTTTAATCTTGCCTTTATTTATTATTATTTTTCTTAATGTTAACTATTTGGTCATTAATACAGTATATAGATGACAGGTTAATAATATGCAAATAGACTAGTGGTTTAAAAATTTTGAGGCCCTGTTTTGCAAGTGGTGGGAAACAAGCATTATAATAATTTTATTAATTGGTATTCAACTAGAGGGGATAATATGTACAGGTATTAATTGTTTTTAATGTCATGTTTGTTTTATGGGTTTTTTTCTTTTTTAAAAAATTGGAGTTTTGTATTTTAACTTTCTTTGAATAAAATAAAAATAGAACCAAAAAACAACTGTGTTATGTTGTTTATAATTAGTTTGTGCAATCTTTCTGCATTAGCTAGTTATATATCTGCTGTTCTCCTGCCTCTTTCCTCAATCTACACTTTGAATCATTTGACAATTTTTCAGTGTCGGCTTTGATTGCATTAAGTAAATAGCTTGCTCTTGAAAAATAAAGCCTTCAGTTTCTTTCTTTTAAGTTCCAGTTGTAAACCCTTGTCAGGTTTTACCTTTTTGTACTTGCCTCTCAATTTTTTGTATGTAATGCTTTTCCTTGCCAATATTCTGTTAGTGGGTTTGTATAGATATATTTTCAGACATTTGAGAGTCAAAGCATGAAAGCCATAGACATATCCCTCTCCATGCAAGGGTATTATTCTTTTAACAAAAAACTTTTTTTCTGCTTAAAAAAAGTTCAGGGTATTTCTGTAGTCTTTCTTTTACAGAAAGATGTCACCCTGGAAAATATACCCTGTCTTATTATAAAATCATAATTTCAGCAAAACAATAATGAAAAGAAAGACCATTTATTTTCCCATATTTTAAATTCAACTTGTAGTCAAAGGTTACCTAGAAAAACATGTGTTTTTATTTCTATGCATAGCTATAATATTACTTCCAGCCAATAATGAAGGTCTCTATGGACAAGACTTTCCAAACAGCTGGAAAACTCAGTGCCCCTGTTCTATTAATCTCCTGCTACAGAGCTAGGTAGACACTAGTGGGGAATAGTACTAAACTGTGGAAGTCACAGCTAATCTGCCTCTTCCTGAAATAAGATGATTTTGGAAAAAGACCATAGTATCAGAATCTTGTAACTTGGTGCATTGGTGTATTGATGTTCAAATGGGACAGGTATGGAAGCAGATTGACACATAGTTTGAATGAAATTATAATCAATCCATAATACAAAATACTAAAAAAATGACTTACTGCTTTCCCTCCCTCCCTCCCTCCCTCCCTCCCTCCCTTCCTTCCTTCCTTCCTTCCTTCCTTCCTTCCTTCCTTCCTTCCTTCCTTCCTTCCTTCCTTCCTTCCTTCCTTCCTTCATGTCAACTGTTCCACTACCATTCTTTGATAGTATTGTCCTACATCTTAAAGATTCAGCCAAATTTTCCTTTTCAAAACAATCTTTTAAAACACCTCTACGAATTTCCATAAAAGTTATTCCAATGCTCTCTCTTTTCAGGCCAGAAGTTAAGCACTCCATTTTTAAAATCTGACTCATGTCATCCTCTGCATTAATTTGAAGAGTGCCAAAAAAGTAAGAAAAGATCCATGGTAGCTCCTGGCACAGTGTAAAAGTACACATCACCAATGAAATAATGTTCCGTGATGCCATTGATACTGCTCCTTATTTCTTTCCAGGAATCTCCAGCTATAGGGATGGTGATACAGCCACTCATCTCATCCTTTTTTTATTTTTTTACCATTGCAGTTTTTCTGCAGTTTATATTGCGAGGTTTTCAATCTTCTTATGTCAACTGTGGATTGTTCTGGCTTTCAAAGTGTGTTAAAGCCTAGTATTTTGAATGATAGGCATCTCCCTCTGTGTGCTGCTTCTCAGCTACCTCATTAGCTACTGTGTTTTCCCTATTTCATCACAGACATATTCCTGCTCTGAATACACATGAAAAGCTATTCAGGTATAACTTTATGATGTGAAGAGGATGCAACATTCCCTTGGATATTTTCTATGACATCTGCTTCTGTGGCTTTGGACTATAAACAGGAAATTCAGCAGGAATGGGTTATAATTTTAAGTAACACACAACTTTGCCAAATTATTTCAGATGAGAACATTAAAAAATGACCACCATTCCACAAATCTATAGAAAGATAGACTTTTTTTGCCCCAGCCTCAGATATTTTTCTGACAGCAATTAACACATAATGTTCTCAAATGTGAGGCTCTAGCTCAGACATGTCAAACACAAGGCCCGGGGGCCAGATCCGGCCTGGGAAGTGGTTTCATGTGGCCCACAAAGCCATCCTGGAAACAGTGAGGGAACGGCCACCACTGCCTTGGCCCTGGCCCAGAGACCCTCCTCCTGCCAGAGACCCTCAGTTCTGTCCCACTCCTGCCCAGGCCCCCATAGGCACCCTTGATGCAAACAATGTAGAGCTGGCCATGCCCACCCAGTAGGCCATACGCACTTTAGCCATGCCCACCCAGTAGGCCATGCCCACCCAGGCCACACCCACCCAACCCCCTGAGGGCAACCACAATGCTGATGCGGCCCTCAATGAAATTGAGTTTGACACCCCTGCTCTAGCTCATAAAAAACCTCTGAATGGTTGCAGAAAGCTGCTAAATTATTACATATTCCTAAGTTTGAAACAATCTTCCATCTCCTGGCATATCACTATCCACTGTCTTGATACTTTCCATGCTCATCTCTTCCTGTTTTCACCTGCAGAAGCAATTGAGCTTCATTTGGGACAAGAGGAACTGCTCAAACTCTGGTCTATCACAGGTAGCAGTCTTAGATATGTTCACTGCCTTCAGTTATTTATAAAAAATAATGAAGGTGGGACAATAAACAAACCAACAAATAAATATCAGCTGAATGTTAGATTGTCCATGTCTAACTTTTGCAGGATACCCTTCCATAAATATGCAGCCTCGTTGATTTGTACCCTTTTTATGAAGAAATGTGGACGTTAACGGCCAGAATTCTCAATAATGGCCATTCAGGCAGGAATTGGGGGACTTGAAACCAGTGGTGGGATTCAAATATGTGAACAACAGGTTCTCTGTGTGGAGGCTACTGCCTAGGCAACAAAAAAAAATAGCTATGGTTCTGCCAAACTGGTGCGAACTGGCTGAATCCCACCACTGCTTGAAACCTATGTATCTCAGTGGAGTCCAGCCTGGGGAAAACTGCTTTCATTGTACCTGGTTCTGTAACTGAGAATTATACACAAATCTGAATATAATTTTAAAGAAGGAAGTGCTGATATTTAAGTAGAATATAAAAGAGAATCAAATAAATACTTGTTGCATTGTGAAATTATGTTTGACATTGTTATGTGCATTTCATAACTTATCCACTTACCTTCAGAAATGCGTCTTTTACACTGAATCTAACTTTGACTACAATTTAATCTCTTTTAATTTTCTGCAAAGACATGTCAGGCCAAATGTGGCTATGAATTTGATACTGATCACAACTGACATGCATTCCTCCCTAATTCCTTCTCAACTGTTGTGGTGATTTCATTGCATAATCAAGCAATTAAATGGACAATCCACCTTAAAATGTTCAGAATCTACATTAATTACAGTACCTAAATGTGACTGACTGAGATGAGAACAAGAGCTATCTTTCCAAAATCTTGCAGGGCTGCCAACAAATAATGGCAAACAAGAACATTCAAGAAGTAGTGAAGCAAAACAGCATAAAAATAAATGACCCAACATACTGGCTTTTTCCAATTTTTTTTCTGACTTTGGAATATCTTCATGATGAGTAAGTGAATGTATGTAGATGTGAAACATATGAATAGATTACTAATGTTTCAATAGCGCTGAATATGTTGCTGTGGTTTATTTTTTATCAAAATGTTCACATTCTCAGATCATATTGCAGAAAAAAGTGAGCTTCATCTGGGGCAAGAGGAATAACTGACTATAATTTTTCTGCACCCCAAATATATTGGTCTTAGATTTGTCCTTTACACAAACACATTCTCTCTTTTTCAGTTGCTCTTTTTCAATGTCTCTCACACAAAACACAAAACGGCACACAACTTCATGATGATTTGCAAGTGATTATTGACATTTCACAGCAAAATGGATTCATCTGGCAGCTTTTGTAAAAATTGTCAGTGTCTCAGTTATAGAGCAGTGAAATACAATATTCCAAATGGTGGGATTTAAAAAAAAGGGAACAATATTAACTTACAGGTTGAGGCCACAAGGCATTAAGATATCAACTCTGTAGACAGTATGTAAAAGTCCTCTTATATTTGCAAGATTGTTAGTTGAAACTGTATTCTTACACAATAACTGTAGGTTATTTGTTTAAATCCCTGCTGAAAATTGCAATATGCTCATTATACTCTGTAAGATAAATGACATTGCAAGATCTGCAGGTGAGGTTTCATTTGATATATTGAATTGGGATGTCTGAAAGATAGCTGACATATAAAGGTGATGCATGCTTGCATCCAAGTAGATTTGATGAAAGATTTTCTGTAGTAAAATGTAGATATTTGGTGGGTGGCAGAACAATAAAACAGAATGTTCACTGATGGCTTTAGCAAACTGTTTAAAGCTGGCCAACAATATTCTAATTGTCCAGTGATGATTAATAAATGCCAGATGGAAATCTGCTTCCATAGGATGCTTGTGAATCAATACTCAGTTCACTGCATTATATCCACAAGGAACGACAGAAGCCAAGGTTCCATTATTTTCTTTGCTTTTTGTGTCAAAAGTCTGCATCTCTTTTGCAATAAGTAATTATAAGTAAATTCCCTCTATCCAGATTATAATCAGTTGTGAGTAGATCTATAAATTTCTTTAAAAAAAGGAACCTGCAAGTTTATTATACTAGAATTAAATTATACTGATTTATTATACTAGAATTAAAGTCCAGAATAGCCAGGTTCATGTTTTAAACATGTGGTATCTGATGTGCAAGACTAGCAAGTCCTCTCAATAGGTGATGAGACCATGGTACCAAGTGAACAACTTTAAGTTCCTCTGGTACTGAGAAATATTTTTGAACACGCTAAGTCAGTAAGAAAAAGCAGGCTCTACATAAATTGAAATGAAACCAGGCTGTAATGTATTCCATCAAAAATAAAGCAGAGCAGCTTTTAAAATAATTTCCTGAGGAAAACTGACAGGTACAGGGAAGTGTACAGTTTAGAAACAGAATCATATTTCAGGAACTACTATATGGATAGAACCAAAGTGGGACGTGGATTAACTGGTAGTCATGTCAGTCATGAGATTTTAAAAAGCCAAGCAAAACCGATGTCAGTAACATTTGTAAACTAGTTTGTAGGTGTTTCAGGGCCAATGCAAAAACTCTCCAAGCCAACATGAGGAATAAATGCAAAAACTCTCCAAGCCAACATGAGGAATAAGAGCACTTGACTGTAAACAAGAACATAGATACAGTGAAGTACGGTCATTCCTAGGTATGACCTTTAGAGAAGGGACAGGAAAGACCCACTAGTAGAGATGTTTCTCTTTTTATCAAATAGGTTATAAAAATAAAACTTTGGAGGGCTAAATTTCTTTGTAGAATCTCAATGGGTGGCAATATTTGGCCATGAATGTAAATCAGTTTAGGAATATATTGTTATCCATCCAAAATTCTGTGGATAGTGTGGAAAGAAATCTGGGAGTTGTACAAAGGAGATTTTGTTTAAATATGGGAAAAACCATTTCTCCTATCATAGGTGAGATACAGACCATGAAAAAGAAACCAATTTCCTGGATTCCTTAAATGACTGTATCTTGTAACCTCTGGTCATGAAATTAGCTAGAGGGGAAACAACTTTAAGCTACCTTGTAATTTTTTTTTATCAGGTTTCATTATAAGATAAAAATATAAAAAAAAAACAGAAGTTAGACATTTTTTAAAAAAGTGCAAAGAGATTTAAAAAGCAATGACTTCTGACATTCTTTGGTGTAGTAGATTACAAAAATGACATATCAACCTTTTGTTTTACCTTTCACATTTAAAACTATTTCTGTAATAACAAGAAACAACCTTAAATGTGATCCTAAATAATAACTGTGATCTGCTTTGAGAAGAAATTGTTATGAAATCAATGGGAAAGAGTCACTATAATGGTATTTCTGGAAAATTGCAGCAGGATCAAACCCAATCAAATTTTAAAAATGGGCCTGGTATAAAATAAAAAAGTTCCCAAGCCCTTCATAATGCCTTGGAAACTAAAATAATTCGCAACTAGGAAAAAGCCAACATGGTGTCTGTGAACCTATAAAAACTAAACCTTTAGGAAATAAAAACCAGTCCTAATGAAGAGAGGAAAAAAGGAACACAAACTCTGGCATTTTAGATGATAATGGAATATAAAAGTGATGATAATGCAGAAATGAGTAGCTGTGGGTTTTATATGACAAAAAACATAAAGGGGAACCTTCAAAACTTATTTCAATATTCTTAAGGCAGAAAACTACCAAGCAGGGAACTAGTTAGACGTTTAGATAACAAAGGAAAGAAAAGGAAGTACAGAGATTATAGAGAAAGTGAATGAATTTTTTGCATCTGATTTGCTATAGAAGAAAAAAGATCAGATGATGTCTGAGCTTGTACCAATTTCCTCATGGAGGGAATCAGAATGATAAAAGCAAAGTGAGGTAACAAAATAAGATATTCTAGGATCTTGAGAAACTACAATATAAAAACCACCATGAGGCATCCACATAAGAGTTCTTAAATAATTCAAATGTGAAAATTTGTGAAGCTATCAAATCTGGTTTAGTGCTGTACAACTGAACAGTAGCAAATGGGGCACAATTTTTAAAAGGGATCTGAGGAGATTCAGGAAATTACAGGCTGGTAAGCTTAATTTCTTTTACAGACAAGTTGGTAAAAATGATAATAAATGAAAAAGCTACAAGGCACATAAAAATATGCATGGATTTCACAAAAGTAAATCCAGCTTCATCTTTTAGAGATCTTTGAAAGCATCAATAGGCCCATGGATAAAGGTGGTCCTGTTGATCTTGTATACATGGATTTTCAAAAGGCCTTTAACAAAGTTCTCATAAAATTTGGCATGGAATAATAGGAGGACCTGACCTCTAATTTATCAGGAACTAGTTACAAAACAGAAAGCAAAGTTTGGGAATAAATGGGCTAATAAAGTTTAGTAACAAGTGGAATCCTCAAGGATTTCTGTGGGGGCCCAAAGCTTGTTCATAAATGATTTTTCACTTAAGAATAAACAGTGAGCTGGCCAAGTTTGCAGATAGTGCTAAACAGTTTGGGGAAATCAAAGCTAGCCATGAATTTAGAAAGCCCGGGAAAGATTTATTTAAACTGGGTAAATAATTCACCAAGTGACAGATTTATTTATTTATTTATTGTTTGTTTATTCAATTTGTAGAGCCTCCTGTCTCAATCAATGACTATGGCCAGCTTACAACTCAAAAAACATATTACAATTAAAATACTAAATACTAAAATACTAAAAATATTTCAATACAATAACAAATGCTTACAAATCACTTAGGTGTAAAGAAAAACAAACAAAAAAATTCCTTCTAAATATCCAAAGGGGGGGGGGGAATTTGGTTTCATGCTGACTAGCTTTCTAAAAATGTAAAGTCAATGATGCTTACACAGTTTTTCAATACCTGAAAAAAAGCCAAAAGCCAAGGCTAAAGTTCCTAAATGAAAATGCCATCACTGTAATGTCCTTCTGTAAATCTATAAAAGGTCTGTATCTCAAATGCTGGTCACCACTTTTGAAAAAAGATACAATTGAATTGGCAAACGTGGAGAATAAGGCAACTGAAAACTAAAAAGCCTCCTGGTATGAAAAGTCTAGAATTTTGCTTGTTTGTTTAAATCAGTCCTTATGGCTACCCATCTCCAAAATGTGACTCAAGGTAGCTAACCAGGATTTTAAAAATACAATATAAAAATACCTCTGCAAACAAAAAAACACAGTGTGACTAACCAAGAAAGCATAGTTTTGGACTTGGAAAAATGGTAAGGGGGTGGGGGGCGGGGAGGAGGGGAGACATTATTAAGATATATAAAACCATGCATGGTTTGGACAAAGTGTATTGGGAGGAGGGTTTTTTTTCTCTCCTCAAAACACTAGGAGCAAAAATTGCCTAATGAAGCTACTAAGAGGATATTTGGAACACACAAAAGAAAGTACTTCTTCCCCCATCACTTACTTGACCTGTGGTTAATTATAATTAACCACATAATTAACCTCTAGTGATGGCCACTAGCTTGGATAGCTTTAAAGGGGGAATTGGATAAATTCATAGAGGTCAGGTCTTTCCAGAGCCATTAGTTTGAAGAATCAGAGTTGCCTTCAGTTGTGAAGCATGCCTCTCCTTCACTTGCAGAGGGCAACAGTAGTGGCAGGGCAGCTTAAAGGCATTGGGTGGGATCCTGTGAGAAAGAAAATGCAGGATTAAAATGGGCCTGATCTCAACCAGCAGGGCTCTTTATGTCCTTTTCTTTATTATTGGAGATGTTTCTTCAGGATGCTGAAAGAATAGGCCACCGTAATTCAAACTATTTGTATATGAGGAACCACATACAATTGTATTGCAAATAGGTGATATTGTAATTCTCAGAGAAATTTAATTGGGAAAATTGAGATACACAAATCAATGGATTTAGTCAAGAGGGTGGGGGAAGGAATTCAGCATCCTCTTAGGCCCAGCAGGTATTCTGGATATTTTTAAATTATGGCTCTATAGATAATAAATGCTTCTGTTAAAAAATCTAGGTAAAATCTCGTATTTTGTTGTATATCACTTTAATATAATTCTAGCTTATATGCCAGTGTCTAGAGCTTTTTGTGGATTTTGCTGCATGTATTCTGCAAGGGTGATAAATTATGGGAAATGTCTCCTGGAATAAATGAGACCAGGTTCAAGTCAACCTTCAGCTTTGGAAATTCACTGGGTGATTAGAAGCCAGTTATTCTCTCTCAACCCAACTTATTCCCAGGGTAACTTGTGGGGATGAACATGATTTATATTATTGATTTTACAATATTTATAACCCAATCTTCATGTGTCCTATAATAACTGATACCAACTCTTAGTTCCATCAGCATTGATTTCTTCATCTTGATGGGCTCATGAGCAAACAAATAACTGATGGACCAAGGACATCACTTGACGTTGACTTTGTTCTTTGGATTGCAGCGTGTCCTGTCTAAACATGTGAAACACCATCAGAATTTCACTGAAGCAAATAGTAATGAAGATCAAACTGTCGCTTTCAGTTTATCAGTCAAAATGAAGAGTAAGATAGGCCCAATTCCAGGACAGGGCAAAAGTTGGTAACTGTTCATAGAAGGCTAGTGATGAAGAATGTTATAGAACTTGTGTGACCAGTTGAAGAAAATCTGGATGGTCTTTGGATATTGCTGGAATGGTGAATTGGGAATTAAGGGCTTTGTGACATTTGCAGGAGACCATAATATCAAGAGGCACCAGAGTAGCCTCAAAGATGACCTGGGGAAAAAGAAGGTGCATAGTCAGCAGATGAGAGCAATCCAGCAGCCAGACAAGACAGTGGGGCTACCTCATTGGCCCAGAGAAATGGTGGTGGAAGAGCAATTACAGTGGTATTTATAATCAGCTGTTTGGCAAGCATAGTTTACATCACCGGCTATTTCATGCTATAAAAAAGAAATATACAAAAATTCACCGGCAAAGTCCATTTGTAGTCTTTTAACAAGACACTGTAATTTTCCTACAGCAAATTTTCTGTACTATTGGAAATCATAAAAAAAATTGCCCATTTGCCTAATGTGAAACAGGTGCTTAATGAATCAGACAAACCTATCATTGAGTGATTTTGGTTGTTTCCTTCTATTATTATTATTTGCTGCTTTTAAATTGTGAATCATGGAATAGTAGCTCTGATTCTCCAAAATAATTTCTACTTTTACAATTGGTTCATTTCCAATCACAACCACGATCACAGGATTTTCTGGACAGCACTGAATATTTTCATCTTTGGAGAATGACTGTAATAGATAGGTATGTTCTGTGTTTTCTTCATGCTAGTAACCCTGGAAAGCTGAACATCATTATCTCAGGTGTCAAGTGCCTTTGAAAAGGGCACAGAATAAAAGAGGTTGTAACTAAATTCTTTCTTTTATAGCTGAGGTGACAACTCATCCGGAATTCAATTGTTCCTTGACGTGCATTATAGAACCTAGCCTACTGACAGACAGATTAGCTTGCTACTTTTAAAAAAAAAATCTATTATATGACTAAACAGAACAAAAGAACCCAATTAGTAAAAGGCAGATTCCGCTACTTGAGAATATCTACCCATCAGAGATTTTATCATAGGTAATTGGGTGGAGGTATGCAGAAAGATAATAGCTGTATTATTAAAGCAATTGATTTAAAAATACATTGGTGTATTAAATGCACTCACACTGAGAGTCATATAAGATATGCAGACCGTGATACCACATCACTGCATACATGTAGAAGCTTGCATTAAATCAGTTAATTTAAAATCTACACTCTGAATATGATGTGGGCAGAGTTAGGAAATTTTTAAATGAGATTTCTAAGTCTGAAATGCTGCAGACCAAAAAACTCCACTACATGATCTTATGAATAGCTTGATTTCACATATAGCAATGGATCCTAGAGAAAATTAATGCCTCTTGGTCTTTTCATAATATTGTCCCTGCTGTCCGAATTCAGGGAACTAACAGCAGTTACTTACAATAGTTTTGTGTGTTTCTAGATATTTTGTACAAGAACTAATGTAGATTCATTGAGGAATCACATACAATCCTCATTTATCAGAAACCCTAGCTCTATTAAGACATTTATTTTGGGACACACATATTTTAATTGTATTGATGGTGAAAAATTGTTTTCAATGGTGAAAAAAATGAAATTTGATGGTGAAACTACATTTAGGCAAGAAAAACCAAATGCACAGGTACAGTATAGGTGGTACCTTGCTCAACAGCAGTAGTTGTGAGAGGGATCTCAGAGTCCTAGTGGACAATCACTTAAATATGAACCTCCAGTGTGCTGCAGCTGCCAAAAAAGCCAACACAGTGCTAGGCTGCATTAACAGAGGGATAGAATCAAGATCACGTTAAGTATTAATACCACTTAATACAATGCCTTGGTAAGGCCACACTTGGAATACTGCATCCAGTTTTGGTCACCACAATGTAAAAAAGTTGTTGAGACCCTAGTTTAATGAAGAGAAGGATGAGGGGTGACATGATATCAGTGTTCCAATATCTCAGGGGTTGCCACAAAGAAGAAGGAGTCAAGCTATTCTCCAAAGCACCTGAAGGCAGGACAAGAAGCAATGGATGGAATCTAATCAAAGAGAGAAGCATCTGGAATTAAGAAGAAATTTCTTGACAATTAGAACAAGTAATCAGTAGAACAACCTGCCTGCAGAACACTGGAAGTTTTTAAGAAGAGACTGGACAGCCATTTGTCTGTAATGGTATAGGGTTTCCTGCCTGAGCATGGGGTTGGACTAGGTGACCTCCAAAGTCCCTTCCAACATTATTATTATTATTATTATTATTATTATTATTATTATTATTATTATTATTATTATTATTATTATTATTTATTATTATTGGCAGAGACAGAGAGCTTCTGTTCAAGTTAAATTAGTCTGAGCCTCTTACCAGTATGCTGCACGCTGGAAAATAATAATAATAATAATAATAATAATAATAATAATAATAATAATAATAATAATAATAATAATAATAATAATAATAATAATATATGTGTGTTATTTACCTAAATTCACCACAAGACATTTAAGACAATTCACAATTAAAATGAAAATTTAGGAACATGCAAAATAAAATGAAGATCTTAATCATATAACCCAAAACCAGTGAGAGAATAAAAGTGGGTAGAAGGCTGGGATTAAATGTCATCACTGCATATTTTATTTTTATTTATTTTAATTCCATTTATATCTAGTAAGGTTGTGCACTGATGGGAATTCAAAAGGGAAAAGATTATTTGGTGTGTGCATAGACATCTTTGTTGCAACTCTAAAACCTTTGATCAACACTTCCAACTTGTCCCTTTCAAATATGGGTCATCGTACAGCTCTGATGTCTAGCAAACTGGAGACCTTACTCTAGCATTGACCATCAAACAAGAAACAATGAGAGAGAGAGAGAGAGAGAACATAGCAAATCACTTAAGGTATATAAAGTAAAGACTCTGAATTCCTAAACACAGGTCAGCAATTTTCTTACTTACCTATACAAGTAATTTTTCATTGCCTTCATTTAGGATGCATTTTGATTTCCTAGTCTATCTTACAGGCCTGATATTCTCCCAAGTACGAACCAAGCCTGATCCTGTCTAGTTTCCAAGGCAAGTCAAGGTCAGCCAAGTGTTGCCATCTGCTGAGCTGGCCTTCCAAATTGTGGACACAGCAACCAAAGACCATAACAAATATACTTAATATACTTTCTTTGGATGTTGGCATAATGCAAATGGGACCTCACCCAATCAGAGAGTAGGCAAGTTCCTGGGATGCAGATTAAAGTTGTTCTGCTTCAAGAATATATGTGTCAGTCTTCCCAGGTAAACCAGACAGAAAGCACAACCAGATGAGCTAATTCTATTTTATTGTAAGGCTACATTAATATAATATTGAAGGTCTGAGAGTACAAATCTCCCACATCTTCTTTACAGTATGAGAAGTTAGGAAAGGTCCCTTCTGAGCCTTTTTTTCCACCCATCAGATGGCTGTGGGCTATGCCTCCTCTTATCAGATCATTCCCTAGGGCCTAGGCCAGGGGTAGGCAACCTCGGCTCTTTTATGACTCATGGACTTCAACTCCCAGAATTCCTAAGTCAGCATAGCTGACTCAGGAATTCTGGGAGTTGAAGTCCATGAGTCATAAAAGAGCCGAGGTTGCCTACCCCTGGCCTAGGCAGTATCTCTTTGCCCTGTATCTCAAGTCCTTTCTCACAAAGCATTACATCATACCATCCACTTCATGTGTGCAAGGATCAGGTTTGCACAAAGGTGACATATGCCCCTTTGTTCAAACAGTCAAATATGGTTATAATTAGTGAGGGGAAAACAAACAGGTTTCCTAGGAGAAGATGACCAATTACTAGTTGGAGCTTGAATGCAGTTAAAATGGCTACAAAATTAAAGCTACCTGTAAGGCAAACATATGGGGAAAATACTGCACAAGATTTATCCTTCATATCTGAGAGTCACAAATAAAGTGTTGTGATTCAGGATCAGCCTGTGGGTTCAGCAGTTGGGTCGGACGACTCAGAGGAGGAGGAGGGTGTTGAAGAGCTTGCTGAGGGGGTTGAAGATCTTGCTGATGAGAGCCCTCAGCCAGGCCCCTCCCACCTGGTCACGACGGAGACCCAGCTGTGTGAGCCTGACAGCGTGGATGAAGATGACCCACCGCTGGCCCTGTTCAAGGACACCCGACGCAGGAGGCAGTCAATCAGGAGTAAACAGAGGAAGGCAATGGGGCACCTCGGAAGGAGGCAGAGAGAAGCCATGCCCTGAACTGTATAAAAGGGGAATGCGTGGGAGGGCTGGTTTGCTGAAGGCAACCGCTTGAATAGTTCCTGTTTCATAGCTCCTGTTTCATGGTTGGTGTCTTGTTTTGCTCTGTTTTATGTTAATAAATTTGGCAGGCTTAATTCCAGCCTCTTGCCATTTGTAAAGGGGTTGTCCCTGCCTTTTCTGCAGGGCCGGTAGCAGGCTGGTACAGAACATAAAGCAGACTAAGTTAATGGAGATGTCCTTTATGGATTTTTAAATGCCTTTACTTCCTTTAGCACATTTTTGCCTGGCAGAGCGGACTGAGCTGTAAGTGCACATCATACAGCAAGAAGGGAGTATTATTTTCTACAAAGTTCAGTGCAAAAGGCTCTGATAAATGGCAATAATAGAGCTCTACAATCAATACTTAATGGGCTAATGTAAATCCAGCTCATGGATGGATCTGGCTATCTAGCAAAAATGAGAAGACAGATGCTAACCTGCAATGGTACATCTTGGTGGGGGTTTGGGGGGAGGTCCCTGAAGCCAGCCAAAAAGAGGATAAAATAATGCGGTAAAGTTCTTTGTTTTGTTGTATAGATACAACTGTTTTCATCTTTGCTTTTCATGAGGTGGAGGGGAAGGAGCCCAGAGATGCTCCCAATAATCTGAGAAAGATAGATAGAGATAATGGAGATGATGGAGATGATGGAGAAGGAGGGAGGGAAGGAAGGAAGGAAGGAAGGAAGGAAGGAAGGAAGGAAGGAAGGAAGGAAGGAAGGAAGGAAGGAAAGAAGGAAGGAAGGAAGGTGCAGGAAGATATTTTACTATTTAACTGGACATTGTACTGCATTTGGGTTACACGTTTTGGGGAAATATTTATTAAAGTATTAGTAATAGGTGATAATCTGTCAGACTTTGCTGCTACAATATAAACTGAAATAAGTATAGTGAGAATGTTCCCCAAGCAAATCCCAAGCAGTGACTAGCATTCCCAATGATAGTTCTCCATTTCATCTAGATCTTCATCACCACCACTATCCTTTCTTATTTTTCCTACTTCAAATCTACCTTGGTCACTTTGACACATTTTTTTTGTTTGTTTCAGTAAGTTGTGATCTAATTTATAAATCAATATGGACCCTAAGTAAAACTGGCAAAGCTTAAACATTGTTCTGCATGCCTCAGTAAATTTTTGCCTTACCACACTAGGAAAAAGAGAAACAGTGGCAAAAATCTATCTATGTAGCCTTTGTCAAAAGAAACCTCTAGATTTTTCAGAAGCTGCCATAGTTTTCATAAACTAGTTTTCAGTTCTTCAATTTCATTTTGTTTCAGCCCCATAGACAGAAATGTGTACCTGTGCTATCGATCTTTTCCCATATAAATACCAGGATGCTTTTGGCTTTAAAATTTCTAATCATCAGATAAATGTTGCCCACATTATAATGTGTTGGATGTTTACCACCTTGAGTTATTTGTAAAAATAACAAAGGCAGAATAGATAGATAGATAGATAGATAGATAGATAGATAGATAGATAGATAGATAGATAGATAGATAGATAGATAGACAGACAGACAGACAGACAGACAGACAGACAGACAGACAGACAGACAGACAGACAGACAGAGAGACAGACAGACAGACAGACAGACAGACAGACAGACAGACAGACAGACAGACTGGATTCCCAGACCAGAAAGTCTAATTTCAAGCACATTGATATGCATCTCATAAACTCCAACAACTCTTGTTAACCAGAGACATAACCTTGCATATAATAAACTTTCTGTTTTGCATTGGAAAGATTGTGAGTAACAACATAGGTTATGAATGCACTGATGCAATGGAACTTCCTCTCTGAAATCACCGATAATGAAATTTTTGAATATATGGAGAATTTACCCTGATTCTAATACAGATGGATATAAATGCACATTGCTTGTAGTATCTTCTAGCATTGCCTAGTGATCATTGGAACAATGCAAATATTATTGTGTTATTTTAGCACAATAATGATTGTATGAGTCAAGAAGATGTTATGGGTTTTCCCCACAACTAAGCTAAGATGCTAATCACTCATTCTGGAGAACCCGGAAAACTATATCAGCATAGATTTAGCTGCCTACACTGTCATTGCTTATTGTCCTTTCGTAGATCCGTTTTCCCAAGTGGTACTGTCTAAGTCTATGCATAGCATGTGCTAAAGAAAACAATTGGTTGAGATCTTTCTGTGCTGTATTACCCTTTCTTATGGATGTTACCAGCTGATGAGAAAATATCCACCAATCATAGTATTGTAGCAGGAATAATGGAGATTTGACTACAGAACTCTATCCATCATTGATACAGTAGGTCCCTTCCTGTTCCTCGCTCTTGTCCTCTGTTGTAAACTGAACTGGTTTTTGGTTTTTGTTTTTGTTTCATTAAGAACTAATATGAATCACAAAAAAGAACTGAGACACAGATCAAGCAGCGGCCAGGCAGAACTGGAACTATTCATTCAGATTTGATATCTAAGCATGGCCTGCTCAGAATCTTCCCTCTGTTTCGAGAGATAAAATGGCAGACGATTTTGAATAGCACATAAATTATTGAATTCCTTTCCCCTGGAGGTGAAAATGGCTCCAATCATTCTTGGATTTTGCAACTAGGTACTCTACCTTTGAGCCAAGATCTCCAATAAAAGAATCAAAGGTAAGTTTGGATTGGTAGAAACAATCATTGTTTGGGATTAGAAAAAGATGGTAATTCTATCAATTTGCTTTCTGAACATGTATTCTCAGAATAGCAACCATTTTCTTTTAGACAGGCAGGTCCCTACAAGATAGGCATTACCTAAGAGTGGCCACAGATTCTAAATGTGCTCCTCAGTCTAAAACAGACTAAATAAACTGCCACTAATTGCATGGATCAGATCCCCTGTCACATACTACTTGTCTCCAAACACGGATTTTGCTTCCTGGCAAAATCTTACTGGTATCCCTACAGGCATATGTTTTTCCCCAAACAGCAGTTTATGCTTATAGGGCAGTGGTGGTGAAACTATGGCACACGTGCCACAGGCAGCACGCAGAGCCCTCCCTGTGGACACACGCACCATCACCCAAGAGGGAGGCGGGGCCTGGCTGCCCTGCCCCCTCTCCATGTGCTCCTGTGCTCTTGCTCTCTTTTTCTCTGCACTGAGAGTCAGGGAGCAGCTGCAAGAGCTGGATGGATCCGGGCTGGATGGTAGAGGCAGCTGCAGCATGAGTCCAGGTAAGCCTTTGGAGCGATTTCACGCCCCCTACCGATGGCTGATCAGGGTGGCAGAAGCCTTTTCAAAGCATCTGGAGCTCGCATCCATGGCCGCGGGGCAATTGTGCGGTGCACCAGCGGCCCAATCTGGGCTCCAGAGGCCTGCAAAAGACCTCTGCACAACGATTTTGTGCCCTCCCCACTGCCGATCCAGGCTGCCGAGGCACCACAAAATGGCCCCACAGCCATGGATGCAAGCTCCAGAGGCCTCAAAAAGGCCTCTGCCACCTGGATCGGCCATGGGGAGGGGCGCAAAATCACTGTGCAGCCCTAGATCCATGGGGCAGAGGCCTTTTCTAAGTGGCAGCAGGGTGATCCATGTGGGGGGCGGAAACAGTGGTAGCGGCAGGACAATCCATATGGGGGGAATGGCGGCCTGGCAGCCATTCTCCGGAGGGAGGTGCACGGCCAATACATGCCTGAACCCAGCCCTCTGCCACGACGCGCCAGGCAGCCATTCTCCTCCAGAGGGAAGAAGCAGTCACTGTGTGCCCGAAACCGGACCTCTTCCACAACATGCCAGGTAGCCGTTCTCCTCCAGAGGGAGGCGAGCGGCTGCTGTGTGCCCAAAACCAGCCCTCTTCCACGATGCGCCAGGCAGCCATTCTCCTGGCACATCATGGAAGAGGGCCGGTTTCGGGCACATAGTGGGCACCTCCCTCCAAATCAGCCATGTTGGGGAGCGAAATCACTTTGCAGCCCTAGATCTGGGTAGCAGAAGCATTTTAAAAGCCTCTGGAGCTCACATCCATGGCTGTGGGGAGATTTTACAATGCTCCAGTGGCCCGATCTGGGCGTCGGAGGCCTATAAAATGCTTCTGCCCAGATCTAGGGCTGCAGAGCAATTTTGGTCTCCCCTCCCAGCCACTTTGGGCAGCAGAAGCATTTTCCAGGCCTCTGACGCCTGGATCAGGCCGCTGGAGCATTGTAAAATCTCCTCACAGCCATGGAGGTGAGTTCCGGAGGCTTCAAAAACGCTTCTGCTGCCAAAATCAGCCATGGGGAGCAAAATTGCTCTACAGCCCTAGATCTGGGCAGCAGAAGCGGCAGAGAGAAAGAGAGATTGAGCCAGCAGGGAAGCAAAAGTATGGGGAAAGGAAAGCATTGCAAAGTAAGCAAACTTACAAAAAAGGGAATCTCTCTCTGTCTGTCTCTCTCTCACACACACACACACACTTTCCCACCCCCTTTAATATGTCTTCCCCACCCCCTTTAATATTATGTCTTCCCCCACCCCTTTTAATGTCTTCCCCCACTTTTAATATCATGTCTTCCTCTACCCCTTTAATATGTCTTCCCCACCCCCTTTAATATGATATCTTCCTCCACCCCCTTTAATATAATGTCTTCCCTACCCCCTGTAATATCTCTTCTCCCACCCCCTTTAATATCTTGTCTACCCCCACCCCCTTTAATATCAGTGAAGCTCCTTCAGTGGACCATGAACCGGTACTCGCCCTGGTCCCAACCCGCCTCCACCGGAGACCCTCAGATCCGCCCCAGTCCTGCCTAGCTCCAAACAAGTGCCCCTGATGCAAGTGACGTTGAGCTGGCCATGCCCACCCAATAAGTCACGCCCATGCCAGCCACACCCACCCAGTGGGCCACACCCACCCAACAATAAATAAGTGGGGTTTGGGTTGCAGTTTGGGCACTCGGTCTCAAAAAGGTTCTCCACCACTGATACAGGGTCCTGATTGGATTATCCTCTGCAAAATGATGCAGACTTTGCACTGAAGAATTATGATTGCCTTTCACCTTCTTAAATCTGCTGTTAATACCATGAACAGCATCGGGTGATAGACAAAACAATATCTAGCAAACAAAAATGCTGATATTAAAAACCCATTTCTGAATGTTCAGAAATATTTTTGTTACATGAAGAAATGTAATGGTGAGGGTGATTGGTGATATTTAACTGCCACATGGAAGGCTAATCTCTGACCTAATTTGTGGGTTGTCTCCTGGGACCTCTTTTCAATGGCTTTGAGGAAGAGGTTAGGAGAGAGATGGGGGTTGAAATGCTACCATATGCTATAGCATATGTACAGTTAGTTTACATTGAACTGAACTTATGTCAACATGTAGTCTTCCAATTTAAGCATATCCTGACAAATCCTATTCTGTTTCATCTTGTCAACATTGCCTCAAAAACACAAATAATGGGAAAGATTTGGGCTATTGTAACTAACTCCTATTTTACATATTCAGTTTTAAAAAAAAACCCTTACCAACACAACCCTGCCTGGATTTCTCTTGCAAGCATCTACTCATAAAGGACAAGGTATCAGAAATTCCTCGCATTTATATACTGTTTCAGATATAATTCAATCTAAATCACTCTGGATTTCCAGTGTAAACTATGGAGCTTTTTGTGAAGCGCTGCTTAGGTCCTCAAATAATCATTTCGGAGTCTTCTTTTCAGGAACTTATTTTTAGCATAAGGATACAGGAAAAAGGCAGAAAGAAATTACGATAGTCCTCAATTTACAACTGGTTCAAAGTTAAGACGGACCCCCAGAAGCCAGTTATGATCCAATTTCAGAGTTCCAATGACTGAATAGCGCTTCATAGTCACATGACTGCATTTCGGGTACCTAGCAACTGGATCACCTTTATGGCCCATAGGAGCACTCTGTGGTCACATGACCATGATTTATGGGGGAGGGGGTTGGCCAGATTCTGGCTTTTCAACCATTTTCCAGCAAAAAACACCCATTGGAATACATTGATTTGCTTAATATCACTTATTGACTGCCGCATTCACTTAATAACTGCTGCATTCACTTAATAATCACTTGAAAAACATTGTAAAATTGGGCTCAGTCCTGTGAGCCCAATTTTACAACAGCTTTCCTTTGGAAGCTATTAGATATTTGGGGAAAAGAGAAGGAAAAGACCCCATTTGTGCTAGTGAAGTCTTTTTTCTTTCTTTCTTTTTTTCTTTTTTACATTTTGGGAGGGATCAGCTGGAAATAAATATAGAAAGCCAGTGTAATGTAATGGCTAAGACAGTGTTTCTCCATCTCAGCAGGTAAAAGAAAATAATATTCAAGAAGCTTTCCACAAGTTAAATTAACTGAGGAGAAAGACAACTAATACACCAAGGTGAAAATCAGACATTAACATTCATTTCTGTCTATAATTCCTGCAGAATGCAAACACTATGGATATTTGTGAGAAAGAGATGTCGAATGTCACTTTAAGATTAGCATAGCTTTGGTGGACGTGGAGAGTCCACACCCTGGCATGTCTGAGGGAGGACATGACAAGCTGTTTCTACATATGTTACCGCATATGGCAGAATTTCAGTCACTCAGTCTGAATTATTCTTTGTCCTCTGAGTCAACAAATGGCTGTTTCACATGGGAATACTGTGTTGAATTAGGTCATGGTCTGAGTGAATCTCATTGCTCCAACACTAATTAAAAGGAGATAAAAATAATATGCTATGAAAAATGAATTCTATATTATTATTTAAAATAGTTTCAAGTATAGATTTGAAAAGTATCGCTTATAACAAATTCTGAGTAATATCCAACTATATCCATTGATCAGAAGAAGAAACACTATTAGTGGAAAGCTTTGAAGAGCAATTTGGAAAACTGAAGCAGAAATTTTGTTTTGCAAGCATATGATATTTATTTATTTCATTTGTACATAAGTTGCAAAGTTGCAAGGACTTTGTTGATTTTAAAAGCCTTCATAATGTTTTTGTGTTTCTCTCTCTCTCTCTCTCTCTCTCTCTCTCTCTCTCTCTCTCTCTCTCTCTCTCTCTCTCTCTCTCTCTCTCTCTGTGTGTGTGTGTGTGTGTGTGTGTGTGTCTGTGAGAGAGAGAGAGAGAGAGAGAGAGAGAGAGAGAGTCAGAAAGAGAGAGAGAGAGAGATGCTGCATGTGAAATACTCATTTGATTATTCCTTAGCTATTGGCTTAGCTATTGAACAGAACAAAAAGATACGTTTGTTTAAAATAAATCACCATTATGATTGTCATGGAACTTTTTTTTTAAAGGAACATCTTGTATTAATTTATCATCATAAGGCTATTATATTCACGCTCACTAAGCTATATGCTAGTATGCCTAAGGGACCCACAAACCATCTTTAGTCCTCTTTTTTTGCAGCCCCAAGGGCTCAGTTCCAATTGTGAGATTTGTCATGATTTTTAATGAATGATGTGAGGGTTAGGAGGACCAAGGTCAGATGCAAAGCGACAGAGAGGAGACAGGCCCATTACCGTAACAATGCGCTGATGTCAACCATCTTCCAAGTGACAAAAAAAAATCTCCAACAACCCTGTTAAGGAACAAAGGTAGAAAAAATATTCAAGCCGTGACCTTGAATATACACCTACTATCCTTCAGCTTGAAGTCAGATTACAAAATCCCTAAACAGTAAATAAATAAACAAACAAACAAATAAACAAAATAATTAAGATTTTATGAATTACACTATTATTTAAATCAAACATTATAACTTTTCTTAATAACCGAATCAATCAATAATTAATACTGCTAATATTTAATACATAATACATTAATTGAATATTACATATGTAATTCTATTTGTAAAGCTCATTTTTAACTTTTTTTAAAAAAAATCCCATTCCTTTCTATTGTACCTGACCAATGTAGGAGAAGACAGGCAGAGCCTAGGGGCAGAGTCAAGAGAGGAATCAGCCTGGAATCATTACTTTCCCATGAGCTGTACAAGTTCAACCGCTCTTGGATTCCATTAATGCTTATCTAGTGCTGACCATTACTCAACTAGATTCTTTATACAGGCATGAGCAATAAATCAGCTTAACTGGAACTTATTGTGTGCTCCCAATTCTTCATGCCTGATAGTATGCAGCACTAAAATGGATCTCTGTTTATGCAAATAAATATATCAATGAATATAAAATGCAGAAATCTAAGAGTGTTCGGGGAGGACCAAAAATCACAAGGTGATCCAGCAGTGTAGTTGAAACTTCACGTTATTGATTGATTGATGTGATTTTATTTGATTTAGGAGGCCACCCAACTCCACAGAATTCTGGACAGTATAGAAACCCAACCCCAATGAAAAAATAAAAAGAGCGCAATGTATATCTGGAAGAAGACAATTAAACAACATACGTAATCCTAAGTAGGGTTTGCCACCTTACTCACATTTAATGCACATACAAAGGTAATGTGATTTAAATCACACTGTGGTGAACACCATCTTAACTTTTTTTTTCTAGTCCCTGTGTACCATGCTGCAAAATTCCACATTTCCTAGTTAAATACATTTTTTATTAAAATGTTTAGCATACTTTTAATTGCTGAAATGCTTTGAGATAATCAAAGGTTAGGTTGTATTTACATGAGATGAAACCTGAAGACCTCTAAATACATAGAATAACTTTTCCATTTATAATAGGAATTTTAAAACAAACAAACAGATGTCTAGCTAATAATTGGTCAGGTAGTCATCTAAGAAAGTAGCTGAAGTAGTCATGGGTTGAAAAACTAAAAATCTGAATGGAAAATCTATTTATGGAAAGATATAAAGCTTGTCCACTTTTCTTTTCTTTCTTACAAATAGATCTTTAAAGACACACAGGAGGCTATTTTAAGTTTCATGTAAGCTGACAAGCACAGGACACAAAGCAACAACCTATTTTTAAGAGCTAATATTACAACAAATAGAATCTTTCAAAACATATTTCCACAAAAACAAGCTTTGTTACACGTGCTAGAAATAGGTGGGGCCACCAGGAAAAAGTGAATTGGGTCCAGCAAAAGTGTCCAGGTGTTCTTTGGGAATATCTTTTCTTTTTTCTAGATATTCATTGTCTATACTCCTTTAGTAATATTTCCATTGCATTATTCTTTCTATTTTTGTTTTGTTTTGTTTCATTGCTGATCACAGTTACACGATGGATATCACTTAAAAATTATTGCAGTTTTCACCAGAAAAAAAGGAGAGATGCCCAAGAGGCCATATAACAGTCTCAAGAGTAGAGAGTACCCTTTCTTGAGTATTCCTGGCTTAAGAGCCTCATACAACACCTGAGTCAACATTTTGTAGTGCCTCATTCCCCTTCATGATCCTCCTCAGAAGTTGGATGAGTTGCAAACCACATTCATTCATACCTACATACGTGCATGCATACAATTTACATTTTATCGGTTGACATGATTTATATTGCAATAACCCTGTGTGGCATAGAAAAATTAAAACTACATCAAAACTACATTAGTAGCTACATCAATAATTCAAGTAACAGATATCCAAGGTCACAAAATTAAATTCCAAGTTACAATAGGAAAAAAAAAATAAATTCAACCAGCCAACAGACCCTTCCTTAACCTCCTAGACTAACAGTCTGGGAAATAGCCAGCTCTAATAGGATTACCACCATCCTCTGGAGTGGGTAGTTTTAGCTACTAAAACAAAGAAAGCATGGCCTCTAGGTCCAAGAAGATGACACTGGTTGATGGAGGGAACCCAGAGCTTGTCCTCATTACTAGATCTGATAGGCAAGAAGAAAACATTGGAGACAAATTGTTTGGAGATAGGCTGGTCCTATGACCAGTTCAGATTTATAGTGATAACCAGAACCTGGAAATCGCAGCCAGAGGTCCATGGAGAGCCAGTGCACCTTACGAGGCACCATGAGTGAAATGTGAAATGTCAAGAACTGATCACACCTCTCCTTTATCATTTCCTTCATGTTTTGAAGGAAATGATAGCTATCTTTTCTTTTCTTTTTCTTTTCTTAGATGGAGAAATTTTTTTTGTACTGACACTACCTACTTTGCTATACCAATGTTGACCATATGCCACTGGGCCACCTGGCATAGCGCTCAGCCATTAAATAAAAATTTGTCTCCTCAAAAGATTCAGTATTCAATTTAAGTGTATCAAATGAAATGTACGTGTGTGTTTGTGTGTATGAATCAAATTAGATCCAATTTTAAATATGATTCTTGCATTCCAGTTATGGATCTCCATCATTAAAAGAAAAAAGAAGAATTGTGGACATCATTGTTGGGGGGGGAAGAACTGCCACAAAGCTGGCATGAGAAGCCACTGGTAACAACGCACTGCCAAGGCACCTAGGGAGTTTGTCTCACTGATGAGATAGAAACAGCATGAAATATTTTTTATGAGTACATTTTTGATAGGACAGCTTTTCTGTCACCAGCTTCAGTACACACTTGCCTTCCTTGATCAGAATGCACATAATGATTTAATGTTATATTTTCCAATGAACTGGAAAATACATAGTGATTAAAAAGAAAAAGAAACCCAGGGCTCTTTAGAAAGAGACATATATTGGGTCAAAATCAGTGAATGCACATCAAAAGAAATGTATCAAGAAGTCCAGCCTATCCTGCTGACTTTGTTAACTTAAAATGGTCATATCCAGCCAAAATGCCTTGGATCTTAATGTAACTATCGTGTACATGGAGGCCTTTTGAACAACTGCTACTTACAGAGAAAAGCTTTTGTGTCTGAATTTCGTACTGCTGGAACTGGGGGGAAAAATCAAAGGAGGGAACTTCAAATGTGCACTGAATATATACTGGGCTCAACACATTTCATGAGAGTGCCACTTCAGAGTCCCTGATTAATAGAAAGGATGTGAATTGCAAATCTCTTTGAGATCCCATGATTCATCAGGACCCTAGGAGGAAGACACTGACTCAAAGGGTTAGACTCAATGAAATGTATGTGCAGTGCATATTTAAGGTTGCCACTGCCTTTCATTGATGTGGCCCTCAAAATCACAAATTAGTACAAGTGTGTGTGACGGCATTAAAATACCGTAAATTACAGTAAGAGTGGGTGGGTGGGGGCACAATGGCTCAATGGTTAAAAATGCTGAGCTTCTCAGCTGGAAAGCTGAAAGCCCGAGTTCAAGACCTGAGGGCCATGCAGCGGGGTGAACCCCCATTACCTGCCTCAGCTCTTGTCCACCTAGCAGTTCAAAAGCATACAAATGCAAGAAGATAAATAGGTACCACTTCGATAGGAAGGTAACTGTGTTCTGTGTGCCTTGGCGTATAGTCATTCTGGCCACATGATCACAGAAATGTCTTTGGACAATGCTGGCTCCCTTGGCTAATGAACAGAGACGAGCCCCACACCCTGTAGTCAGACACAACTGAAAAGGGGAAAGCTTTAACTTTATAGTAAGAGCAATCACTTCTTTACCTAACCAAAACCTGCCCAGCAGTCACTGACTGATCAAACAATGCTGTAAAAATTGACACAGGGTTTCTAAGGAAAGATGAAGCAGAAGATGTACCCTTGAAAGGCTGCTCAGCAGTGCAGATGGTACTAAGTAGAAGGGACCTGACTGGATGTCTCAGAAAGGGAATGTTAGAGATGTCACCACACGTGCATTTTTTTCGGCTATCCTGTTTTTTGCCTTAAGTTATTCTTAGCATATGATTCTCCTGAATTTTCTGAATAGCCTTCCCTTGCTTTTTTTAAAGAGTACAGAATGATAAAAAGCAGCTTCAGCATAACCATTAAGAATTTTCAGGGCTCCTGTGCTCCATCCTTACGTTTTGTTTACTTCCTCTTTGGACCACCACAATTCTTAAGTATAGCCTCAGAAGACCTTCAGAACTGGATCACGAATCTTTTTTTTTTAAAGTGGCAGAATGGGAGGTTATCAGCTATGTGAGTGGAGAGTAGTTTTAATGTAATGGAAATGGAAATGAAGCAGGCTAAATTTTGTCCCTCCTTTCACTTCTTCACCCTTGTAGAAGCAGTTAGTGTCATTCAAGGTACAGGAAAAATGTTAGCATATTTGTTTGTTTCTTTGTTGTACAAGCAGTGGTGTAGCGTGGGTTGTCAGCACCCGGGGCAAGGCAAGTGACGTCACGGCACCGCCGAAAAGACACGCCCCGCAGTGGCATAGACTTTCCAAGAAGAGTCGTGCGCATGCGGGATGCTTCCGGGTCCCTCTCGAGGGCGGCTGGGCGGGGCTCCGACCTGCAAGAGCCGCTGCATTCAAGCTCGCATGTGAGCCCCACTAAATAAAGCCACGCATGCGCACGAAGCTAGGCCGGCTGGCCGGCGGGTCCATCTTCGCTCGGCCAAGCCTTTCGGGGCGCCTGCGGGGCGCTTGCGGTTGGCCTGAGCCTGGGCGGAGAGTTGGGCGCTTCTATTCATTTTATTCAGTTTTTTATTCACCTGCCGGACTCGTTTCGCTTTGCAAGAAAGAGCAGCTCGAGAGCGGAGCCAAGCCGACTCTGTGCAGCCCTTGGGGCTCCCTGAGCAGCTCAGTGCGAGCGGGGGCCCCCCAGATGTTGCGCCCGGTGCGGCCAGCCCCCCCTGCACCCCCCATGCTACGCCACTGTGTACAAGGCTTATGACCAGCTCTGATTATAAATCAAGGCCTACTCTAAGTAGTCTACAATTTCCATCCTTGTAATTCAGATTGAAAACAATTAACATAGCAATATAAATAACTAGACAACCCGTGCACTGTTGGGTCATCCTTTCAGAGATATTTCTTTACCTAAACAGACACACAGAATGACCAAGGGGGGGAAAAACAGCGGGAGGGGAGCAACTTTTGACTTCCTGCTGGCGTCCGCATTGTCTTTCTTTGGTAGGGAATGTTGTAAAATGACATCACAGAACTGCAGTTGATTGCAGCAGCCCATTGGATCATTATTTCAGAGATATTTCCTTACCTAAACATTAGGTAATTACATTAGGTAATTATCATGAAAATTAGGAGGCTTAATGCTTTTAATTACTTGTTCAATGACATAACATATGCTTAAATTATTAGCACTTTTGTAGTTTGGTGTTGTTTTTTTTAATGGAAAAATGGATTTGACCATTGTAAACTAAATGACAATTTGATTTTAAACTTGATGGTGTTATCGCAGCTTTGGTTATCTTTTCACTTGCTTTCTTGGATAATATCCCAAATATTTCACATTCAGTTTCTGATTTGTCTTTTCTGTTTTTACCATACTTAAAGAGGTACAAAATGGTGTGGGTATAGGAAATGAATTCAACAAGGCCTCACAATCCATAATATTAATCAGACAAAACTTTAAATATAATACTGAAGTGAGAGGAAGAGATTGAGATAGAAACTGTGCACCAACAAACAGATAGATATGTGTGTACAGTATTAAATTATTTTTAAAACTTTTTTTTTGTTTTATTCACTTACATTAACATTAAACGTGTACATTAAAAAACCCTGGTAATAATTTGTATATTTTTTCTAATTAAATTCCATTGTAGAGTTGATTTTTTAAAAAGAAAAGCAACCCTGTTTTATTCCAACAAAAGAGAGAGTTGAGTGACTAATAAAATATTAGAAGTATGTAACAACCAATTCAACAAAGAAAAAAATATATCAGAAGGTTGGAATGTAGGATTTGGGGTGTAGTAATAGTGACATACTTGAAAACTATGTTAATTTTACTTTAAATCCTGAATAACTGAAATAAACTGTTATAATTCATACAAATGCTATCTGTGTGATCTAATACGTCTGTAAGCACTTCTCCATAAATTCCATCAGATTCAGTGAAATCCACTGCTGAATATTTATCTTACTAATTTAAAACATTTTTATCATTGATGCTAATTTGTACAGAATTCATGGAATGATGTAAGCTGCCCAGAGTCAGCTTGAGGCAAGATGGATGGCAAGCAAATCTAACCAAAAAATAAATTGCTTAAACCACACAGCCCATTTTAAAGAAAAATGCTTTGATTTCTGCCTTTGTTAAATTCTATGACTGGAAAAAAAACCTGTTGTTTAGAGAAGAGCAACTGAAATACATGACAGCTAAAACATTAGAATACAGAATAACAGAGTTGGAAGGGACCTTAGAGGTCTTCTAGTCCAACCCCCTGCTCCAGCAGGAGACTTTATACCAACTGTATGTATGCAAATGCATGCAAACCCAGGACAGGTAGTAGATGTCTGTATGCATGTACTTTAGTGAAATGTGATCTACTGGCACATCCTGGATTTTCATGCATTTGCATGGAGTGGCTTGGCATGCAGCGGACTGGCATGCAGTTGCATGCAGGCCGAGCAGGTGCCCCCTCAGGGGTGAGCAGAGGCAGGGGCAGCACCAGCCCTGGGTGGTCCCACAGCCAGTTCCTTCCCAACAGCAGCTCCTGCAGCATGGGGGCCAAACGAGCCAGCCAGCCCAGGGCCCAGGCCACAAAGCCAGTGGCACCACAGGTTGAGCATGCAGGGCTGCTGCCTCCACCTCCTTGGCCCCATCTAGTGTGCTCAGCTGCGGCAGCAGCTAATTATCCCATTTTAATATTTCTGTTTTCTTAATTAGAATGTTGTTATAATTAATTAATTCCTCAGTCGAATGGCTTGCCTTCAGTTGTGGGTGCTCCACCACCGGAGGTTTTTAAGAAGAGATTGGAGAGCCATTTGCCTGAAATGGTATAGTGTTTCCTGCTTGAGCAGAGGGTTGGACTAGAAGATCTCCAAGGTTCCTTCTAACTCTTTTATTCTCTTATTATGTAGTGTGTTATATATTGGGCTCAAGTGTAACACCACGTGGTAAGCTGGAGCAGCTAACAGCTCTCCAGCAACCCAGACTCCAGGTCTCCAGTTGGCTGCCCCTAGGCAGCAATAGGTTACTTTAAACCTATTGGCTGCCACCTAGGGGCCAGGCTATAAATTGCTGCAAGCTGCAGCCCAATTCTCAGTTCAGATCCTGCAAGCAATAAACCATGAGCTTTGCTGAACTCACTTGCCTCGTCTCCTTTCCTGCGCGAAGAACTCACAACACAACAATGGCGATGAGGATGGGATCCTGCTTCTCCAAAAGAGCTGAAGTTCACTAGGGGAGAGGCAGCTCACGCCTGGAGGGAAAAGGCATTTCCCTTCGGTCGGCTAGCCAGCCACGCTAGCGACCACGTGCTCAGCGGATTCAGTCCCTGGGCTTTGGAGAAGCAGGATCAGAAACTGCAGAAACCAGCCGGAGACAGAATGCTGAAGGTCGGAAGACTTCGCAAATTCGATGTCAAGCATCCAGAGGGATGGCCTTCCTACTTGTCCCCGGTAGAAAACTACCTCCGGGAAAACCAAATTGCAGAAGATGGGCTGAGGTCCGCCACACTGCTCTGCGTGTATGGCCCAGCCACATTCGACCTGGCCGAAAACCTCTTCAACTCGACGCTGCTGGAGTCAGTTTCCTACACTGACCTCAAGAAAAAGCTGGGAGAGCATTTCCAGACGAAAATGTCAGTGATTGCTTGGCATTTCATGTTTGAACAGCGAATGCAGCAGCCCAGCAAAACAGCGTCAGAATACATCACGGCCTTGAGGCAGGCCGCACGCCTCTGTAAATTTTCCAACATGGAGGAGCAACTGCGAGACCGGCTCGTCTGTGGCCTACGGAACTGAACACTCCAGCAGACCAAATTTAACCTTCATCAAAGCCCAAGATGAAGTAATGGCAGACGAAGCCGCGGGGGTTGCAGTCCAAACAGTCCAGCCTGCCAAAATGGCAAAACATGAAGAAACAGTCCACCACGAGGACGCCAAATGCTCAGAGGAATCTTAAGAGGAAGAAGATCCTGAAGTCAACAAGCTTCACAAGCAACCCGACGCACAGCACCACAGCAGCAAACAGCAAGAGAACACTTACAAGGCAGTTCTCTTACCTAGATGTAAAGGTTGTGGCGGCAACCACCAATCGCTGATTGCAGATTCCAGTCAGCCACATGCAGGGCCTGCGGCAAAACAGGCCATATCGCAGCAGTTTGCAGAGCTCGCCAGAGGGACTGGCCACCCAAACACCAGTCAGAAGATCCGACCAGGAGAGGTACTGGGGCCCAGGGTCCGTTTAGTGTGGGGTTTTGTAGAAGCCATAGAAGTGTATGCCACATAGGGGCCCGACGCCCCCTCAAACCTAAACTCAAACTGCAGGTAGAGCTACAAGGAGTCCCTTGTAAAATGGAGTTGGACTCTGGCTCTGTTGTCTCCATTATTTCCCTGGACACGTTCAATTTCGTGTGCAGTCGCAGTATAAAATGGGCCAAGCTAAGGCCCTCTGACATAATTTTAACTGACTTTCAAAATGCTCAAGTCAAAGTTAAGGGGGAGGCCACCTTGGCCGTAAAATTTAAGGGGTTTTATGGGCACCTGGATGTCATAGTAGTAGGGGGCCAGAGAACGAGTCTAATAGGATTCGATTGGTTTGGTGCTTTAGGCATTCAAATAACTGGTATCAACCGGACACAAGCTGCAAACCTTTCGTCAGTTTGCGAGGACTTTGCAGACGTTTTTGATTCAGCCCTAGGAATATACACAGGCCCGCCTATCTCATTCAAGGTAGATCCCAATGTAGTTCCCATTAGGGTTAAGCCTTGAAGGGTCCCTTTTGCCCTCAAACATAAAATTGACTCAGAAATAGACAAGCTTGTAGAACAGGGCATTTTATAACCAGTTGATGGTGGGGAGTGGGAAACTCCTATAGTTACTCCACTTAAGGCAAACGGAGAAATCAGAATATGTGCAGACTATAAATGTACAATTAACAAAGCCCTTAAACAACCATTTTCGCTAAATTAGATTTAGCACAGGTCTATCAGCAACTGCCGGTTGATGAGGCCACAGCTGCAGCTCAGTCAATCGTGACTCACAGGGGGGCTTTCAAAGTAAAGCATTTACAATTTGGAGTTAGCGTTGCTCCAGGCATTTTTCAGGGAATCATGGAACGCACATTTAAAGGCATTCAAGGTGTTTGCCCTTATTTTGATGATGTACTTATTGCTGGAGAATGTACAGAAGTGTTAGCCAGCAGTCTCAGGGCTGTCTTACAGAGGCTTAGAGAAGCAGGCCTCAAATTAAAGAAGAGTAAATGTAGTATTGGGGTTCCTTCAACGGAATTTCTAGGATTTCGAATTGATGTTAACGGTATTCACCCTGCTGAATCCAAAGTGAAGGCCATTCAATGGGCTCCTAGTCCTAAATCCAAAAGAGAGCTACAAGCATTCTTGGGCCTCCTCAACTTCTACCATGCCTTCCTGCCTAACAAGGCTGCATTGGCAGAGCCTCTTCACAAGCTCTTAGATAAGAAGCTTCATGGAAATGGACCAGCATTCAGATAAAAAGCTTCCAGGCCTTAAAGGCACTGTTGTCAGTTAAATCCACTGTAACCCATTTTAGGGAGTCTAAACCAGTCTGTTTAGCATGTGATGCATCTCTGTATGGGGTGGGGGCAGTCTTGAGTCATTTAGAAAAGAATGGAACACAAGTCCCTATTGCATTTTATTCAAGGACACTGTCCTCTGCTGAGCATAACTATGCTCAAATTGACAAAGAGGCCCTAGCCACCAAACTGCATCCAGATAGAGTAGCAGCAGAAGCCTCTCAACCAAAGCCCCCAAGTGGGCGATTGGGTATGGGCCAGAAACTATGAACATGGGAATCTGTGGGTCCCTGGTAAAATTACCAAATCATCTGGTCCCCTTTCTTATGAAGCGGGGCTGGAGGGAGGGCGAGTTGTCAGACGCCACATTGATCAACTCAGGAAATGGTTTCCAGAATGGCCACTAAGCAAGGACTGCATCATAAGTCCCTCCCAAAGTCCCCAAGCTTGCAGCCAAGCCAGCTCATACATGTGTTGCGCTGAGCGACTGATCAGGGTTCTGGCCTCAACTCTTAGAGCCCCGTAACAGGGGTGAGAATTTAGAGGGACCCTCGCAAGGGTGAACACCTTGAATATGGAAGGATCTTGCCCTTTGCCACCGACCCAGTGTGCTGGACGTTCCAACGGTCACACTTGGGAACTGCGATAGTTCAGAGGCAGAGTCCTAGGACAAACTGAGGCACCAATACAAGTTGTTTCAAGGTGAGAGAGCACGGAGTGCCCGGGGTAGATGTTTTGCCCCCCAAACAGCTCCGGACACCCTCCTTTTATTAGGCTGTTTCATTTGGGAGGGGGAAAGTACACATGAGGGAGCAACATATGGAAATATGGAAGGTCAAAGGGAAAACATAACTCATTGCATACATCTGCTAATGAAGAGAGCAAAGGTCATCACAGGAAACAATAAAACATAGTTTATGCTAACAGAGAACTGCTAATGAAGAGGGCAAAGGTCATTACAGGAAACAATAATGCATAGCTATCTTATACAAATGTTAACAAAGTTGACAAGGATTATCATAGGAAGACATAACTTGAGGCAGAGATAATTACAGGAGACAGGGCCATATACAAATGCTAACAGGGAAGACAAAAGGTTATCACAGGAAGACATGACTTGAAAGACATAATCTTGAAGCAGAGACAATTTCAGGAGACAGGAAGCCATATCTTGAGGCATGAGCAATTACATGAAACAAGTCTTGTTATATGTCAGACATGTCAAACACAAGGCCCGAGGGCCAGATCCGGCCCGCGAAGTGGTTTCATGTGGCCCGTGAAGCCATCCTAGAAACAGTGAGGGAACGGCCCCCACTGCCTTGGCCCTGGCCCAGAGACCCTCCCTCTGCCAGAGACCCTCAGATCTGTCCCACTCCTGCCCAGGGCCCATAGGCACCCTTGATGTGAACGATGTACAGCTGACCACGCCCACCCAGTAGGCCGTATGCACTCTAGCCACACCCACCCAGGCCACACCCACCTGGCCCCCTGAGGGCAACCGCAATGCTGATGTGGCCCTCAATGAAATTGAGTTTGACACCCCTGTTATATGTGAATGAAGAATCATCAGAGACAGGAATGTGGTTGTAAAAGAAAGAGTTTTATCACCAGAGGCAGAAATGGAATGTAGGAATGTGACCTTACAATTGCAGAAGTGTTATCACTAGAGACAGGAAGGGAGAATTTTGTAACTTTTAATATAGGAATCAAAAAAGGTCTTTTGGGAGACTGGGATATCTGCATACATGGACTCTCAAGACTCTTCCTTCTTAAGCAATGGGGAACTGGGCATAGAGGAGGGGAGTCCAGAAGAGCAACATGGATCCCCTGACGGAGCAAGCCAACCAGACTTTAGCAACTGCTGTGCCAACTCTGCTGATCAGTCTGACTCTGGGGTGGGCCAACCTGGAGAGGCCAGCCAGAGAGCATCTAATTCCTTTGACTCAAGTGCATCAAGGGACAATGGTCTACCTGGCCTGATGGGTAAGCTGGTAGACCAGAAAGTGACTGGAACCCCAAGGCGTTCCACAAGGACACGCAAGCCTCCTTCTTATCTAGCTGATTATGTTGTAAAATAAAGGAGCTATAATGTTGTCTGTACTGTTAACTTGTCACTGTACTGAAACAGTATTGGAGCTACTGTCTTATGTACTATAATGGAAGTCTACTCATTCTGGCTAACTGATGCTATAATGTTAACTTGTATTGTTTCACCAATAGTTGCTATGATGTTAAGTCTTGTAACTTGTATTGTTTGCCAATTATTGCTATGATGTTGTCTGATCTAAGAGGGGAGGGGTGTTATGTATTGGGCTCAAGTGTAACACCACGTGGTAAGCTGGAGCAGCTAATGGCTCTCCAGCAACCCAGACTCCAAGTCTCCAGTGCTGCTATTGGCTGCCCCTAGGCAGCAATGGGTTACTTTAAACCTATTGGCTGCCATCTAGGGGCCAGGCTATAAATTGCTGCGAGCTGCAGCCCAATTCTCAGTTCAGATCCTGCAAGCAATAAGCCATGAGCTTTGCTGAACTCACTTGTCTCGTTTCCTTTCCTGCACTAAGAACTCATAACACAACATAGTGTATATAGATAGTCTTCGATTTATGATCATTTGAAATTACAATGACCACCTTAAAGAGTTTAAGGCCCTGCGTCAAAATTGCAACTTTAGCTCCTCCCCCACGGTCATATGACTGCATTTTGGGCACTAGGCATCCAGCCCTCATTTTTGGCCATTTGCATGCCTACAATCATTGGACTGCAACTTACAACAGTTGCAGAAAGTAGTGTATACTTCCAGTTTCCAGCAAAATCACAATGTGTGGTTCACTTAAACTGCAGTGTTCGCTTGAGGACCACAGCCTTCACATAACAGCGCCACAAAGAAAAATTATAAAATTAGGTCTGGTCATGTAGTGACCCATTTTTTACAACTGTCATGATTTAAAACTGTAATTGCCTGGCTCAATTAGGGTCATAATTCAAGAAATACCAGTATGTCCTTATATACCATTCTGTTTCTCTCTGGCAATTAATTATCTAAAGCTTCGTCCAGACAAGATAGAAAAAAAGTATGAACTGGAAAGCGAAATTCAATGAATGTTGGATGGAATTGCATTCCCTTTGATAGACCAATAGCTGTGAATTTCCATCATTGACTGAATAGCAGCAGATTCTAACAGTAGACAAGAGTGCTTTTCAACATATTTCAACAATATGTCAGTGGTAACCTATATAGAAAAGTAGGCATAGATCAATTATGAGTGATAGAATAGTATCCAAGATGGTATATTATTTGTTTTACAAGAGCTGACTTCAAAGATCACATAGAAATTTCAGCCAATATACAGTTCATCATATCCTTGCTCAGATTATACTAGTTTAATGTTTACTATTATGAGGTCCTTTATTTCATTAACTCACATATGCACACAGGTAATGCTAATAGCTGATCTAAAGTATCTTTTAACTGGCATTACAGCGATAGCATTTAGACTTATATACCACTTCACAGTGCTTTACAGCCCTCTCTAATCAGTTTACAAGTCAGCTTATTGCCCCCAACAATCTGGGTCCTCATTTTACTGTCCTTGGAAAGATGGAAGGCTGAGTCAACCTTGAGCTGGTGAGATTCGAACTGTCGAACTGCTGGCAATTGGCAGTCAGCCGAACTAGCCAGCAATACTGCATTCTAATCACTGTGCCACCAAAGCCCTTAAATGTTATCTCACAAAACTATGCTGTAGATGTGCACAGAGAGAGACTAAATAGCCGCTTCTAACTTATTAATTCAGGAAAATTAGCATACTCAGAATCCACAAACAAAACAGAAGGAGATAAAGTTCATTCAGCAACTATATTTGAATTCATAAGCTATGGGGAACAATGAACTCAGAAAATCACTAACATGTGAAAAGATTAATATTTTTTTAAAAAAAACAGCAGAAAATCACCCATCAATTCTATAGATGAGTCAAAGCCTTACTTAATATGCCAGCCTTTTAGCATACAGTCCAGATGCTCAGTTTGAATATTCTAACCTAAGATATTAGAAATGAATACAAATTAATTATATAGAGAGGACAGGTAACAGCAAATGAATATCAGGAGCAGAATGGCTCCAAGCATTGGACTCCTGATGAAAATAAGTAGAAATTAAGAAATCAGAGCAAACATCAATAGGTATCTAGATATTCTTTATAATTTGTGACTTCCATTTACTGGTTTATATTACAGGTCTTGGTAAGATAGCCATCCTGAACGATGGTTTAGTCCAGGGGTCTTCAAACTTGGCCCTTTTATGATTTGTGGACTTCAACTCCCAGAATTCCTCAGCCAGGCACGCTGGCTGAGGAACTCTGGGAGTTGAAGTCCATAAGTCATAAAAGGGCCAAGTTTGAAGACCCCCTGCATTAGCTCATTATTCTTTTGAAATTCTCAAGCTGTAGTCACAGACCTGCTAAGGAATAAGCCTTGCTGAACTCTCTAAGACTTATTTCAGGATAAACATGTCTCAGGATTGTACATTATGTGCCTTGATTTTAAAGACAGAGATAAGAATATGTTAATACTCCCTGCAGAGAAAGATAAAAGCACTTCAATGACTGGACTCTGTGCATATATTTTTTTAAAATAGTAATGCTTCGTAGTTAAGGGTGTTTTTGTACTCCCTGTGTACCAGATTACCTAAGTCTGCACTGAAGGGTTGCTGACCCAAGAGTAATGTTTGAACTTGCCTGGAGAAAGAGGACAAAGATAGATATCCCTATACATGAGGGGGCTTCCGTGTGCTTCCTTCTTATATTAATTTAAATGTTATCAAATCTTAAAAGAGAATACAGCTTTTTCTAAGTCTGTGGTGAGATGGAATTGGGCCGATTGGTTTCTATTTCAACATCCGCACCATTTGCTGCATCTTATTTTGCACAGCTTTAATGATGGAAATGTTCTTCCTTTACAACAAGGAAAGCAAAGAATCTACTTATTTGCCTTGAAAACTTTTGAGTGTTCCTATTTTAAAGCAGGCAAAAAGCTTTAGCAGCTGGAGGCGCCTTTATTCCTTTGACTGGGGCTAGCGAGAAACTTTGGAGCATAAATACATTCAATAAGCCAATAATTCTGTCTACAGTTGAGGGTAGCTCTCCATGCTGGCAAATGGAAGGGTAATGGGAATTAGAAGGTGGGGGGGAGGGCAATAAAAATATAAATCACAAAAGGAAGGAAATCCATTTGGTCCTTGGCAGCAAAGACACTGCTCAGCTAATCCATGCTGAGTGCAATCCAATACTCCTTTATATAATCCTTTGCTTGTGGAAGAAAATTAAAGTTTAATGCAATAACAGCTGACCCAAATCACATTGGTTGCCCAGAAGCAGATTAAAGAATAGTTAAAAATCATACAAATCTAATTTCTTCATATTTTTTTTTAAACATCGCCCCGTAGCATCCTGATTCTTTAATCCAAGCCATCAGGTTTTGATTATTATGAAGCATACAATATCCATACAAAATAGAGGAGGAGGAGGAGGAGGAAACTGGCTACAGACAAGAATGATTGCTGTACAAATGGTACATCCTGAAGCTCTTAGCATTCTCTATATCTTCTAACAGAGATACATAATTCCCTTTTTCAAATGAGTTAATTCCATATTGGTAGTGGGCTAGAGGTAGATGTAATCACAGAGAAGACCCATTATAATCATTATGACTTCAGGCAGTTTTGATTAGCTTAGTCTATTGATTTCAGGGATCTTTTTTCAGTATGACTAATTCTGTATTCAATTTGTTGTTTTAAAATGACATCAAGTATAATATCAAGTATACATTCTTGGCATACGATGGACCAAAGCTTAAGACTTAGATAATTGTGGACTATAGTAACTGGGCAGTATTTGAACAGTTGTAAATAAAGATTGGCTATGTGTAACTATTGTAAGTGATTTCCCTATAACTAATTATATTCAGAGCTCAGGGTGCAGCATTCTAAACCTCACCAAAAATATGAATAGGTAAAATTTTGAACCAGAAGAACAGGCTAGAAAGTACCACCATCTGATCTGATCAGCAAAGAGAAGAGTGCATTACCATATTATCAAACTCTGCCAGCCTGAACCTCAAACCCGCCCCCCCACAAAAAAACACTGTAGTTTAGTCCTATTCCAGACTGATGTCACTGAAATGATGCTGACCTACCATTGGCAGTTATACCTACAACACAACATGTTTGCCCAACACTATACTAGCGAGCTTTCCTCTTTGTATGGGCCAAGCATTAAGAAATCTTGGCTCAAGGGTGGAATGTATGACTACCTATAAGGAATTAATATCATTTGAATGAAGTTGGTGGAGATCAAAGCTTAACTACAATCTTCATGTGACAAAGGATCCAGTTTTGTTCAATGCCTAAATAGGGTTTAAGCTTATCTAGAATCAGTTGGATTCTGTTGTCAGGATTACATGCTTTCATCATCCCTTGGAATTCTGGATTCCTCTTCAACTTCTTGTATAGATTACCATATCTTTGACCTTTGTTTATTTCTCTTGATTTCCATCTTCAGAACCTGAATCTACCTGTTCTGTCCATGTGACTTGTTGGCTTAGACTTTACCGATTACAAAATGCTAAGTGTTGAGTTTATCTCCTGTATCTGCAAATTCCATTATAAATTTTCAGCCTCAAGCAAAACACAGCTCTGCCTAGAGTGTGTTGCAGTAAGCAAACAAGTTATAGGAAGGCATGTGTCATCGTGGCCTGATCTGACACCAGTATGAATGGAGATAGTAAGCATGTTGGGCTCAGCTGAACAATAACATTCCAAGCTAGCACTGAAATTTGGAGGGTCAGGTTAAGGATTAAATCCAGGAGTGCAGTACAGCCAAAATGTAACTCCCTAATCTGCCTTTCAATTAAACAAGAGGATCTCATTCTTGTTGGGATAAAATAGCTTTTATCTAGATCATTTCCCAATTTCAGATCACCAACTTCTTTCTTGAATTAATGGAATGAATGACACAGCTGAATATCTTCTTTATGGTATCATATGTGTGTGTGTGTGCAAATTTATTTTGGAGAAAAATCTAACATCACTTGTCTATAGCAGAATTTACTGTGGGGTTCTTGGTGATCTCTGAACTTGGTTGTTTTCTTGCAGACGTTTCATTACCCAGCTAGATAACAACATCAGTGTTGTGATTCAGGGTCAGCCTGTGGGTTCGGCAGTTGGGTCGGATGACTCAGAGGAGGAGGAGGGGGGTGTTGAAGACCTTGCTGAGGGGGTTGAAGATCTTGCTGATGAGAGTCCTCAGCCAGGCCCCTCCCACTTGGACACCATGGAGACCCAGCTGTGTGAGCCTGACAGCGTGGATGAAGATGACCCACAGCTGGCCCTGTTCAAGGACGCCCGACGCAGGAGGCAGTCAATTAGGAGTAAACAGAGGAAGGCAATGGGGCTTCTCGGAAGGAGGCAGAGAGAAGCCACGCCCTGAACTCTATATAAGGGGAATGTGTGGGGAGGGCTGGTTTGCTGAAGGCAACTGCTCGGATAGTTCGTGTTTCTTAAAGCTCCTGTTTCTTGGTTCGTGTCTTGTTTGTTTTTGTAGTTATAAATTTGGCAGGCGTAATTCCAGCCTCTTGCCGTTTGTAAAGGGGTTGCCTTTTCTGCAGGGCCGGTAGCAGGCTGGTACAGAACAATCAGTCCTAGAAGAAGTGGGATTTGCAAACTCCACTCCCTTCTAGCACTGAAGATGTTACCTAGACATTTCATAATGAAACGTCTGCAAGAACACCACCAAGCTGAGAGCACCAAGTATCCCTCAGTTCAACCCTGAGCTACAAATATTCTCTTCCATCAGCAATATTTACTTTTTGAAAAATTCTAGTCTCATTTTTCCACAGATATCACATTGGCCATGGTATCCTTTCAGTGGCTTTGGACCAATTAGCTAATTGCTTTGGTCCAATTTAGTTAATTCTAAATGTTTATATTTTGTTTGTACACATTAATGGATATTAGCATATGATTATTAGCTGTGTCATTTTCAGATTCAACATAAAGTTGCTGAAAGCCTCTCTCTCTTTCCATCCACACCAGTTAGAATTCTAGGAATGGTATATGCAGGGTGCAGTCAAAAAAAGTCAAGATGGTGGGCATAGTGCTACAAACAAAGTTCTTTCTGTTTCTGAATGTGTGACACCATTGTGGCCACCATCTTGACTTTTTTGGCCATACCTGCAGTATACTCCTGAATGCCAGAACAACATTATAATGTAAATAAAATATTTTTTAAAAAAGAGTCGTCTCTGATTATGACAGTCCAACTTCTACTTCTATATGACTTGAAGATACAAATATATTCCAGTAAATGCCAAAGAATTAGTATCTGCTATATCACAATAAAATACAGGTAGCCTTTGACTTTACTGACTGTTCAAAGTTACAACGGCACTGAAAACATTGACTTATGACTGTTTTTCACACTTGTGACCATTGCAGCATCCCCATGGTCACCTGATCAAAATTCAGCCTCTTGGCAATTGACTCACATTTATGACAGTTGCAATGTCCCTGGGATCATCTGATTACCTTTTGCAACCTTCTGACAAGCAAAGTCAATGGGGAAGCCTGGTTCACTTTACAACCATGTTACTAACTTAACTGCAGTGATTCACTTAACAACACTAGCAAGAAAGGTCGTAAAATTGGACAAACTCACTTAACAACTATCTCACTTAGCAACAGAAATTTTGGGCTCAATTGTGGTCATAAGCCAACCTATAACTAGTTATTCAGCATGCCCTGTGGCAGGATAAAATTTCAGACAATTTAGCATTGGCTGAGCTATTTATTAGCAAATTTGAAAGTACAACATATAAATCATCCAATAGTACAACTAAGTGAAACGGCAACTATAAATACCCAGCTACAAAAGAGTGCCTAACTTCTGTCATTCTACCATCCATGTTTCTTCAGTCATAAAACTATCAAAACCTTTATTAGCCTTTAAAAATAGTTATTGTTACAATCTGTTCTGTTGAGTTGGCCAGAGCCAGCAATGGCAACCATTCAGAGCTTGAAAGTCTCTCGAGTGTCATTCAATCCAAAAGCCAGTTTCTTGTGTGTTTGGCCACTTGTACTCTTGGCTTCCTGTGCAGGGCTGGAAAATGTATTAAGTGCAATTGAAGCGCATCCCTATTCCCATCTCTCTCTCCCTCTCTAATCCCTTTGCAGCCTTCCAAGCTTAAGCTGCAAATGTCATCACACGAATGGAGGAGTTGATTCCAACAGGTGGGGGTAATAAAACATGACATTTCCAGGCAGCTTAATTGTACAGGGTGTGATGGGACAGCTTTCAGTACAAACAGGACTTGGTTTATATCTGTGAGGCAGCAGAGCTACCCTTCTACTATGTATCCACATGATGTAGGGTGTAAATTTTCCACCTGCAATATTCTTTATGACCTTTCGGGTGATGAAACCTCTGACCTATAGCATTCTCATCTTTGCTGGTTCAGCTGTTGGGTGGTGACAACTTGCTAGACTCTGTGCCAGGGCTAACGATGATTTACTGAGCATAAGTATTAAAGCATTAGCATGAGATTCCTGTCCACCCAGCCCTAAAGGGTTTTGGCGGCTGTACAACTGATTCTCCAGAGAAAATTACAACAGACGGGGATTTGCTGTCAGCCTATTGCCGCCTAGTGCCAAAACAGTTCATAAATTAAGTTGGATCGCACATCTAGAATATGTTGTCCCCCCTTTCTGATATTATGACAGTTTCACAGCCTTTCTGAAGGCTGTTCTTAACAAACAAAATGTTCTTGATTCAAAAATAAATACCTGGGGCCTGTATGGAGTTTCTTTTTATCATAGATATTAAATCTGAAAAAATACTCTTTAATATTCAAAAAACAGGCTGATCCGCCTAAACTCAAGAATCCATAAAAATGGGTAACTACACATTCATTGATCGTGCTCCTAGATTTATACCAGTTCCCGCCTCCATGTGATATAAGACGGAAATAATTAATTTCTCCTTCAATTAGAAATTATCTATTCAAGCAATAGATCCTTCCAAACATTAACAATACAGATAAAATAGACGATTAATACAAGTGTGTTAATAGATCAATAATTTAAAAACAGGGTAAAGTGGCAGAAAAGTTATTTCTGATATTTGCTGTTTATTTAACTAATTAATGTATTTATAAGCTACTCACAATCCAGACAATCTCACCATGAGCTACAGTTTATAAGAATGAGGTAAAATAACAAAGCTCAATAAAATAAATCAATGCACGTAATTACACAGAAATAAAACAAATAACTCACAGTGAGACGTTAATGGGACAGCCTTAAGTTATTATTAGCTGCACTGATATTCAAGCTATATCTTCCTACCTGTTTTGACATTATTGCATTACAGCCTTAACATATACCGTATGAAATCTGTCAGTCTGGTCATCCAGTAGCTTGACTGGGAGTCAAGAAAGGAAAGGAGGAGACAGAGCAGTGCTCATCAACCTCAGAAACTTTAAGATGGATGGACTTCAACTCCCAGCATGCTTCTCTTAAAGAAGTTGCTGAGGTTGAGAAACAATGGCCTGGAAGATACAGACACAGGACAGGGATTAATAATGGAAGCAGCAAGTTTCACGTTGACATAGTTTTTCGCTGATTTAAAATAGGTGGTTAGTATTTCATCTCAGGAGTGGCGAAAGGCCTTACAACTTCAAAGCTTAATGGCACTGAAGTTGTGCTGTTAGAAAGGTAACGTTTTGTGACAACTACAGTCATGAGGCAGGAAACAGAACAGCTGAAAAGTGTATTGGATTTCATTAACTGGGCAATAACCAAATCAGAGGACCACAAGGGATCAAGCAAATAGGAGCATCCAGTTCTGATATCCCAGGAATGAGATGTGAATTACAAGTTGTTTGATGTGGTTCTGCTTGTTGTTATGTGAGCAATTCCTCCTAGCGAAGGCTGACTTGTGCACTTTTAGCTTTCTGTGTTTCATTAAAACACACACATATTCATACACTAAGGAAATAAGCTGATGCTCTACTTGGATATGGTTATGCTATCTTTTAAACTTTCTATCTGGCATCTCAGAATTTGTTTCTAACTTATTAGAGAAACCTTAATATTTTGATTCTTGTGAATATATCTGTATACATCACTGTTGTTATATATATGCTACTCTATTCCAAAGTTTCTGAATAGTTCATAATTAACATCATTTTATTATTACCATTTTCCATTGCACAATACTACCTCTATCTGCCTAAAATTCACCATGGACATTTCATGAAGTAAAGGCTAATAATCTGACTTTATCAGATTATAGTTTTAGTCTCAAAGCAATCAAGTTCTAACATCCTTTTAAAAATTAAAAGAATATGTATTTGGCATTCCAAATCCATTTTGGACTTTCATTCAGTTTGACTGGAAAGTAAAATGCTACAGACATCTGAGTTGCTTCTGGTTCAGTTTAATAATCCTCACTCCAAATAATCTATTATGGACTTCACTTCCTCCATACTACCACTTCAATACCATGCATCTATTGGAACTATATTGATGAGAGTAATAATACAATATAATATGGACAATTCATCACAGAAACACTATATTTATGTTGGGGAAGAAGAGTGGTAACCGCATTAGTTTGTATTTTTAAGATAACTTTCTCCAACATACTTTGCTCCAAATATGTTGGACTGAAGTTTCAGAATTCCAAGGCAAAATGGCTGAGAATTCCAAACACTATTGCAACAGATTGAAGAAAATAATTTAGGGAGTGAAAATAGTGGTAGATTTTTTTTCTTGTTTATTTGTTTACAAAAAAAATGAAAGTGAAGGTTCAGAAATCTGCTTCAGTAATAATATAGCATTATTTAGGGGAAGGGAATATTCTGGAATTATTCTAATATAGCATTAATGTGTTCTAATGTGATTCATTCATATATTAACTATGTACATTGTGTTTTGATTATTCAATTAGCAATGTTATACTCAAAACAATTCAGATAGTTGTGTTTTGTTTTATTTATTTTTTTTAAAAAAGCTTGATTGTTTGCAGCTACAAAGCACAGGACTGTGACAGCACCTGCTGTTCAGAGGTACTCAGGCACACTGTAAAAATATGTTTCTTCTTTGAAGTGTCTCTTGTCTACTAATTCTATGCCAGATCATCATCTGAATCATCACAATGGGGAAGTTTTGGCTGACAAAAGGACACTGAAGTTGTTCTGTACCAGCCTACTATCGGCCCTGCAGATAAGGCAGGGACAACCCCTTTTACAAGAAGACAAGAGGCTGGAACTAAGCCTGCCAAATTTATGGACACAAAAGCAAACAGAGCAAAAACAAGACACAAACCATGAAACAGGAGCTATTCAAACGGTTGCCTTCAGCAAACCAGCCCTCCCACGCATTACCCTTTTAAACAGTTCAGGGCGTGGCTTCTCTCTGCCTCCTTCCGAGGTGCCCCATTGCCTTCCTCTGTTTACTCCTGATTGACTGCCTCCTGCGTCAGGCGTCCTTGAACAGGGCCAGCTGTGGGTCATCTTCATCCACGCTGTCAGGCTCACACAGCTGGGTCTGCGTCATAACCAGGTGGGAGGGGCCTGGCTGAGGGCTCTCATCAGCAAGCTCTCCAACCCCCTCAGCAACCTCTCCAACACCCCCCTCCTCCTCCTCTGAATCGTCCGACCCAACTGCCAAACCCACAGGCTGACCCTGAATCACAACAGAAGTGTGGCATTACTTCACCTATCATTTTTAGTACAGCTTTTTAAGTTACCTCTGCTTTACTGTGGTAGGTGTCATCCCATAGACCTAAGATGGCAGCACCTGGAATGGCTGCGGCTGCATTGGCTCTTGAAGGCGAATAGTTTTGGGAGGGATATTAAGGGCTAGTATAGGCCACATGATCAGGAAGATTTTAATGTGTTTGAGCAACATGGTGGAACTAAGGTAACATACGACATACGACCAACAATCTTTGCTGGCATGGCGAGTTTCTAGTTGTTTTGGAACTGTTGATGAGACCGTTAAAAGTCGTTGGCACTGTTTGAATTTGTTCTACCAGCAGCAAGATCTGACTGCTGGCCTAGTGATGGATTGTATTGCAAATCAGGGCTGTTTCCAGAGGAGGCAGAGGAGGAGAGGACCTGGAGCTTATGGAGCGAAGGAACTGGATGAGGCTGCCGGCAGGCCCAGAGGAAGAGAGAGAGGCTTTTGGAGGAGTTGGTGGTGGTGGCAGCAGCATGCTCCAGGGGTGAAAAAAAGCAAGGCCTCTTAAAGGAAAAGGTGGAAGAGTCAGGATCAGAAAAAGGAAAGAAGGCGAGGTTGTCAGAATACAAGCTAACTTGAGGGCTAATCCACATGAAGCCCCATTTCCATCTGTCCTGTTTGCCATCGTTCACTCCCTAGAGACTAAAATGGACAATGTGAAATTCGAGCGGGCCACGATTCTACAAGGAGTATATATTGGAGGTGGTGACCCTTTGAGAGCTGTATGCAACGAAATTTCATTTTGATGTATGCCGATTGGTGTACATTCAAAGTGACAATAAAGTTATCATCATCATATCTGAACAGAAATAAACTTTTAAGAAAAGGTTCAATTGGTTCCAATAGTTCTACTTTCTCAGATAACCAAAATTATGAACACTCAACATTTTTGAAACCTTTCCATAAGTCTCTGCTATTTGGTTTCTCTTTGTTTTTTGTTTGTTTGTTTGTTTTTAATTGAAACTTGCAATGAGATGAAATTTAAAATCTGATGTAAAAAAAAGTTGGAGTAGAAAAAGGTAATATCTGATTTTGACAAAAGTATGAAAAAATGTGGGCTGAAGCTATGCAGTGGCAGGAAATGTTGATCTTTTTGGTTTTTTCATTTCTCATCCTCAGAAGTTCACAATTTCCTAGCCACAGTACAGTCTTTGAAAAACAAACATTCAAGTATAAAGAAATGAAAAAAGAAACTATTCATTTATTTAGCTTAAATAGAAGTATGCATTACTTAGAACTTGTAGAAGCTGTCATTGCGGTATTGATCCATTAATAAAGTCCAATGTTCTTTTACATGGGTCGTCAAAAATAGCATAAAAGCATAGTCAAGCTTTCAAGTTCTCCAGAACTCATCTTCAGGCAAAATGTTAGTAAAGCAAGAGATGAAGAAAATGAAACATTAAAAAAAGATAAGCAGTAACTGCATCATGAGATTTGAAGTTCAAAGTCATTCTGAGGCAGAGTTATTCAGTTATCAACTGAATAAAGTTGCTAGTGAAAGATGTCATCAATATCAATTCACACTTAGCATTTGTGGACAAATAAAAAGGCTGTCTTGGGGTTTTTTTCTGAGTTATAGAAAACAACCTACTTCAAATCAACATATGCATGTTTATTCTGGCTAGCATGACTAACTTTGGTTTCAGATAATGAATCATCTCTTATTTTCCCCTAACTTATGATTGTATAGTGAAAGGAATCTACTTTTCATTTATATGTTCTATACTTAATAACACAGAAACAACTGACATTCAATTGAATCTCAATGTTATAATTACTTTTATAATAGTGAAAATGCTTGATGTTTATTTATTACCTCACCTAGAATTTTAACGAATTTAGACAGAGAGGAAGGAAGGAAGGAAAATAGGTAAAACATCTGAAGCCAGAGTTTTTGTTAAATGGGCTTATTATAATGTGCATTAATACTGTCTGTTAATCTGCTTCCAAACCTGTTCCATTTGAACATCAATAAATTATACCAAGTTACAAGATTCTGACACCATGAACTCTTTACAAAATCATATTATTACAGCAAGAGATAGATTAGCTGTGGCTTGCACAGTTTAGTAATTAATGAATTGAATTTACTATTATTTTATTATTATTATTATTATTTATTAAATTTTTATACCGCCCTTCTCCCGAAGGACTCAGGGCGGTGAACAGGGCATATCTTAAAACTACAAAAGTACAAAAATTAAAAAAGAATTAAATTATTGCCCACAATAAAAACAATAAAAAAATATATATAAATATTAAAACCCTAAGTGATTCCCCATCAGGCCAGGCCAGCTTGTTCAAATAAATGGGTCTTTAACCCGCGACGGAAGGAGCGGAGATCCGGTGCCATCCGGAGCTCAACCGGCAGCTGGTTCCACAAAGCCGGAGCACCCACAGAGATGGCCCTCCCCCTGGGGGCCACCAGCCGACATTCTCTGACTGGAGGCACCCTGAGGAGGCCCTCTCTGTGGGAACGCACGGGGCGGAGGGGAGTCGACGCCGGCAGCAGGTGGTCCCCGAGGTATTCCGGACCCATGTCATGTAAGGACTTAAAAACCATCACTAAGACCTTGAACCTCACCCGGAAGACAACTGGTAACCAATGCAGTTCGCGGAGCAAAGGTGTAACATGGGAGTACCGGGAAACTCCCAAGACAACTCTCGCGGCCGCATTCTGTACCAGTTGGAGCCTCCGAGTGGTCTTCAAGGGAAGCCCCATGTAGAGAGCATTGCAATAGTCAAGACGAGAGGTCACGAGCGCATGAGTGACCGTACACAGGGCATCCCGGTCTAGATAGGGCTGCAACTGCTGCACCAGGCGAACCTGTGCGAAAGCCCCCCTGGTCACGGCTACTACATGATCTTCTAAGGTAAGCCGTGCATCAAGGAGGACTCCCAAGTTGCGAGCCCTATCTATGGGGGGTAAAGACTCACCCCCCATAGAAAGTGATGGAACGTTTTGAATGTCCTGGGATGCCGGAATGTACAGCCACTCAGTCTTGTCAGGGTTGAGTTGAAGTCTGTTCCTCCCCATCCAGACCCGAACCGCCTCCAGGCAATGGGACATCACAGCGAGGGCATCACTGGGGTGGTTTGGGGTCGAAATGAAAAGTTGGGTATCATCAGAATATTGATGATACCCAACTCCAAAACCACGAATGATCTCACCCAGCGGTTTCATGTAGATGTTGAACAGGAGAGGCGAGAGAACCGAACCCTGAGGAACTCCACAAACGAGAGACCTAGGGGCCGATCTCTGCCCCCCTGCCAACACCGACTGCGAACGTCCCAGGAGATAGGAGGAGAACCACCGAAGAACTGTGCCTCCCACTCCCAATCCCCTGAGACGCCGCAGCAGGATACCATGGTCGATGGTATCGAAAGCCGCCGAGAGGTCTAATAGGACCAGGACAGAGGAATATCCCCTATCCCGGGCCCTCCAGAGATCATTCACCAGAGCGACCAATGCCGTCTCCGTGCTGTACCCGGGCCTGAAACCCGATTGGTACGGGTCCAGATAATCCGCTTCATCCAGGACCAGAGGGAGCTGATGCGCCACCACACTCTCAACAACCTTCGCAAGAAAGCGAAGGTTGGAGACTGGACGAAAGTTGTTCAAGACAGCTGGGTCCAAGGCAGGCTTCTTGAGGAGAGGTCTCACCACCGCCTCCTTCAAGACGGTGGGGAAATTACCCTCACTCAAAGAAGCAGATATCACCGATATCAAGCAGATATTGATACCTATTGTCAAGAACAAATGGTAAAATTGCCATTGGATGCAAAAAGAAACCATGTTTAGGGACTAACATTGTAATAGTTAGCCCTTTCAAAGGCAATTGATCAATAGGATCTGCATGTATTGTTACTATAAAATTGAGGAGTAAGCTTGAACAAGGTTGAATGACAAAGCAATGTCTTATTTGAGGCCTACTATAAGACAGCTCCCATTTAGTCAAGTTGTTCCTATTTACAAAAGAAAAACTAGAGAAGTAAAAGAAAATTTATGTTCATCACTCTCAGCAAATTCTTCCATTCTGTCAGAGAAGTAAGATGAGGCCTTTGAATACTACACATCAAAGCAATTAGAGTAATGCCCAGGTGTGCTGCTAGTAGAATGAGAATAAATATCAAAGTCATTGCATCAACAGTTCTCAAGAATAACAAAAAGTTGATATTCTTGGACTTTTGAATTCTCCATTTAGGTTCAATTTGTATATTGAAAGATCAGTATTTGGAATATTGTTTTAAAACCCCACATTGTTAAGAATTTCCATAACAGAAGGAAGTTCTGTTCTTAATTTACTTAGTTTACTTCCTGTCCTTAGATTACTTACACTCAAATCTGATCTATATCATATCTTCCCAATCATTATCCTTCACTCATAGCTTCTGTAAAATAGTAACATACTCATCTCTCACCATGGCCAAAGCCTATAAAATAAAGAATTTCATAAGCAAAATATCCCACATGGGACATTCTATAATCATTTATGTTAAGAAAGCAGACATGTTAAGTCATAATTTGATTGTTTCCACCCTAAGGTTTTGGCAACAGATTGACAGATTATTACTATAAATTTGCTTGTGTGTTATTTTAGAAGGTACAGACCAGAGAGCCATTGCATGTTATTCCACTTAAAAGAGATCATGCTGTTTTCAGCTTTCATACTACAAGATTTTTTTCCTCATAATAAGCCACAGAAGCCTTGCTGTAAGTCAAGGCATACAATCGTTCATTAAAATCTATACAACCCAGAACCATTTCTTCTTAAAAATTGATTTGATTAAATTCACAGTAAGTCAGAAATTCCGCAAGAATTACTGTAACAGTTGTTCCCAAGAAACATATATCAAAAGCAGCATGAATTGCTTTAATTATACCCTGAGAGTTATTTTTGATGTGATTCTTGTCTTATTCATACATTTGGGTCCAAGGCAACATTCTGTGAATTGCTGTTCAAATCCAAGTATTTGATAGAATTTCATCTTCCCCACATAGAAAGTCAGCTTTGGGGTGAAATGTCACCAAAGTGAGTCTAACTTCTTGAATTCTTCACTTGAACATTGGCATATTAATAAATTATGGGCTGGTTGAGAGTGAGGAAGTTGTTTAAAATGAAATAGTAAATGATTATAATACGCTTCTGAAATGTTTGCATCAGTCCTGGTAAATATACACAAAAACTATATTTCTTAAACTACTTTTCCTCTCATTTTTAAAAACTAAGGAGAACCCCCAAAGAATTTTTGTTGGTATAGATTATATTTATAAATATTTCTCCATTAAAAATTAATATTCATGCCACTACCATTTTTTCCAATTGTTTGATGGGATTTTAATACTGTGTTATTTTTTCAATCTAGGGTGGCAAATAATTTTAATCTTGCAGATTCCTGACAGGGTCTTTGTGACCCCTAGGACCACTTCTGAAGAAACACTACACTAGAAGATCTGACCTTACATTCTTGTATTTTTCAGGCATACAGTCAGTTATTTGTTGATATACTGTTGATTTGTCATATTTTTTATTGGTTTAATATAACAAGATCAGTTAGGCTATTGACAACATGTTGCACTTTAACTTTGCCAGTGTTCCTCAACTTGGGTTCCATGGTGGTTTGGGAAATTTGAGATAGAAAGTCCATACATCACAAGGATCTATAGATCAAGGTAGGCTTGCCTATACTTACTGGACTGGCAAAGCATTCTCATCTTTTCCATAACTCCACTGTTGTCTGAACAAAAATCAACCCTTAGATGGGATGCTTAAATCTCTCTTCCCCATGATCTTTGTCCTGAGATATTTATGTAGATGAATGAATGTAATGAAGAGAGTGAACAAATAGGTGCATTCTCCATGCATCCACTGCTTACATGACAGGAACTCCCATAGGAAAAGGTAAATATTTCCCCTGTCCAGTCGGGTCCAACTCTAGGAGGTGGTGCTCATTTCCATTTCCTAGCTGAGGGAGCCAGCATTGTCCAAAGATGTTTCTGTGATCATGTGGCTGACGTGACTGTAGGCTGAGGCCATGAAATCTTGACTGTAGGCTGAGGCCATGAAATCTTCCCACCAAAGTGGTACCTATTTATCTACTTGCATTTGCATGCTTTCTAAATGCTAGGTTGGCAAGAGCTGGGGAAAGAATGGGAGCTCACCCTGTCATGCAGTGCTTGGGACTCAAAGTGCCAACCTCCCAGTCAACAAGCCCAACATCTTAATCAATAGGCCACCCTGTCCCCAGAACTCCCATATGATGATAGAACTGCTCTTGGCTTTTATGTTGTTGAGTTAATAATATTTTAATTGTCACCTGAATATGAATGTCAAGTTGTGAGCATCTACTTGAACTTTAGTATTCTGCATGTTGCAGAATCCTATTGCTAACATGATTTCATTCAATAGAAAGAGGACCCTAGAGCACCCCAATCTCCTTACTGAGTTTTGAGTATAACTCACTATTCCTTGTGAATGCAGTATGCAAATATTTTTGTGGGAATGTTTTTCCCCCCTGTGGTAAGGGTGTATTTTTATGTTACACTTTATGAATGATATGACATGATGCAGTCCTGCTTTAAATATAGTTTAAGTTATTCCAGTAAGGATATGTGCAGTCATTACATCCAAAGAAACCTTCCAAAGAAAACTTTATAATAGAATGTTGATATATTCACGGTGAGCTCACATCATTGTTCAAAGTCTTTATTAAAGATGCTGTATATAAGATGGACAAAGAAAAAGTCTTCCCCTTATACACGTATACAGTACTACATAGACATTTATCTATAAATCAATGGGCCATTCTACAATAAAAACAATTTTGTCAATAGAAACCAACATGATCATGCCAAAATTCACACATTAAGATACAGCCCATTCACAGATAAATATAGTAGGTAGAGTGATATCTGAATCCTCTTCAAACTGAAGTATATCACTGTTTGGAAATAAATGGGGTAAAAGTATAAACTAAAATTCAATCCAGAAAAGCCAATAAAGCTATCTGTCAAGGATTCCAGCAGTTTAAATTAGAGATTGGGCAGAATTTTATGAAATGTCCTATTGGCTGTATGTGTTATGACAATATTCCAATCTACTGAAATATTCCAAATTCAAAGCAGATTGTTCTTGCTGTGTAATAGAGGTTAAAATGGTCCATATTAAACTCTTTGTATTTTTGGTAAAGTTGCAACAGTGTTAGAACACTTCAGGTGAGGTCAGTACACTTGTGATAAGGTTGAAAATAATCAATTTTGAGATCAGAATTGGACACTTTGGAGTCAAAATATTTTAGTCTTGAGAGGTTTTGATGTCTGTTTAAATGTCATGAATGATTCATGCAGACTGCACTGTAACTTTATTCCTCATACATATTTCAGGCCATGCTGTGCTTGCAATGGCTTCTGCTGCGTGGGGTCAAACCAATCAGTCTGACAAAAGCAATGTCAAGCTGAGATCAGGCAAGACCTGATGCTTTTTTGCATAGATTGTGATCTCACATACATGTTCAAAAGGGGCAGAATTTGTGTCCTGAATGCAATTGTACTGTAAGCACCCATGTATGTTTGATGTCCATTTTAAAAAGCTAAAGCCAACTGAACATGCTCAGACATATTTGGCCAATGCAATGTTCTGTCCTTAGAGGTCAGTCAGTGGATAAATCATATTACTTTCCTAAACATATAACAGGTTTCATAGCCTTTTCAAAAATAGATGAGCAGCTTGGAAATATTTCTGCCAGGAACAGCTTCAGCAATGCTCTAGTATAGCCAGATTAGATTACTGTAACTTGTTCTGTGTTGATTTGCCTTTGAAAAGCATCCAAACGTTCCACTTACTTCAGGAAACTGCAATGGTTCTTTTGTAGGATGCCAAACATTTGGATAATTATGCAGAATTATTTAAGCTTTACTGAATATCAGTTTTGTTTTCTGAATCAATTCAAAGAGCTTTAATCAGCCTTCCTTAACATGGTGCCATTCAGTACTGTTGGCTTTCAATACCAATTCAGGAGTAACTCCTGTTAACCCATTGTAATTAGTCATTGGTGACATTAGCTAAGATTTATGCAAGTTGAAATTCAACATGTCTATGAAGTTTCAGCTTAGAGGAGACATCTAAAGCTCCATCTACTTCCATGCTTATGTGCCTTCAGCAGTGGACACTGTCAGTTGTTCTGTTCAATTAGATGTGGATAGGAACACATAACTCGGGTTTTAGTTCAACATGCACTTACATTACACAATGCTTTCGTCTACAGAAACCAATCTGCACAGCATCTCTTTCATTACTTTTTTGCCCATTTGCATGTCTTACAAAAAAATGGGAATGGTTTGTTTTTTATCTACATTTGTCTTGTAAGGGTAGGGTCAAATTACTACTGCTTAGTTTGTCTTATTAATTGTGTAATAATCAATTTTCAGCAGATATTGTTAGCTATGTTGCAGGTTGTCCAATAGAAAAGTGGAAGTTTAATTTATTTTTTAATGGAATTGATAACAAAACAGGAGAGTGAATTGGAGAGATTATTCTAAAGGGAGCACACACCTGCTTCAGTTTAGCAAGCTTCCATGGGATCATATTCTTACAGTTTTTAAAAAAGTGAACTCCCAAAGGACAATTCATCTCTCCATTTAGAAGAGAAATTCCAGCCCCTAATAAATAATTCTTTGGAGAATCCAGCTAGATATTTGTGAACCACTTATATCCATATCAATGTGATTTAAGTTAAACATTGATTTCAGCAGGTCTATTCCAAGCATGACTAATTCAATATACAGTTTACTGCATAGAATATGAGTTCTGTATGAATATTAAAAACCATGGTGTCTAAAGAAGGAATGCCCAACCAACAGGTCATCTGCCCCAGCTCTTATTTTCTCTGCCTCCCTACCTTGCTTGACTTCAATATCCACATCCATTATTTATACATTCAATTTATAATAGATCACAATGAGCCTTAGGTGGTCTAAGATGGGTTCTTAACATTGTTCTTTTTATCCAAAATGGACAATTGTTTAAATTAGAAGCCTTTTTATTTTCTTGAATTGATCTGGAAGCAAACTGGTACCCATATCAGAGGTGCTACATGGTCTGTCTTTGGACATCCAAAATTGCTCACAGGTTTGCCCAATCGTAACAATAAAATCAATACTTTTATTTACTATAGTAATTATATTAAACATCACAATTTGCAATAATAAAAAGTAGTAGAAACTAAAAAAATAGTTGCAGAAAAAGAGAAAAAAAGAAAAACAGAAGACAGTAAAGAAAGAAAAATAAATAGAAAAGGGATTTCCTCCTTCATCACAAGTATAAACAATTTAGTTACTTATCACCTTACCTTAAAATACAACAAATGATCTTGTCTCCCCATATCCTATAAACATGTAAATATATAAACAAATCCATAAAACCTCATCATTTCAGTTTTGCTGTCAGCAAAAGTCTATTAAGAATTATCAGAGACAAACAACGAATCTGTTTTAATCTTGATCAAATAAACCAACTTTATATTACTTATAGGTTCCTTATTCCTTATAGGTTCTCCTGCTTGAGCAGGGGGCTGGACTAGAAGACCTCCAATGTCCCTTCCAGCCCTATTCTATTCTATTCTATTCTATTCTATTCTATTCTATTCTATTCTATTCTATTCTATTCTATTCTATTCTAATTACTTTTTCCCTTATCCATTTTCACCATTACAAGAAAAGCAGTCACTCAAGCAGGAAAGTCAAACCTAACCCAAACTCTGAGGTAGCATCCCTGCAGAAATGTATGCAATCATATTTTGTGAATCTAAAAAACAGATGCACAGTATGTCAACATTTTTTTCACTTCAAATAGGACAAAGGCTCATTTGATTTGCTTCTGTTGTTATCTTCCTCCTCCTCCTTGTCTTCTTTCTCTTAATTACCTCAAGACAAATGCAGTCTTTTAAAATGCTAACTACATTGTGCTGAGGCCCAAGGGATCAAACGGTACACATGTAATGTGGCCTAACCAGTTTGTCTTAGCAAGACTTTACAGTGTTGATTGGAAACAGCTGAACTAAATCAACAGATACCTTGAGCTAGAGGCCTTTGGAGAGCAATTATTATTGGGTTTTGAACCCAATAGGCTCTGTCAGTCTCAATGATTTGTGTTTGTTGTACTCAGCCTCATTTCCTGCATGAAATTTGAAGCTGAAGATCAGGGGGTGGGGGGTGGGGAGGGCTGAAATTCCCAAGATTCAAAAATATTTGACCTCCACACATTTGCAAGCCAGAAAGTACACATGTGTAAATGACCATTTTGGTTTGTAGTACAAAGTTCTATTGATGTTGGCAGGCACGGCTTCCCTATGTCAAAGCCACATGAATGGTTTCAGGTTTCAGCCAAACAACATTTGCCACATGCTTTCATGTTGGCCAATGTACACAGGCAATTCTAGAGGGTCCTAGTGAATGGGCTGCCTCCTTGGGAATCAGGGAGTTTGCAAGAGACACATTGCTAATATAGTCTAATTATCTACTTGAACATTATCCCAGACATATCCGGTGTCTTAAAAAATGCAATTAAAAAAAAGAAATTATTCTTTCTCTTTATAGAGTGCCAAGAGTGGCATAAAAAATAGGCTGCCTATCAAAAGGGTAGTTAGGCCAGTGTTTAAAATCTTTCAGACAAAACAGACCACCCTACAAGCTGACTATTTGTTACAGTACTTCTCATTTGAATTAACCTCTGAAACAAAAAACATGATGGAAGGTGGCGATTCTTTTTCATAAAAAATGCAGATCATTATAAGTTAATTTCCTCTATTTGGGGTTCCTAATTTGATTTTGGGTTGGTCAATTTGATACAGAGTTGAGTGTCTTGGTGCTTTATTTCTTGCTTTTTTTCCCCAGGAACTAATGCTCCATGCTTCAGATGCTAGTTTAGTTACGATATAATCATAGCTTCCAGTGGTAGGATTCAAATATGTGAACAACTGGTTCTCTGTGTGGATGCCACTTTCAGAAGTCCATTCTGGGCCTGGGCAACAAAAAATTAGCTACCAGTTCTGCCAAACTGATGCAAACTGGCTGAATCCCACCATTGATAGCTTCCCTTCCTCCACATGCTGAGCCTTACTTCCATGCCTCAGGAGTGTCTGCAGAGTATGGTTTAAAAAGAAAATAAAGCCTTGCACATATAAAGCAAGTGGAGCTATCTTGATTTCTTTGACAACCTCTGTAGCTTATAAATGTATGCATTTTGTGAAAGAAAAATAGCATTTCCCCAATTTTAGTACCAAATATATCCATTCTTCAAGAGCCCTCTTTTAAGTTCATGCTCAAATTGCTTCTTGTATCCAATCAACAGCTTTCAACTTGCCACCAAATTGCACATTAGGAGTCATCAATTAATACTGTAAATTACATCATTTTAGAGCCATATTAACTCAGATCAAAGTAGGATAGCTTTTCTGTAATTTATTTAAAATACTGATATCCTACCTTTCAGCCCTTCAAGTTATTTAGATGTTAAAAAACAGAATGCTTGCTGTCCAGAATGCTATCACAATAAGAGTTGCTGTGTGTATAGCTATCAACCTTTTCCCTGCACTTTACACAGTTGTTCGCTGCCATGGCATCTACAAATGCAGTAAAAAAAAAGCCAAAATTGTGGTCACAAATGCACAGGCTGTGTGCCTTTTATGTTGGTCAAACATGCAAAATACATAAAAGGGACATGGATTCCATTGTGTGGTTATAGATGCCATCTTGACCATTTTTTACCTGCTCCCATGGATACTTCTATCATGGGTCAATGGAAGTCGACATGCTTATGTCTGTGCACCAGTTAATTCAGTTTCATTTAATATAATAAGTGTTCCATTTTATGACTGATTGATTGATTGATTGATTGATTGATTGATTGATTGATTGATTGACAAGGCTGCCAACTATTCTGGGTGGCTAACAATAATTAAAAACAGCATAAAAACTTAAAGTGATAAAGAATCAACAGCGTACATAGAAGCCACATTTACGCCATTTGAATCAAAGTGTGATTATAAACTCAGTTTTACTTCAGAGATAAAACTCTTCAATCTTCCACTGGATGCTGTACTATAAATCTCAGGATCTCTGCCAATAAAGCTACTAGTGGTGCAGGGGTCTGCAGCCTTGATAACTTTAAGACTTGTGGACTTCAGCTACCAGTCTTAAAGTTGTCAAGGGTGCAGACCCCTGTACTTTTTGGCAATGCAGAAGTTAGAAAATCAGTCATATCTATAGAGGCACAGTATCCCATCCCATCTTATTTTCCTTCATGAGTAAAAGAAAACAATCTATTTTGATTGTTGTCTTTTACTTTGGATACTGTATCTCAGCTCTCATTTAATGAAGATGCCTGCACATTACATGTTTATATCTTTTCCAAGACAAAGCTAGAACCTTACCGTAAGAGTCACTTCATTGTGATGGGAAGTGTGGAAACATGATAAACAAATAAATAATGTCTGAGCGATTGCAAAAGGATTAGAAAAAAAGTTTCAAGACTTCATTTCAGTGCTTGCAGAATAACATAATCAAAGAATCGCCATCACTATAAAACACGTTTAGAGCCTCCAAGATATTAGTAGAAAATATATGTAGGTTTTGTTAACTGTGATCGCTTTTCCTTTCTCAGATTCAAAGATTTTACTCCAAAAAGCAAAGCTATAATGTACCAACAGGTTTTTGTGTAATTTTAGTTCCATCCCACAAACCGCCATGGATATCATCTCTAATTTCTACCATGAAACATCAGGTTAAACAAACTAACTGAGTATCGCCAAACTACTGCAGCTGGCAACATCAGATAACATGGAAACAGCATGCCAAACACACTAGACCTGGCAGATTTGCAAGAAATATTTTTGGGATTACAGCACCCCATTGAATTATCCAGGCTATTTCCTGGCACTAACACAATGTCCTTCAGCAGCCAACATTACTGGGTTTAAGGGTTTTAGAGACCTCTTAAAATCTGCAGTAGAGACTTCACCCACTAGTCTTAGGACTTAGGAATGATTAAAATGGAACAAGATTAGTTCAAATAGCAAAGTCTGAGGGACACTCTTAATGAAAACTATATTACATCTACAATTTAGAAAGGAAAGCATCTTTTGACTGAGTAGGCCTGTTATGACTAGGATTTAGATTTTGTATTGGTTTATGGTCATATAATAATGGTATAATGTAATTAACTCTAGAAACTGCAGAAAATGCTATCTCCAACAAATGCTTACAAGCAGATGTAGAAGAGAGGGACTATAATAGACCATACCAAGCAGATTGTGAGTCAGTTAAGAATCTTTTATCAGAAAAAATAAGTTATCACATGTCTGACATATTCAGAATGTGCTGACTATAACCTTGACATTTCACTGTTTTCTATTCTTTTCAGACCTCAGCTCTTTCCTGGAAATTCAATACCTTTATTTGTTTGTTTGTTCCTGGCCATTCTTGTATAGACTGTTTACATGCCACATTGAATATATATGTGTTCTCCTTTTTTTAATATTATATTCACATATTTGAAAAGCAACGTGGTGGCTGGGTAGTAGTAATTCAATTACATACAGATATCATTAGTACAGATTTCAAATTGCTACCATAAACATTTCCTCTCTTTTTCCCTTTATATATACTGTCTATTTGTAGATTTAAAGACAAGTTTTATCCTATCAATTACATAGAAAATAACTTTCTTACATATACCCATAGTTCTTAGTTTACACATATTCTAATTGTTTTAACATACTGTTTGGCCTCTAGAATGGCCAGAGACACATCTTCAGCATGTAAATGGGTAGCATAAAAGAAGAAAGTTTAGCCATTTGAGTGACTTCTTTGACATTCATTCTCCCCTCCATCTCACAAATAATAATTGGCTCACAAAAGGTCAGGGCAATTGCCTAAGTATGTCAAGTTTTATTGTTTCATCTATATGTAATCATAAAAGGTGACCTTAGTCAGAAGAAGGGAGAGCTAATACCTGGAAAGGAAGAACTATGGAAAAACAGAGGCCAGGTTTAGCTGGGAAATGAAAGTTACACTAGGAAATGGGCTATGGAACAATTTGGATAATTTTGTTATTGTAAATAAAGTAATGTAATGTTTTCATGGCAAAATTATTAAGCTATTTCACGTAGATCAAAAAGACAAAAAAAATGGTTGCCACAGATTTTAAAAGAAACCAAAGTTTGATCTCCAGAAGAGATCGTGTTTTTAATGCTTATCGTCTTGGTTTCCTTGTTGAACAGCTGGAAGAATGAAAATTAGCTCAAGCTTTATAAGTTGAAAGGGCAAATTGCTACTGACACCGGAATACCCTATAAAGGGTAGTTAAAAGAAAACCAATTTTCTGAGCAACAGGCCAGCTAGTTTTCTCCTTACGAGCTAAATTTTACAACCTGGATTAAATGTCAGGAAGAAATAGAACAATGATACAAATACTGTGGCCCAACTTCCATCAAACAACTGCTGCAAGAACAGAGTCGGAAAGCATTAGCCTTTTTCTTACAATGCCTTTCTTAAAACTGTTCTTGATTATCTATTGCAAGCTGAATTGAGTTAAATAATTTTTCTGAGCAGGATGGGAAGAAGCTTCTCACAGTGTTCACATTTAGACATTGTTATTTGCGATGGTACTTAAATTGGACTGGATGGAGACACAGTGAACCCGATCTCTTTAAAATGTGTTTGGCAGAAAAGAACTCAAAGAAGAAATAAAATCTTCGGAGAAGGCGTAAGGTTAAATTTAATGTACTGGTTTTGGAGCCAAGATGACCATTTTACTTGTTTAGCTCTTATTTACTCCAAGAAACAGAATTTAGCTAATCTTGTGCCTGGCACAGAGAGCAGTTTGTGTTTACAATGGAATAAGCCTATAATAATTATTATAGAGTTAATGGCGATAATACCACTTTCAGCATGTGAAAGTGAAAAACAGTTTGCTTTTAAATTGTCTGAAGAAATTTTCTGGTCCCCATTGCTTCAAAAAAATTTGATTTCAACAGGAATAAAATTGGCTTCAATGTATTGGATTTCTTGTTTGTTTGTTTAAAGATATATGGCTGTCCATCTTGTCATCATGGGTGGCTAACAACTGTAACCTAATAACAGCAATAATAATACTTAATTAGAGGCCAGAATAAAACCATAAACAAACATCAACATCAGCGTAAACATCTCATGGGCTTTGACATAATTCTGATTCCCCTGACACTCCCCAGACTTGCCAAAGGCCGTCAGGGCTTGAGATAATCTGGTTAGTGGGGGCATGATGTTCCAAAGAGGAGGAATCATGAAAGAAAATGCTTTCTTCTTGAATCCCACCAGATGGTACTATGGGATGGAACCAACAGCATGATCTTATGGGACAGGCACACACAACTGAGGAGAGATGGTCCTTCAAATAACCTGGCCCTATATTACCAGCACCTTGAACTGAATCTGGAAGCACACTAGTAACCAGTGCAGTTCACAGAGCAGTAATGTAACATGTGCTGATCAATATCACTGCTCCCACCCCTGCACTTTTAACCAGATGTAACTTCTGGATGCTCTTCAAGGGCAACCGCATGTAAAGCACATGATTGTTGAAGTACAATCCTATGTTTTTATTCAATTATGTAGACTGCTTGGCATGCCTTAATCATGCTGGCTTGCTAGAGTCATTTCTTCTAGATGTTTCCATGAAACAAGCACCAAAAAGGCTCAAGTGTCTTTTGTCTGAACAGTGGAAAATTTACAATAGTGACAACAAAGATAGAAAAGATTTTTTAAAAAAAAAACTCTCAAGTTTCTCTATATCTCCAAAAGAAGTTCAATTACCAAAAATTGGAGTGATTGCAGTACATAAATACAGAAGGAAAAATTGCACAGCAGGATGGTTAGATTTATTGGGAATATGAAAGTGTTTGATAGTGCCACAGATGACTGGACATTAAAAAAAAGAGCCACTATTTTTTGAGACACATAAGATTTTCCAAGAAAAAAGATCCCTGTTTAACTGAGTGTCGTAGAAAACAAGCATAGGATTTATTGAGAAGAACTCACAATTCAGTTCTGCAACACCAGTAAAAATAATGCAAGAATATTTGACGCCTAAACTATTATTGACTGCAGAGAATTTCATGTTTCATTAGCACAAGCAGAAAAAGTATAATCCATTGCAACATATGCAGTATAAATTTAAAATCTGCCTGAACGTTTCAGATTTGGCAAATGACTGAATGATTAAGAGATTGACTACTCTCTGAAATTTTGAAATAAAACATTCTAAAAACAGCTTTTAACAGACAACTTTAGCAATAAATAGAGCATTTGAAATTGATATCTTTGCAGAAATTGTTTCTAGAGATACTATTAAACTGCAGGCAAGAATGAAAGTAAATGTGATTAAACTTGCATTAGCCTACAGACAGACAATAACAGGTCAAAATGAACTGTGCTTTCATTGTGGTAGAGGCAGACCATAAACCAGGTCAATGCAGAGAGAAAGTGGAGAAAGTGCAAGAAAATTGGACATATTCAGCGATCCTGTCAGCCAGAGAAAAACATTTGCTTTAGAGACTGGAAACCCTTTATGGACTTTTTGCTGGAAATAAGGGGGGAAAACTTGTGGTTATGGGTTTGGCAATTAGAAAGTGTAGGATACGGTGTGAAGGGAACCATAATATATCTATAGAGTAAGAGGATAAAAAATAAATGCATTTATAAATGCCATAAAGAAGATCAGAAGTCGCTTCTTTATAATCTTTTTTATTTTGCTTTTGCTTCTGTCTATTATTTCTTATTCACTTAACCCTTGTCTTTTGCAATTTGTCTTTTTTTATTCAGTAAAAATCTCTTCAATAAAAATTAATTGAAAGAAAGGAAAAACAACCATTTGTCAAAGATAAATAAGCTTCTTGTTACTTTAAAAGGTGTTCATTATTTAAGTATGTATATTGATGGTGGGGGAGTATACAATTAGATTATTGTAATTACTGATGGATTAAGCATCCCTGTAGTTTTGTATTGTTATTCAATTACTCTGCACTGTCTGGATATAATTCTTGCAGACTTACAGAAGTTTGTTTTTCTAGAAGTTTCTTCATCTTCTGAGATGAAGAAAATGGCACACTCAGTATCAGTAAAACAGCATGTTCAACAGTATAATCATGTAATCAGTGTAATTTTAAAAAATGTTTTTTTTTCATGTAGTTTGTTATTCTTATGTACACTACCTAGGGTCACTATAAGTGAGATTGTAGAGGCTATGAAAATATGATGGATCGATACACAGCCAGATAGATAGGCAGGCAGGTAGAGAGAGAGAGACAGTCAGACTGACTAATAGGGAGACAGGAAAGGACAGATTTATTATTAATTTTTTTTTAAAAAAAGCAAGAGTCCTTCTAAAACCTACTGAAGAGGAAGCAAAGACAACATAGACTGCATCTGCTCAACATTTTGGAAATTGTCCTATCTGTTACTTTATACAATGTTTCTCTGTTTCTCCATATCTTGGTATTCATCATTAATTGGTTCTGGGAGGCATGATGAGAACCAAACATTTTTTTTCCCATAAGGAATAATGTAGTGAGTCACAAGGCAGCTGAAACCGATAAGTTCTACCTTGTGCATCGAGTACCAAACAAATGATGACTATTGGGATAAAATGTTCACATCAAAATGTGTTGAGTAACAAAGGTGATGAGTTTTGAAGCCGTTGAGTACCAAGGTACCTCTGAATTTTTTAAAACCTGGGCTTGAAAAACCACAACCAAATCTTTCCTTGTTTCCCAAATTGGAAATTTCATTTCATTTTAAGAAATGAAAACATTGCTATCTGTGTCTATATTTATTTCCTGTCTATCTCTATCTCCCTATATCCCTTTCCTGCCTTTTTTGCCATGGCAAGCACTTGAAGGCAGGACTGGAACTACTAAGAAAGAATCCACCAAAACCAGTCCCTTTACTGGTATCTCCATTTTCAAAAAAGGCTGTTAGCCGCTTATTTCAATGAAGGTTTTTGATCGTTTTCAGCAGTGCTGATCAATTGTCAAATGGAATGATAAGTAATTTCAGTTGCTGCAGAGAGAGGAAGAAAAAATCTTCAGCATCCTTAAGAACTTTTTAAAGGTAGCCCTTCCTGGAGCATGCCATAGTGTATAAACATATAAGCATATACTCACCAGCTCTTGAAAGATCTGATCTTCAGAGTTACCTTGTTTTACTCCACCAAAAGCTCCATCATCAGGATATTTGTGTTCGTGCAGGTGAAAGTACAAGTACTCTCTTTTGCAATGTCTTAATATTCAAGGGACTTAATCAGCCTGACAGTGTCTTTATGAAACTTAACCATCACTTCATTCCTGAGTAGGTCTATGGGTAATCTTTTAATCAGAATGATGGCAGTGATTGCTACTTGTATAGAAAAATACCATGTTAAGGCAGTTTCAAGTGCAAGATGGTCCTATTTCTCTTTATGGTAGAATAAGGGTGAATTATACCATTCTTCAATGCGATGTATCAGTACAATAATTGTATTAAATGTATATTTCCATTTCATCAAATTTCATAATTTTATTTTCTTGGCACTTAGAAGAAAAATATACAATGGAGAATTTGTAGAAAGCATACTCATCGGCAGCGATCACAAATTAAGATTAGGACAAGAGAATCTTCAATTTATTTGCTTCATTTGCTTGAAATGAAACATTGAAAAGGGAGTGGATTTTTTAATTAAAAAAAACAGAGAGAAGAAAGGGAATAAACAGGAGAAAAATATATCACCATGTTCTCACCCACTCCTCCCCAAACCAGAGGAAATGAATGCTTTTTAAATAGTTAGTATACCAAATGCTTTTAATTTTAAAAAAAATTGTGCTTGAAATTCTATGATTCTGTGTTTCAAGTTCAAAACAGATCTTTTAGGAGTTCAAAACACTTCCAAAAAGATCGACAGTGTTATCACAGGCCCTGTAATACCCCAAAATCCATTTTAAGCTAAAAAATATCATGAATTTGAAATGTTTTGCACATTTTTAAATATCCAAACCAGTGATTATGACTGACTGTCGCTCTCTTCAAAAGCAATAAATGAATCATCCAGTTCATAGCCCAACTAAACTTCAGACAACTTATTACTTTAAAACAAAATCTAGAAATTAGTATTTGAAGTGCGCCATTTCATCCATCTTATACTTCTTTGATAGGGGCCTTTTCCTCCATCTTAACCCTAACAGCATATTTGATGGATGCACTTACAAATCTTTCTTGAACATTTTGAAGAGGAGGGAATGAACATCTGTAGGCTATTTCAGAACAGGTTTTATGGTTAAGGAATTTTTCACCCAATTACTGTTCATGTTCAGAAAAGCAGTGCAAGCAATCTTCTGAGGAGGACACAACATCTGTAGGATAACATTAAACACAATATCCTTACCCACACGTGTTCCTTCTCATGCTGTCCTACCCTCCTTGCAGGTGCCCTAAACTGCCCAAAGGATGCCCATTACTGCTTTACAATACCCCATTTGATAAGAATGGTCTCTAACAGCCTCAAATGTTTTTTTTTCAATTTTCACAATGCACAATACTTAAACATTGCTTTTTTTCTGATTCCCTTTTTTCAATCCCCTGTACTGTAGCTCACAATAGCTCTGGGTCTTAATATTTGAACATGTCACTTTTCTAGTCTGTTATCTACTATAACAGGAGCAGATAGAGCCTCTTCTCTAAAGATGGCTTGGTGAAAGATGTCAGTATTTCTCAAAAGAGAAGCTTTCAAATTTTTTATAGCAACTTCCCTTGGCATTGGCTATGCTTCACCATACTCTATTTTCTGATTTTTTTTAAAAAAGATGCTTTTATTCTTTTATGTATCAGAGTAAAATGCCAGCCTCTTCCAAAAATAAGAAAGCTAGAATAATAAGGCAAATCCTGGAATCTAGAGAGAGTGGCTGGGTACATTCTTATCAGAATGTTCAAAGTAATCATGGTTTTATGAGTGGCCATTTAATCAGGGAAGCCATTTTGTGGGTTGGCAACTCTCCTCCCTGCCAATCAAGGACATGCTGCCAGCATTACAAATGTGTCATTTGAAATGTGCCCCTCACTTTAAAACTGTGTAGGCATTTGTACAGCCAAGTTCTTTCCACTTTAAACTCCATTAATTTCTTTTTAACTTTTTTCATGGTATATCATTTTATACAGTGCTGCCTGTTAAAAATGATTGTATGCTGATGTGGGGTAAAGGATTTGTTTTAACACAATATACAATATAATAATGGATCAACTCTAGTAAGGTTATGTTGTCTGGGTTAGAGAAATCTGGACAGGCATAGATTCAGAAAACCAAGTCAATTTTTTTTGGCCCAGACACCATGGCCAATTTAATTTAATAGAATAAAGCATTCACCACTATGATTATGTTCCACTTGCCAATTATAGCCCTTTTCTTCGGTATTCTTAGGCTAATTTAATTCTTAGTTAAAAAAGAATAGCTTAATCTTTTTCAGATTTTTTTTTATGATTGCCAGTGGGTAATCTCAGGAAAGACACATTTATTTGTTTGTTTATTTGTATCCCCACCTTTATTATTTTTACAAATAATCATAGGCAATGAACACAACCAACACTTCTTTCTGCTCCTCAGTAGCCCTGTGAGGTGAGTTGGGCTGAGAGAGAGAGAGAGAGAGAGAGGCCCAAAATCATCTAGTTGGCTTTCATGGCTATTAGGTACATCTAGGTCAGGGGTAGGCAAGCATGGCTCTTTTATGACTCGTGGACTTCAACTCCCAGAATTCTTAAGCCAGCATGGCTGGCTCAGGAATTCTGGGAGTTGAAGTCCACGAGTCATGAAAGAGCAAAGTTTGCCTACCCCTGATCTAGGTCTTAAGATACCAGTTATGCCCTACCTTTGTCATTTTGACATATCCAGTATTTGCTGATTTGGACTACAATCTGAACACAGCAAAGTTGTTGGGATGTTGGACATAAAGGTCCCTCTGATTTGTAGTTTATTGGTTAATAATGCCAACAATTATAACAATATTTATAGGCACAATAACACCCAGACTTTTTACATTACTTATTTTCTGAGTTCCCACTTTATCCATGCTTTGACTAGATAGATTTAATGTGGAAATAACTCTGATTATTTTAAGACAGGGGTATTTTGAGGGGCATCCCTCCCTTGTTTACCTGGGCACTTTGTAAGAGCCCTGAAAAACTGGGAGTCATAGGAGTGGTATAGAAAAGGGGCTTAGAAGAAATCTTTAATAATTGGGAGAGAACGTCTCCCAAAGGTGCTTTTTCAAGAGGCAACTGGACTTTCTTGTTTTTCTTTGAAGATGTTTTGCTTCTCATCCAAGAAGCTTCTTGAATGAAAAGCAAAACGTCTTCAAAGAAAAACAAGAAAGTCCAGTTGCCTCTTGAAAAAGCACCTTTGGGACAACCACAAACCTGGATGACTGAGAATCTCCATTGAAGGAACTTCTCCCATTAGTAGAGCACCTGCTCACATAAGGTGAATCTACTCAATTTGAAAATGACCTCCTTTCCACTGCTCTCTCATTCAGAAGGCACCCTTCATGCTTTCTGTAGCATTATAGAGGTTCTGAGAGCTGTTGTGAGAACACATAGAGAGAGAAAATAGTATCCTGAGCCTCATTTTGCTTACCCAGTGTTGAATGCTACCACATGTTTCCTTATAGAACCATACACACATACAGTTTGGAAATGCATAAGATCTTTGTCGCTGATGTGATAAACTTGCAGAAGATATAAGTAAAGGCAACAAGCATGATTTCCTCCCACTTCAATGATTTAGTCAACAAATGTGATCATCTTAATGAGGTCCGTAAAATGTAATTTCTCAACTTTAATGAGTTTTTCCCAGATAATTAGCTGTATGTTCATGCAAATGTATACATTTCTCTACCCTTCCTTCCAGAGTAGTTCAAGATTTAGAAATAAACTTTTTATAATAAATTCAAAAGTCGAGTTTTTGGTCTCTCTATAGACTCTAGTCTTCTCTTTCTATCCACCCTAATTTTCAAATTTGTTGGCAACTATTACAGGCACAGACCAACATGCATAGTCATCTCACACATATACCATAAAAAAAGAAGGAAACATATCTGATCAAGCATGGTTCGTGTTATAAAATTGATACAAACAATGATCATTTTATTCTCAACAGGAATGTTCTATTTAATCATTTAAGTAGAATATTCCTACTAAGAAGCTCTTCAGAGTTATTGAAGCATATGTCTTCTCTAGAGATTTAACATAGTTTAAGAACCTAAACAGTCCTTCCAGTCTTTGAAAGCATCCCCATATGCTTCTAACATATACATTTATTAGCTAGTGCACATTCATTTTGCTCCACAAAGGTTCATATTATGGTTTCTCTTTATAGTCCATATTTCATTGTAACATCAAAATCACATGTTTCAAAATCAGTCATGGGAACAAAAGCTGCAGGCAGTTTCAAAGCTCCAAGGCACCTTCTTCTTCCAAATATTGTCTACTTGCATATTTATATGCACAATTACTACTTTTCAAGTGAAAAATCTGCATGTTAAATGTAAACATGTGTAACTATAGTCTGATTCCTCTTTTCATTTTTCTTTGTAGTTTGGAAAAAAAAACACTGAAGAAAAGTCCTTGGAAGTGAGGAAGCAGCAAGGGGAAGATTTCCCAGCATCGATTACTTTAAAGCAATATCAAACAATAATACCAACTGAAGTTTTATGCTCTTCTTGTAAACAGCACAAGAACTCCATTCATTTCTGCTTAAGAACAAAACAGAAGTGATGCTAAAAATGTGATGTCTAGTACTATCAAAGGTAAAACCAGCTGCTGCAACACTGAATCTAAAGGGGGTTACAAAATTAGAAGCACAGAAATATCTGTGCCCCAAAGCCACTATTTTGTCTTAAACAGTCATTTTTATCATAAGCTACTGCTACTATTTCTTACCTTCCTGCTGTTAGATACATCATCCCTGTCCAGCAGATTGCCTCTTTCAATGCGCAAAGCACAGTAGAGGAAGCATCACCTTGGGTTCCATTCCTATTCTCTACAAATGTCTATTCTCTGTACAAAAAAAAATGGATTAAGGATTCTCCATGCTAACTATCCAGAGTAATGCTGCCGTTGGAATGTTCTGTGCCTTTTGATGTAGCTATAGGAATATATGTAATGTATGTAAAGTCTTGCTTGCTGGTTATGTTTCTCTCTCCCTACTTTTGCCTGCTCTTTATCCTGTTTTGCCAGTTCGTTTTAAGTTTTCTATTGTTTGAGCAATATTGTGAGATATGTGTGAATGATCTGATCTGTATATAGAACTGAAATTGTGGGAGGAAACTGAAATTCACTGATGATAAACTCCAGAATCCCCAAAGCAATTAATAAAAGCTTTGAGAAAAAGGGGAAAGATGCAAACTTAATACATGGATCACTTAACACCACAGCTTTAGTCTGAATAAGAGACCATCTTCCATGCATTTATATTTAATGGATACAAGAGATGAGATAAAAGTAAAATCTGGGTGTTCGTGTTCAGGTTACGTTTGGCCTTCAGAATAAGTGCTGGTGAAGAATACTATACAGACAGGATACTATAGTATCCATAGATGTGTTTATCTGAGGACAGACTGTGCATCACTTTGTGCAGTATCAAGGACGAAAATGTAACATGAACAGCTGAAAAACATTCAAGTGTACAAAATATTTAAAAAAGCACAGAGTCTTGGTTTTTGGACTTTTCATTAATCAAGATTTCTTCCCTACTTGCCCATATGAACTCTCACATTGACATTCAAACTGTCACTTAATGCAATTGGGTATCTTAAGCACTAGATATTTTCAAAAATATTCCTATTTTTGGCAGCCTTACAGGGAAGGTACCTCCTACAAAAAGTAAGAAAAGTCGTAAAGAAAATGTCTCTGTATAAATCAACTTTAATGACTTCCCTCTGGCTATATTAAGCTATCATCTAACAGCTGGAGCAAAAGGTAGAAGTATACACCTTACAATTTCACATAATCCTGTTTATTAGACTTTTTTTTACAAAGAAAACTGCTACTATGTTGTTGTTATTGTTGGAGCTGGATAAAGCTATGTATGAATCAAGCAAAAGCTGTTACTCGAAATTCATCTATCTGAAAGGAACTGAGGGTTGGGTTTTTGTTTTGTTGGTTAATTATGTGAGACTCAATTGTTATCTAATATTGTATTTACAAGAAATTTTCCTATGTAGGCTTAGCTACTAAGAAAGGATAGTAGTTCAGTGATAAAAGTTCGCACTTTACCCACCCACCCCCCAAAAAACTTTACATCCAGTTTAAATTTACATGCTTATCATTCTAGTTCAGGTTTCTTGACCTCCAATAAACGCAGTACATGCAAATATCCTTTTGTATATCTACGTTCCTCATATTTATCCTTTTCAAGCATTTAATTTAAAATGTAAACATCAGGCAATGATAAGGACACTCCCACAGAGTCACCATATTTTCTCCATAAATCAGCTACACAGGGTTTTATTTATGATGCAAAGATGGGAGGAGAGAGATCAGGAACTGTTCACTATCTTCTGTTTCACTAATTTCTATCATTTTCAAAGCTATAACTATGGTTATTATCATTCTCCATCCATCTTACCATTTCAGCTAAATCCAAGCAATGAAAATTTTATAGCGCATCCCTAATTGTGCACCAGACTGGAACTGTTCATACAACTTCCAAGCAATTATAAGCCTTTCTGGGAAACATTGGCACCAAACATGAGATTAAACGCTTGTAGTAGCAAGCCAGATGGGAAATACAGATAAAAAGAATTCAGTTTCATGTGAATGCTACCAACATTACAGTAGCATTCAAATTAACCTGAGAGAGAAATATTCGTGTTTGTGTTTGCTGCAGTAACAAAGATTAAAGCAATATTAAGTAGCAGGCTCAAATGCTGGAACTTGGGCTAAGGGCACTGGGCATTTCTAGCAGCTGTAAACAATTGGAAATAAACGCCAGGCCTCTGGGTTGCAGAGTATGTTTCCCCTTATCACCCTCAAGCACAATTATTTCTATTTTGAAATTTATCTTGGCAGTGGATTTCTAAAGGCAATAAGGCTGTCCACTCAAGGTCACAGGATGGTTAAGTGTGGATTTAAACTGCAGGGGCATTTTATACATCCTGGGGCTGTCTTTGGATTGTTCAGAATGAAAAAAAAGGAAATACTACTTCAACATCAGTACAGCTAAGGAATACTTCAGAGCATCTCACTCATTGCCTGGGGATGAGATGAAAGCAACATCATATTATTGACTGGCCTCAAATACCCCATAAACTCCTAGACTTACCATTAGAAGAGAATATTTGTAGCTCAGGGTTGAACTGTGGGGCCTTGGTATTTCTCTGAACTTGCAGACTTTTCATTTCCCATCTAGATAATATCAACAGGGCTAGACAGGAATGTAATTTGTTCTCTGTTTATATACAAGTGGCTTGTCCTGTGTTGATGGGAGTTGTAATGTATTGGCCTTTTTTATATGCTGTAAGTGTTGCTAATGTTGCACTGCTTGCTAATTACTTAAGTTCAATTCACGTGTATGCTTGTAATGGTTGCAGCTGGCCCAGACTGGTTGTCTCCAGCCGGCTAAGTAGGACTTTGGGTGGGAAACCTCTGCTTTAAACCTATTGGTCGCCGCCTATCGGCCAACCATGTACATAGCTGCGCAGCAGCTCCTATGTTGCTTCTGTTATGTTCTGACCTTCAATAAAGCCTGTTGCTGTTCTGAACTTTCCGTCTCGCTCAATGCCTGCAAAGAACCAGCTACACAACAGGAGTGTTCTTAATGGGTTCTTGATTAGGCTGTTATTGAGTGCACTGATGATGTTACCTAGTTTGGTGATGAAACATCTCCAAGAAAACAACCACGCTCAGAGAGCACCAGGAACCCTCCAATCCTGATCCCATTTTCATTTCAGCACAGAATAAATATATACCAGTGATGGAGAACCTTTCAAGCTCAGTGGGACAAAAATTCAGAAAATGCCTAACTTCACTCTGCTGATTCTCTCTCTGTCTCTGTCTCTGTCTCTCTGTCTCTCTGTCTCTCTCTCTCTCTCTCTCTCTCTCTCTCACACACACACACACACACACACACACACACACACGAAACAATTCTCTCCCCCCCTTCTACTTTTAGGCCACTCTGAACAGAGGCACAGAGAGGCCACATCAAGGCCTGGGCCTGAAGGTGAGGCCCAGCCCCTTGACTTCAATGGTATAGTGCCATTGCTGCCACTCAAAAGGTCTCAGGCCATTGCCCCCACAGCCCAGCACTCCCCAGGATCTGCTGGTGGGGTTTTCTTTCTGTTGACAGGCCCTGAAGCCTCCCTGTAGCTGCTCTGAGTCACACAAAGCCGACAAAAAAAAAACCAACACATGAAAGCACAAACCTCCCGTACAGCTTCTGGAGGGTCCAGAGCCTGCATAAGAGCACACCCCATTCTTGTGCAGTCTCTGCAGCTTCCAAAACTCACACAAGAAGAGGACATGCTTTTAAGAATAGTTGTTGTTGGGTGTTGGTGAATGCTGGAGTATCACCCAAAACACTGTGGTGTGTCACCTTTGAGACGTGTCAATGATTTGTCATCAGTGACTGAAGTGGCTTGCGAGTGCAAGGATCACACGGAGACAGCAGGCTCGGGTTACAGGTTTATTGAGGTACACCCGGCAAAACTCTGCCGGCTTGAATTCTTTATATAACCAGCTGGAAGTTGGTTCCTCCAATCAGCGGTTCGGCTTCTCCCGCCGGGAAGCTGGGCCAATCAGCTGGGCCGGCGTTTTGACAGCTAGAGTCCTCGTGCTGCGCTGTCAGCTATCACGCTTGTGCTTTAGCTGGCGGCAATTTGACAGCTGTCAAATTGCCGTGTGTTTCCCTGTCAGCCGTATTTACCTCATGTAACCAAACTCATTTAACAATAACCAGTAACATTAAACATTAATCATTATATATATATCAGTGACATACACCCTTATTGTGCTCATATAGAAATAACAATAATATATATTAGTGTACAAGGATGTAAGGCATGACTCCTAAACAAGAGCCTATTTCTGTTCACCTCCAAAAGTACTCACAGCTCTCTTGTCTAGTTTAATGATCTTGATAGAACTACTTTTCCAGACCATCCCATGTCTTTTCCACGCCTAGAGCACCTGTCAAATAAATTATAGCAAAGGGCTTCTTATCACTCTCTTGGTACATTTGAATAAAGGAACAAGGACTTCATGTGAGCCAGCCAATTTGTGTTGAAGTAAAAAATGGAATTTATTCTTCTTGTGCCAAATGTAAATTATTTCACTTCCATTGCATTTTAGAGATTCTGACCGGTTCAATAACATTTATTCAAATCTTATCTAACGTATATCCTGCTGGTTGCTACAGTCCTGAACTTCAAACAAGGAACCAAAAATGACTTGGCTCTAAGGTATCAGGAAATAAATAACAAAAAGAAGAGGGGGAGGGATAAAATGCTGAAAAGGAACAGTTCTGATTGTCCTTTATTTTGCACTAATAGAGTTCATTTAGTGACTGTTACAACGGCACTGAAAAAAGTGACTTATGACTATTTTTCACATGACCGTTGCAGCATCCCCATGGTCACGTGATCAAAAATCAGATGTTTGGGAACTGACTCACATTTATAAAAATTGTAGTGTCATATGATCACCTTTTATGACCTTCCGACAAGCAAAGTCAACGTTAAGATTCACTTAACAGCCATATTACTAATTGAACAACTGCAGTGATTCACTTAAAAACTGTGGCATTGAAAGACCATAAAATGGAGCAAAATTCACAACAAACCTCTCATTTACTGTAGCAACAAAATTTTGGGCTCAATTGCGGTCATAAGTCGAGGACTGCCTGTATGTTATAGATTGCCTTTTCTCCTGTATCAGGAGAGTTTGAGTTTTGCGAAAGAGAAGTACGCAAAGACAGATATTTAGATCATCCTCAACATTGTTATTATGTTTTCATCTGGGAAAACTGTAGCCTTCCAGCTGTTAGCACTGATCGTGAGTGAGGAATGCTGGGAGTTGTAGTTCAGTCACTTCAGGAAGTTCAAAACATCTCAATTCCTACCCCTATGGTTTGGCCTCAATTTTAAACTCATAATGAAGGAGGTTTCTAATTTCCTTCCAAGAAAGAAGCTTTTTTTCTTGGCTCATCTGTCTTTCAGGCCTGATAAGCACCTGAGTGAACTGACCATGTAATCTAGAATAATTTCCAACATAAATTTCTATGGGTCTGGCAGTAACAGAGTTATAGCCTTCATTCAAGGAAATCTGGTCTTATTTACTCTCCATCTCAATATGGAACTCAAATAAACTTCTTGATGTTCCCTGGACTCCAGTTTGAAACCATAGCCTGGATGATGAAAGCTTTTGAATTGTGAGAAAATGCAGTTTTTCTCTATAAAGGGGGAGGGGGAGTTGAAACTTATGGATTTACTATTCACAAGCAGCTAAATGATCCAGCAGGAACAGTGCCGAGTTCATAAAATGTAGCACATTCTGACTATTATTGTTGGCTGAAAAACTAATCTGCCTTCATGTCTAGCAAAACAGTGTACGAAATAAAAAGCGTCTTTGATAGTACATTGATTTTTTAAAAAAGAAATACCTATGAATTACAGTGTACTAGTCCTAGGATATGCCAAATATTTAATAAGTCTAAGGAATAAAAAAGGAATAAAGCAGGCCATGCTTGGGAGAACAGAATGCCTCATGTGGACACATTTTCAAGATAGTTTCCTGCCTCTGTTTCTTTTCACAGAATCCCAATTTTTTTGTGATAATTAAACTGACCAATATGGTGCTAATTCTTGAAAATTTACTTGTTGTATGAAAGAAGGTTCTATTTTTCTATCTCATTCTCAATACATCTTAAAAAGACTTTTGCTTTTAAGTGCCTTACTTTATTCATCCTCGGTGAATTGGAGCCTGGAATTGGAGTGATGTTCTATTCTGTTATAGATTTTTCCATCCTAGATGGCCTAGACCAGGAGTAGGCAACCTTGGCTCTTTTATGACTCGTGGACTTCAACTTCCAATTCTGGGAGTTGAAGTCCACGAGTCATAAAAGAGCCAAGGTTGCCTACCCCTGGCCTAGACTTTACTGAGCTAAAAAAAAAGTCCCATGGGAGAAGGTTTCCTGTACAGTAACCTTGGGATCTTTTAAGTGAAGCACAGGAAGCTCTAGGAGAGCTGGTTATATAGTGAAAGGGGGGGGCATACAGACATAACCCTTGCAATCTGCAAGAATGCCCACCCAACCCAAAGGTGCTTTTTCAAAGGGCAAGTGGACTTTCTTGGGTTTTTCCTTTGAAGATATTTTGTTTCTCTTACAAGAAGCTTCCTCAGTCCTGACTGAATGGTGGAGAATGGAAGGATTTATATTCCTTGCAATCATTTGGTCATTGGCTCTCTTTCTGAAAGTCATTGAGGCCCACTTGGAGGCTTATAAATCCTTCCATTCTCCACCATTCAGACAGAACTGAAGAAGCTTCTTGGATGAGAACTGAAACATCTTCAAGGGAGAAACATGAAAAGTCCAGTTGCCTTTTGAAAAAGCACCTTTGCAACAACCCTGATCTGGATGACTGAGAATCTCCATAGACAATGCCAGGCCAAGTTTGCTAAGTTTTCTTTACTTTTGAAATGTAAATCAAAACATCTTCTTTTCTGTTAACTTTTAAAAAATTTAACAACATTACTACAAAATATCTAAAGCATATCAAAAGAAACAGTCATGTCATAATGCAACAGTATACTTTTAAATAGTAATTACACTTTCAGGCATGCTGTAGATACTGTTCTGAGTGTTTTCCTATCCCTAGAAAACTTCTGGGAGCAACTCATGGCTCTGCATCTTTCCAAGGATAATAAGTTAGTTAGCAAGCATGAGCATCCCTGGAGCATTGGAACTATAGGTACTGAGAAATTTAACATAGACACGGCTTCATCATAAGATAAGGACTCAACAATTCTACAAGTAGTCTTCAACTTATGACTGTAATGGAGTCTACCCATAACAGTCATAAGTTGTGACAATAGCAGAAGCGGGTCACCCACGTGACCATCCAAATTTACAATCTTTTTTGTGGGGGTTGTTAATCGAACAACACAATCATAAAGTGACAGTCATTGTCATAAAGCGAATAAATTGTTTTCTATGGGCCAGTTTTGCTGGAAACCAGATGTAAATGCTGGTTTTCTACAAAGACACCATAAAATGCAGTCACATGACTGTGGGCTGGTTGCTGAGTGCCCAAAATGAAGTCACATGACCCTCAGGGGGCAGTCATCAGAACTTTGGAACCAGGTGCTAAGTATGACTGGGGTGGTCCATCAGAAGTTCAAATGGTCGTAATTGATAATTATTATTATTATTATTATTATTATTATTATTATTATTAAGTTGGAAGGGACCTTAGAGGTTATCTAGTCCAACCCCCTGCTCAGGCAGGAAACCCTATACCATTTTGAACAAATGGCTGTCCAGTCTCTTCTAAAAACTTCCAGTGTTGGAGCATTCACTGCTTCTGGAGGAAGGTTCTTCCACTGGTTAATTGTTCTAACTGTCAGGAAGTTTCTCCTTAGTTCTAGGTTGCTTCTCTCCTTGACTAGTTTTCCATCCATTGCTTCTTGTCCTGCCTTTGGGTGCTTTGGAGAATAGCTTGAGTCCCTCCTCTTTGTGGCAGCCCCTGAGATATTGGAACACTGCTATCATGTCCCCCCTTGTCCTTCTCTTCATTAAACTACACATACCCAATTCCAGCAGCCGTTCCTTATATGTTTTAGTCTACAGTCCCCTTATCATCTTTGTTGCTCTTCTCTGTACTCTTTCTAGAGTCTCAACATCTTTTTTACATTGTGGTGACCAAAACTGGATGCAGTATTCCACGTGTGGCCTTACCAAGGCATTGTAAAGTGGTATTAATACTTAACGTGATCTTGATTCTATTCTATCATTTTGTTAGATAGCGCCCAGTGTTCAAGTCTGTCCAGATCCTCCTGTATCTTAAGCCTGTCTTCTGGAGTGTTGGCTATTCCTGCCAGCTTGGTGTCATCTGCAAATTTGATGAGTTCCCCATTTATCCCTTCATCCAAGTCATTGATGAAGATGTTGAAGAGCACTGGGCCTAGAACAGAGCCCTGGGGCACCCCACTACATACTTTCCTCCATGTAAATGCAGTTCCATTGAGGACCACATGCTGAGTATGGCCAGTCAGCCAGTTACAAATACATCTGGTAGTGATTCTGTCTAACCCACATTTTTCTATCTTATCAAGTAGAAGGTTCTGATCTACTTTATCAAATGCCTTACTGAAGTCCAAGTAAATTATATCCACAGCATTCCTCTGATCCATTAATTTTGTCACCCATGTTGGCTTTTAGTAATGACTTTGTTTGCCTCTAGGTGCTCGCTGATTCATTGTTTGATTATCTTTTCCAGAATCTTTCCAGGTATTGAAGTCAGGCTGATAGGTCTGTAATTTCCTGGATCCATTTCGTTTTCCTTTTTTGAAGATGGGAACTACATCAGCTCTTTTCCAATCCTCTGGTAGTTCCCCAGTGCTCCAGGATCTTTGAAAAATATAGTTCAGTGGTTCTGAGATCACATCTGTCAGTTCCTTGAGAACCTTGGGGTGTAATCCATCTGGTCCTGGTGATTTGAACTCATCTAGACTGGACAGGTTCTCACTTATCATTTTCTTACCTATCTTAATTTGTATTTCTATTCTGTTTTTATGGCACTATTTTTGATAGGTTGGTCTGTTTTTTCCCTTTGTGTAAAGACAGACGCAAAAAGTGAGTTAAATAGTTCTGCTTTCTCCCTGTTGCTTGTCACCTTCTTGCCACTTTCACCCACTAATGGACCAATCATTTCCTTCACTTTTTTCTTGTTTTTTACATGTTGAAAGAAGCTTTTTTTGTTATTGTTGACTTTGGTCGCAAGCCTTAGTTCATTTTGAGCCTTAGCTTTCCTCACTTCATCTTTGAAGGCTCATCTATTTGCTGATATTCTGACTTAGTTATGTGCCCCTCTTTCCACTTTCTGTACTTGTCCTTTTTATCTTTCAATTTGTCAGAGTGTTCTTTATACAGCCACACTGGTTTCTTTTGAGAATTGTTATTTTTCCTCTTCATTGGTATTGTGCTAGACTGGGCTTTTATTATATCACTTTTCAAAATTTCCCAAGCTTCTTGAGCTGTTTTACCCTTGAGGATTCTCATCCATGGAATCCTTCCCAAGCTCTAAGTTTATTGAAATTAGCTCTTTTAAAGTCCAAGACTCTAGTTTGACTGTGTTCAATTGCTTGTGCTTGCATAATGCTGAATTCCAATATTGCATGATCACTTCCTCCCCAAGGTTCCTGTGGCTTCAATACATTCTATCATTTCATCTCTGTTATTGAGAATTAGATCCAAAATGGCTAATCCCCTAGTTCCCTTCTCTACTTTTTGGGTGACAAAATTGTCTGCTAGGTTTGTCAGGAATCTGTTTTATTCTATTATAAAGTGGTCATAATTCAAGGACTACCTATATTACAGTTTCACTGACATTCTTAACCTTTTTGAAGTTGATAAGGAGGAAAATGTTGAGGACTTTCACAGTACATTAATTTGTAGGTAGATAAACCCAGAATGAAGCTGGCATTGCTATCTGCATTTAGGAAAAGCAGTTGTTTCCCACCTCGCTTCCCCAAAACTCAGCTCAGCTCATATTTTTTTCTCAAAGGGCCATAAAAATTTACAGCCCCAGAAATTGAGAGACCCATTCATTCATTCACTGACTCAGAGTTTACTCACAAGTATCCATGTTCTAGGTCTCTGGTTAATTATGATTGTAGGAGCCTTTGTTGTTGTTATTTGCAAAGTCGTCCGACCCATCGCAACCCCAAGGACAACGTTCCTCCAGGCCTTCCTGTCCTCTACCATCTTCTGGAGTCCATTTAGGCTCATGCCTACAGCTTCAGTGACTCCATCCAGCCACCTCATTCTCTGTCGTCCCCTTCTTCTCTTGCCTTCAACCTTTCCCAGCATTAAGCTCTTCTCCAGTGAGTCCTTCCTTCTCATTAGGTGGCCAAAGTATTTGAGTTTCAACTTCAGGATCTGGCCTTCTAAAGAGCAGTCAGAGTTGATCTCCTCTAGGACTGACTGGTTTGATCACCTTGCAATCCAAGAGACTCACAGGAGTCTTCTCCAGCACCATAGTTCAAAGGCTTCAATTCTTTGGCACTCAGCCTTTCTTATGGTCCAACTTTTACAGCCATACATTCCAACAGGGAAGACCATAGCCTTGACTATACGCACTTTTGTTGGCAGGGTGATGTCTCTGCTTTTTAGTGTGCTATGTGCCATGGCTTTCTTCCCCAGGAGCAAGTGTCTTTTAATTTCTTGACTGCAGTCCCCGTCTGCAGTGATCTTGGAGCCCAGGAAAATAAAATCTGTCACTACCTCCATTTCTTCCCCATCTATTTGCCAGGAATTGAGAGGGCCGGATGCCATGATCTTGGTTTTCTTAATATTTAGTTTCAACCCAACTTTTGCACTCTCCTTCTTCACTCGTAACAAGAGGCTCTTTAGTTCCTCTTTATTTTCTGCCATTAGAGTGGTATCATCTGCATATCTTAGGTTGTTGCTATTTCTCCCAGCAATTTTAATTTTAATTTCAACTTTTGATTCATCTAGCCCTGCCTTTCTCATGATGTGCTCTGCATATAAGTTAAACAGGCAGGGTGATAATCTACAGCCTTGCTGGACTCCTTTCCCAATTTTGAATCAATCAGTGGTTTTATGTCCAGTTCTCACTGTTGCTTCTTGACCCGCATATAGGTTTCTCAAGAGACAAATAAGATGGTCTGGTACGCCCATCTCTTTAAGAACTTGATCTCTAGTTCCTCTGCCTCTTTGAAATCCTGCCTGTACTTCTGGTAGTTCTCGATCCACATACTGCTGGAGGCTAGCTTGTAGGATTTTAAGCATAACTTTACTTACATGTGAAATGAGTGCAATGGTGTGATAGTGTCACTGCGTTTTTTTTAGTTTTGCCAGCCTTGTTCATTTCTGTCTGCACAGTTTCCCCTGCTCTCTGCACCTGTGTTACTATCTTATCATGTAACCATAGTGAATGTCACATATCCAGCCATGTTATGGTTTTACTCTGTTTTATCCTACTAAGTGCGCATGTCTAGAAAAGGTTTTCTCTCTTTTACTTTGTATTCTGTCTGCTGAGAGATGTAGTCAGCTAGGAGCTTTTCTTTTGCTTTCCAAGTAAAGTTTTATATACAGTAGAATATGCCTCAGATTTCTTTCTTTGATGTTCACCATGCATCAAATGAACCACGGCTCGTCGCCCTCTGATAGGGAAGTATTAATTCCCTGACATTTGGTAGCAGAGGACGGTTTGTTTTTATTTTCAAGATTTACTGCTACTGATAAGCATATAGCTAAGTTAGTCCGGCGCTGAGGAGGCTGTGAGTAATTGCTGCAATATGCTGAAGAAAAAGAAGAAAAGGGCCCGTTATCAGCCTGCTGCAGAGGAGACAGTTTCTTCACCAGGACATCTCCCTTCAAGTTTACAGACTCTGCTGGCATCCGCTACATGTCTTGGAGAAGCAGCCTCTGAGCCAAGGTCAGTTTCACCATTTTCTGATTTTACTCAAGCTGACACCCCAGAGGTAATTTAATCTGGTGGAGCACAGGCTATTTTTGAGGGGCTCGGCGCTAGACCAAAAGGCTCATTAGAAAAGGGAGTGGTCCATTATCCTCCTAGTCCTGAACAAACTGTGCAGGAGAAGGTTTTGCAAAGTTATTATGACCAAATTGAAGCTTTTGACAGAGAGCTACAGCAGGCAAAGGCATATGCATCCACGATTAAGCAGCAGGGGAGAGACTCTGCTGGCATACACATTCCAGAGTTGGCCATATTGCCTTCTTCTCCAAAGTCATTGCCACACCCACAATGGAGTGTTGTGTCAGATGAATGGGAACAGGAGGCTCCCACGTCACAGTCTCCTGACCAAGTGCAGTCTCGAATGACACACAAAGATATCAAGGCTACAATGATTCCTGAATCTAATGTTATAGCACCATCTGCTGGTGAAGCTGTTTCACAAGAAAGAAATGAGCTACTATGTGGCTTATGTGAGAAAATGTAAAGATTGGAGCTCTCTTTTTCAAAGATGTCTATTAATGAACTGGTGCTCCAGCTAGAATCCCTATTAATACTGCTACTATCCAGGTTCCTGTCCCAGACAGAGCACAGCAGCCTTCAGCCCAAGTGCAGCCTCCACTGGTTTCTCAAATAAAAATGCCAGTGCTAACTGCAGGCCAATTTAATGTAGCAGCTCAAGTGCCAGCGCCTCCTGCTGGCCAGGGTGGAATTGTAGCTCCAGTACAGCCACACCCAGCACCAGTACCCACGGCAGCTCTAATTCAACTGCCGCAAGTCCAGGCACAGGCACAGGCGCCTCCTGCAGGTCAAGTCCAATTTGCACAACTTGCACAGCGAGTACCTCAATTGCATGTTCCTCAACAGACACCCTCTATTGTACCACTGGCTGGTGATTCAAAATTGAAGCAGTCAGGACAGAATTACAGGGCATGGGTCAGTGAGGTTGGACTTTTGCTCCACAGAGAAGGTACTCTTTCCATGGTATTCAATCCTCCTGCCCAGCCATGGACTTCTGACTTATGGGACTTAAATAATAAAGCATGCACAACATTGTTGATGTCAATAGACACTGGATTTCAGCTCACGTTTTCACAAGATGCAACTGCTCAACAAATTTGGACTCAATTAGAAGCATGTTATCAGCCTACGTCAATTGAGTCTACATGTTTGCTTTTGTCCGAGTGCCACCTGGGATTGTCCCCAACGATTTCCAGTGCCCGCCACGTACCAACCCAGAGGAACAGAATCCAGAGGAGGCAGAGGTAGAGGTGGACGACAAGGTCATGGTCATGGTCCCAGGCATGATCCGCAAGCTCCACTTGCCACATTGGCTTTAACCAACGATCCACAACCTCAACCAGAGTACGACAGACAACTTATTTGGACTTTGGACAGTGGAGCAGCATTACACGTTACCTATAGAAAAGAACTTTATACAGAGATGCATGAGCCTGAACCTGAACTTCGTGAGCTTTACTCTTTTTCAAATCATCCTGTTCAGGTCATGGGAAAAGGAACTGTTTACATTGAAGAGCTCGATACATAATATTCCTGATGTTTATTATGTACCATCAGCCAATAGTAATTTGCTTAGTCAGAGTCACTTCTCTAGGGTGTCAAAATTCCAGGTACATCATCTTGAAAAAGCAAGTTATGTAGTTAAAGATGGAGATATTGTTGCTGAAACCATTTTGATTGGTGGTCTTTATTACTTAAAGCCAAAGTCTAAGCAGTAAGAGCAGGCAAGTATACAAGCTCCAAAAAGGGAAAGTGCAGGCCCAGTGAGAGACATCCCAGAGAGAGATCCTGTTGCTATTTCAAAGGCTCCTAAAGCCAACAAGAAGACAAGTAAGACACAGGTTGCTCACGGCAAGCCTGAGGTTCCTAATAAACATGCTAATGTTGAGAATTCACTAACTGGTAAACCTTTGCATTACAGGTGTATTCATAAGTGGCATAGAAGATTGGGTCATGCCAGTTTCCGTGTTCTGAAGAAGATGCCAGAGTTTGCAAGAGGTTTGGATCTAAAGGGGTGTAAGGTGTTCTTGGATTGTGCTGTCTGCAAAAAATCCAAATCCAAAGCAGCAGCAATTCCAAAGTGTGCTACACGCCTGTCAACACGCATTTTTTATTTAGTACACACTGACATAGTGGGTCCTTTTACACCAACACTTGGTGGTAAAAGATATTTCTTGACAATTGTTGATAATTACTCTAGATATGGATATGTATTTCCTATGAGAGAAAAATCTGAGACCTTTCAGATCTTTAAAGACTTTGCCGCTCTTGTCTGTACCCAACACGAAGTTAGCATCGCCAGAATTCAGAGTGTTCGCGGTGCTGAATTCATGTCTCAGTGTTTTCAGGACTGGATGCGTAGGAATGGCATACTACACCAGACCTCAGCTCCTTACACTCCAGCTGAAAATGGAGTGGCAGAACGCAGAAATGGGGTCCTGCAAACAATGATGCATTGCCTCCTTGAAGATGCTAACCTCAGTCTCCCATACTGGGGTGAGGCTATTAAATATGCTAATCATATCATCAACCGTACTTGGAGTAGTGTAATAAATCAGACCCCTTATTTCATGTTATATGGACACAAGCCTGATCTCACGCATCTCCATATTTTTGGTTCATATGCTATGGTGAATATTCCTTTAGCTCAAAAAAGGAAAGGGGGTCCTGCAGCAAAAAGAATGAGATTTATGGGTATTGCTGATAATTCAAAATGGAGCAAATAAATCGACTCTTCCCATGTGATTGTGATTTCACAATCTGCTACTTTTTTTTAATTGAAAAGTTTTAAAATACATTTTATCTTTAACAATCCCCCCTCCCCCTCCCCTACCTATCCCTCCCTACCCCTCCCCCCCTTTCCCCCCTTCCCCCCCCCTCCGACTTCCCAGAGCTAAGTACAGGGTATAAAAACAAAGAACAATCATAAACATCCATAAGCTACCAACAATAAATTCTTAAATCTATCACTCTCTAGCTCATATAAGATAACTACAAACAATACTAATATTTCATATAGAAAAAAAAAGAAAATAGAAAGGAAGACTTATTCAAATGCTAAATGAAACTTTTTAGTCCCATATTTCTTCTGGATATATTCAATCCATTTTTTCCACTCCATAATATAGCGTTCTTGCGAATGATCTTTCAAATAAGCCGAGATCTTTGCCATTTCTGCCAGGTCAGAAACCTTTAAAGTCCATTCTTCTATAGTCGGCAGTTCCTCCTTCTTCCAATACTGACCTATTAAAAGTCTTGCTGCTGTAATTAAATTCAACATCAACTTAGTGTCCACAACAGTAGCATCTGTAATTATACCCAACAAAAAGAATTGCGGACAAAACTTTATCTTTTGCTTGAAGATCTTCTGCATATTCCACCAAATTTTTATCCAAAAAGCCTTGACCTTTTTACAAGTCCACCATATGTGAAAATATGTTGCATCTTCACCACCACACCTCCAGCATTTTGGCTGATAGTTCGGATACATACTTGCAAGCTTTTTAGGATCTAAATGCCATCTATAAAACATTTTATAAAAGTTCTCTCTTAAGTTTTGAGCTTGTGTAAATTTTACGTTCCTCACCCAGATCTTTTCCCACGTGTCCATTGTAATAACTTCTTGGATGTTCTGGGCCCATTTTATCATACAATCTTTAACAAGTTCTGTTTCTGAATCAATTTCTATCAATGCAAGATATATCCGTTTGATATGTGCTGGACCCTGATTTCTAATTTGCTTTATCAAATTTTCATCAGTCATTGCAAAACCAGTTTTCTGATCTTCTTTCCACCTGGCCCGTAACTGAGTATATTGAAACCAGGTTTGAACAATCTTCTCATCTCGCAAGAGATTATACGATTTTAAACACCATACACTTCTTTCCAAGCTTAAAATCTCCTTATACGTGGTCACGTCATGTTTGAAACCAACATTTATGTTTTCTATTGCGTGTTTTGGAATTGCCCACAATGGCATTTTTACAGTCTAACTTGTGTCTATACTTCTTCCAAACTCTCAACAATGCCTGTCTTAAAATATGCACTTTAAACACATTATCTACCTTCTTATCATACAACAAATATGCATGCCAGCCAAATAACAAGTCGTGGCCCTCAAGATTTAATAATCTCTCTTGTGTCAAATTAATCCAATCACTTATCCCTGCTAATGCAGCAGCTTCATAGTATAATTTAAGATTGGGCATTTTAAGACCACCTCTTTCACGAGTATCCTGCATAATCTTAAGTTTAACTCGTGGCCTTTTCCCTGCCCAAACAAATTTATTGATACCCCGTTGCCATTCTTCCAAATTAGAATCTTTCTTAAGAACCGGTATCATTTGAAATAAGAATAAAAATTTAGGCAGGACATTCATTTTCACTGCTGCGATTCTTCCCAACAAAGACAATTGCAATTTTTCCCAACTCTCCATTTCTTTTTGAATTTTTCCCCATAGTTTTTCATAGTTATTTTTATATAACTTTGTATTAAGAGGGTGACAAAAACACCCCCAAATATTTGACCCTTTTAGCAATCTCAAATCCAGTTAATCCTTCTAAAAGAGCCTTTTGCGATACTGTCATATTTTTGGCCAGAATTTTAGTTTTTTGTGCATTAACTTTAAATCCAGAAACCCTCCCATATTGCATTATTATCTCCATCAGGTCCACAACAGAGTTTTCTGGCTGGGTCACTGTAACAACCAGATCGTCTGTAAATGCCCTCAATCTATAATCCTGATCTCTAATTTGTATACCCTTAATTCTTTCCGAACTCCGTATTTTTACTAGTAATATCTCCAATGTTAACACAAATAGTAAAGGCGATAACGGACACCCTTGCCTTGTGCCCTTCTCAATATTACATGCTTCAGTCAAACTATTGTTAACTATTATTCGGGCAGTTTGTTTTTGATATAATGCCCTAATTGGTTGCAAAAATTTATCCCCAAAGAAGGGAGAGCCCGGTCTTATTTAAATTACCCAGCCCCCACAATCCGCTACTTTTGAGGAAGATGCTGGCTGGTCCAGGATTCATTCTAACGATCCTGGAGTTTATTTTCCTAGAGATGATGCCGCTAATGCCACGCAGCCTGATGATCAAGATGCACAGGCGAATGTTCCTTCCACGAGTTCTTCTCAACCTACCGTTCCATCTTCACAAGCTGCTGATGCTGCCGCTGGCAATGATGATGAAGACGAGGACGAAATGGAAGAATGGATGGTTGTTCCGAGACGTTCCAAGAGGACCAGAAAGGGAATCCCTCCAAAACAGTATTCGTGGCAAGTAACGAAAGCACCTTTACCTTTGATTTGTAATGTTACACTTCCTCCTGAGAAGTTCACACAAATCAAACATCTATCTGAATCAGAGCAAGATAAATGGTATGGGGCAATGCAGGCTGAAATGGACAGTCTAAAGAAACTTCATGTGTTTACGCCTGCAAGCCCTCCAGCAAACAAGAAAGGTATTGGCACTCGATGGGTCTACAGAATTAAAAAGAAGCCAAATGGTGAGTCATTGTATAAGCCCAGACTTGTAGCCTAGGGTTTCACTCAATGTTATCCTGAGGACTATACAAATACTTATTCACCCACAATGCGGACTGAGAGTGTGAAAATCACCTTAGCCACTGCAACTATCCTTGGTTTAGAGGCTTTCCAGTTTGATGTTGAAACGGCCGATCTACAAGCTGATCTTGATGAAGAAGTCTATGTGAAAGGTCATCCAGGTTTCCGACAACAAGAAGGGGATATGTGGTTTCTACACAAAAGTCTTTATGGTCTGAAACAGTCTGGTTTAATGTGGTACTTATGTCTTTCTGACAAACTAAATTCAATGGGCTTTATTAAGTCCGAAACAGATGAATGCGTGTTTACAAAAAGATCTGATAATAGGTATGAGATAATTCTTGTTTATGTTGATGATATTGTTTATATTGGTCCAAATAAGCAGATGAGTGAGAATTTTGCTAAAGCTTTACAACAGTTTTTCACATTGAAGTCTTTAGGATATATTAACACTTATTTAGGTGTTCAAGTTGTCAAAACTCAGAAGGGATTTAGTCTCACACAAGACGATAAGATTGAACAACTATTGCATCACTGCAACATGAAGGATGCTAAACCAGTGAGTATACTCATGCAAACCTATTTTCACAACTTGACACATGAACCAAGTCCTGAGTTCGAGGATCAAACACTTTATCTCTCAGTCATTGGGTCGCTGCTGTATATTAGCAGTTGGACTAGACCCGACATTACACTTAGTGTTAATCTCCTATCACGACACGTAGGCAAGGCAAAACAGTTTCATTGGACATCTGTTAAGAAATTATTGAGATACTTAAAACACACCAAAAACATGAAGTTATTGTTAGAACCCACACATACTGACTATGCAGAGTTATGTTGTTATGCAGATTCTGATTGGGCGAGCGATAAGCAATCAAGTAAAAGTACTTCAGGTTATATGATGTTTTTAAATGGATGTCCTGTTTACTGGCATGTGCGTAAACAGAATTTTGTTTCTTGTTCTTCTACTGAAGCTGAATATGCTTGTGTTTCAGATGCATGTAATTCTCTAACGTGGTTTGAGGCTTTAGTCACAGATATCTGGACACACCCAATTCGACCGATCACTGTGATGGAAGACAACAAATCTGTGGTTTATATATCTGAGAATCGCTTTTCAGGTTCCAGGTCTAGACACATCGACATCCGTTACCAAAATATAAGACAAGTGGTTAAACAAGGTTTTGTTAAATTGCAGTACATGCCTACACATGATCAGATTGCTGATATGCTGAACAAACCACTTCCTACAGCTCAGCACGAGTATCTGCGTAACAAGATGTGCCTTATCTGAGATCTGCATCGCTGACAAAAGAAGGGGATGTCATTGCATTTTTTTTAGTTTTGCCAGCTTTGTTCATTTCTGTCTGCACAGTTTCCCCTGCTCTCTGCACCTGTGTTACTATCTTATCATGTAACCATAGTGAATGTTACATGTCCAGCCATGTTATAGTTTTACTCTGTTTTATCCTACTAAGTGTGCATGTCTAGAAAAAGTTTTCTCTCTTTTACTTTGTATTCTGTCTGCTGAGAGATGTAGTCAGCTAGGAGCTTTTCTTTTGCTTTCCAAGTAAAGTTTTATATACAGTAGAATATGCCTCGGATTTCTTTCTTTGATGTTCACCATGCATCAAATGAACCACGGTTCGTCGCCCTCTGATAGGGAAGTATTAATTTCCCTGACAGATAGTTTGAACATTATTTGGCACTGCCTTTCTTTGGAATTGGAATGTAAACTGATCTTTTCCAATCCTGTGGCCACTGTTGAGTTTTCCAAATTAGTTGGCAAATTGAGTGTAGCACTTTTACTGCATTGTCTTTTAAGATTTTGAATAGCTCAGCTGGAATACTGTCACCTCCACTAGCTTTGTTGTTGCTCAGCTTTCCTAAGGCCCATTTCACTTCACATTCTAGGATGTCTGGCTCGAGGTCAGTGACCACCTCATCATGGTTATCAGGGACGTTAAGCTCATTCTTGTATAGTTTTTCTGTGTAATTTTGCCACCTCTTCTTAATCTCTTCTGCCTCTGTTAGGTCCCTGCCATTTTGGTCCTTTATCATGCCCAGTTTTGCATGAAATGTTCCCTTCATCTCTCCAATTTTCTTGAAGAGATCTCTAGGCCTCCCTATTCTATTGTTTTCTTCTATTTCTTTGCACTGTTCATTTAAGAAGGCATTCTTATCTCTTCTAGCTATTCTCTGGAATTCTGCATTCAATTGAGTATATCTTTCTTTTTCTCCCTTGCCTTTTGCTTCCCTCCTGTCCTCAGCTATTTGCAGAGCTTCTTCAGACAACCATTTTGCTTTCTTGCATTTCTTTTTCTTTGGGATGGTTTTAGTTGCTACCTCTTGTACAATGTTGCGAACCTCTGTCCATAGTTCTTCAGGCACTCTGTCTATCAGATCTAATTCCTTAAATCTATTTGTCACCTCTACTGTATATTCAACAGGGATATGATTTAATTCATACCTGACTGGCCTAGCGCTTTTCCCTACTTTCTTTAATTTAAGCCTAAACTTTGCAACAAGAAGCTCATGGTCTGAGCCACAGTCAGCTCCTGGTCTTGTTTTTACTGACTGTATAGAGCTTCTCCATCTTTGGCTGCAGAACACATAGTCAATCTGATTTCTGTGTTGACCATCTGGTAATGTCCATGTGTAGAGCCGTCTCTTGGGTTGTTGGAAAAGAGTGTTTGCTATGACCAGTGTATTCTCTTGACAAAATTCTATCAGCCTATGCCCTGCTTCATTTTGTACTCCAAGGCCAAACTTGCCTATTATTCTGGTTATCTTTTGGCCTCCTACTTTAACATTCCAATCCCCCATGATGATAAGAACATCATTTTTGGTGTTAGTTCTATAAGGTGCTGTAGGGCTTCATAGAACCAGTCAATTTCATCCTCTTCAGCACCAGTGGTTGGGGCATAGACTTGGATTACTGTGATATTGAATGGTTTTGCCTTGGATTCGAACTGAGATCATTCTGTCATTTTGGGGATTGTATCCCAGTATTGCTTTTCCTACTCTTTTATTGACTATGAAGGTTACTCCATTTCTTCTGAGGGATTCTTGCCCGCAGTAGTATACCTGATGGTCATCTGAATTAAATTCACCCATTCCTGTCCATTTTAGTTTGCTGATTCCTAAGATGTCGATGTTCAGTCTTGTCAGCTCTTGTTTGACCACTTCCAGCTTGCCTTGATTCATGTATCTTACATTCCAGATTCCTATGGAGAAAAAAATCTTTGCAGCATTGGACTTTCCTTTCACCACCAGATACATCCACAGCTGAACGTCCTTTCAGCTTTGGCACAGTCGCTTCATTCTTTCTGGCACTACTAGTACTAGCCCTCTGCTCTTCCCCAGTAGCATATTGGATGCCTTCCGACCTGAGGGGCACATCTTCCAATGTCATATCTTTTTTCCTTTTGGTACTGTCCATGGGATTTTCATAGCAAAGATACTGGAGTGGGTTGCCATTTCCTTCTCCAGTGGATCACGTTTTGTCAGAACTCTCTGCTATGATCTGTCTGTCTTGGCTGGCCCTGCATGGCATAGCTCATAGCTTAATTGAATTACGCAAGCCCCTTCATCACGACAAGGCAGTAATCCATGAAGGGGGTAGGCGCCTTACCACACCCAGATCTTAGCCCTTAAACTATGGATGTGAAGGAAAGAAAGATAAAACAACTGCAACAAATGGATAAGTAAGTAGGAAGCAATATCTTGAAATGTACAACTATTACAGACAAGCAAGAGGGTTATCAATCACCTGCCAGGACTACAAGCTATGGTAAGAAGTGCATTGTGATGTTATTCCTACTTGTAGTTGGCTTACAGCTTGGCCTGAACTCAGCAGCAACCACACTAAAGCAGCACTTAATCCCAACAAATGCAAAAACCTTTGCAGGGAGACAAAGATTGTATGCCATTTGATGAACATTAAGACTTTTTTTTAATTAGGACTACCTATCAAAGACATATTTACATGGCCACTGAAAGCTTTCCTAAAGAAAGTAAAGATAAATAGCTACTATACGGTATTTTGTACAGTTATCTTCTATGTTGTATATCCAATCCATGAAAAACAAACAGTTTGTGGCCACCATCTTGAATTTTTTGATAGATATCCCCCTACTCAAAGCACAGAAAAATATGGGCCATGGCAAAGGATCAAGCAGGTGGTTAGCTTTAATATGAATAACTAGGGGGAAATGGAGGGGGCTGCTTTTAATAAGATAAATTTTACACCCCACCCTCACCCCCTTTTATAGACTCGGTATTTTTATGGGTGATATTTTAGCTCTCTTCTAGAAGAGAAAAAGAATTTTAAAGCTTAAGAGTGTGCTTTTTTTTCTTTCAGAAGAGAAAAGGCAGAGCAATTCAAGGACACCAATCCTTTGATTTTTCTTTCCAAGCTTTGGCTTATCAACCTGTTCTCAAACACAAACAGAACTGTCCATTATTTTCACACTATTGGATAGGCCATTCTTTGAAAAGTTTATGTCAAGGAACTACATTAGAAGGAAGAGGTAGCCTGTTAAGTACAGAACATTTCAAAACACAACTTAAATTCTTCAAGTGGGAACGTGGAATGTATTCATGTTCGGTTACAGCCTCTGGCCTGATCAACTGCAGCACAGTGTATAACAAGGTCATTAGTAACAGGCCCCACACAATGGAGAGCATACATCAGCCACGGAAAAGCAAACATCAGTTCAAAACATCACAATAACTTCCTGTACCTGTTCTTGTTTGCTTGCTGAGCTCTCAAACATTGTGAGTCTCTGAAATACATAAAAGCGTAACAGCTTGTGTCAATATTTGCCAACCAAAGTGAACAATTTTATTTAGCACGATGACTAGGCCTCCTGAGCAAACACATCTTCTTGTATGCTAGCATAACAACCAGAGGCTGTCCTGAAAAACAACCCACAATGTCTACTCATTCAGACTTCTGGAAAAGCTTTGATAGGAGATTGAAATTTACACATATGGACATATAGAAATGAGAGATTCTCTTCCATATTTAATTGTGTGATATTTGACAATTGAATCTGCTTTGCTAACAATATTGCACAGGTGTATATCTACACAGGGTTTGATTATAGATTTCAGGCAAGGCAAAATCCTAGCTTAAAATTGTCTTGATAAGTTAGTACCTGGTGGGGGAAATGATTGTTTTTTGAACTTGCTAACTGTTAAACAGATCAGTTCCAGGAAAGAAAAATTATTAATATATGCAGAAATCAGTAACAACGTCAAGGAAATCACTAGCCATTTACAAAATGTGAAAAAAGGGATCCTGTTTCCTATCCCTTTTTTCCAGTTCAAAAGTTAAAAGTTTCTACCGATAATTCAACTACATAATGAAAGATGCTCTTTCTCCTTCCTCACTCCAATGCCAGTCCCCATTGGGTATTCAGATTGAAGAAACATAATGCTGAACTAAATGGGCTGAATTAGCAGGGCTGTGTTAAGTTCTTATAAGCAGAAGGGGTGATCCAACTGAGAGCTAAGGATGGAGGCAGAGAATGATGAGTTTCTGGTTCGACTCATGAATCAAGTGGAAAAATCACTTGAAAATCAGGACATCCAAAACATGATTATAATTTTTAAAAATCTCTTAAAATATCATCTGTCAATAAACATTTAAGTTCTCCAGATATCTCTGCATGGGCCGAATAAGCAGTGAAGATGAACGAAAACACTGTGTAAAGACTTATAAAGTATATGAGCTTCAAACTATATTTCACATTTTTCCCTATCTTAGCCCATCATATAGGCCAAAGATTGGCAACCCAAAAACTTTTATTACACTTTACATTTCAATCTCCATCTGTCTCATCCAATCCAAAAGCAATTAGAGGTATTAAGGTGCCTCACTCTGACCTAGATAAAGATAGCAAGAAATGAGGAAAAATATTCCAAACCACTTGAGTAACTTATCTGAAAGTTATTATAGAATTGTTGGTTGGGGGGAGAAATAACCTGCAAGTTGGGAGAAGAAGAAATACTTATTTCTACAAATACTTATTTGTAATCACTAGTGCTCGTATACCTGAAGTCATCAACATCCGTTGAGATTCTCTCTTGTGATACAGCAAACATCATGTGCTTCAGGAGAAGTTATCTGGAAATATAAGGGCATTCCAAAATATAGGTACTCTTTGACTTATGACCCACAACTGAGCCCAAAATTTCAGTGGCTGAGCGAGAAAAGTTGTTAAGTAAGTTTTGCAACCTTTCTTGCCCCAGTTGTTAATCACCGCAGTTGCAAAGTCAGTGACATGGTTGTTAAGTGAATCTGGCTTCACTATTGACCTTGCTAATCAGAAGGTTGCAAAGGGGATCACATTAGCTTAGGACACTGCAATTGTCATAAGCACTTGCCAGTTGCCAAGCATTTAAACCAGGGGTGTTAAACTGCCGGCTCATGGACTGAACGCATCATCCGGAAGCCATGCCCACCCCATTGCCGGCAGTGGCAAAACAGTTCCTATATGTCTCGTGATGTCACGTGACGTCACGAGTTTGACTTGTCTGATTTAAACCTTGATCACATGGCCATGGGGATACTTAAATGGTCCTAAGTATGAAAAATGGGCATAAGTCACTTTTTTCAGTGCCGTTGTAACTTCAAATGGTCACTAAACAAATGGTTGTAAGTCAAGGATTAGCTATACTATAAAAAGGAAGGCTATTTTTTTGGGAGGGGGAAATGAGCTGGGTTTGTAGGGGTAGAAACTCTGAACAAGGTTCAAACAAAAGGCAGAATGTCTTATTTATATAATTCTTTAATTATTATTTTTTTTACCTTTTTCTGCCCTGGACATATATCTATTTGCCTTTATCAAGCAATAAATCCAGGAAGCCTGTACTTACTTTTCACCATTTTTAGATGCAAGTCAGGTGAAAGCAGGGCAGGAGGAAGGGAGCAACAACCAGAGACAAACAAGCCACAAAATCAAACACATTTTGCGGGTTTGCAAGGAGATTGGAAAAGATGGAACTATATTGCAAGATGAGAAAGGGGCAGGCCAGTGAGGAAAAAGCCACAGTGTGGAAGACATAATGGAAGAGGCAGTAAAAGACAAATCTTTCTGCAAAGCTGCTAAAAGTAATCATTCTGGATGGATGGATTGATGGATGGATGGATGGATGGATGGATGGATGGATGGATGGATGGATGGATGGATGGATGGATGGCAAGTATAGGGAGAAATCAAGCAACACATTAGGCCCACAATTTTTACAAATATATTCCTAGTGTATTGCCAATACTGTCTTTAAAAAGAATAATAATGTTTTAAAATAGACAAATACGGTGTCTGGGTCACAACAATGAAGCAATCCTTTCATTTATTTATGGAAAAGTGTCTTTTTTCTGTCACCTTATAGTCATAAAGGTTATTTTATTTTTTTCCTTAGAGCCATGGATTGCTGGGGAATTCTGGGATTTGAAGCCCACAAGTGTTAAAATTATCAAGGTTAGACAACCCTGCCTTAGAGGTTTCCTTGTGGGTATTTTATTTTTAGCTCCATTTGCTCAGAATTGTTCTAAGATAATTTCACACACACACACACACACACACACACACACACACACACACACACGGTACTTTGACAGCTCATTACTAGGAAACAAATGAGGAAGGTTTTTTTAAAAAAAAACTCATTTCTTTCATACATTTAATGCTTTTTTTCATGGTTTGTCTGAGCACCTGAGCATTTGGTATCATCTGTCAGAGTTTATTCTAGCATGTAGATAGGTAGTGAGAAGAAACTGCAGTGGGAAAGATATTTGTGAGAATTTGGGCATATGGAGTTTCATAAATAGCTAGTTTGTTTCTTTAAAAATAAATGGAAGCTTTGGGAGACAAGCGCGAGCTGCTTTCAACATTTACAACTATATCGTGTTGTAATGTTGTGTCAGTTTTACCCGAACTTCTACTACACTGAGTTTCAACTATAACTCCCAGAGATCCTAACACATCCATTGGATATAAATGGGTCTTTCCCTACTCCCTCTTGCCTGGTAAAACACACACATAATTTTCTGTCTTTTAAAATTTTGCTAGAGTTGGTTTCTCTAATTTCCTTCCTCCCTTTCTCTTATTTTGCCTCTTCTTTTTCTTTTCCTGTTAATTTTTATTGTACCCTTTGTCCTTCTTTTTTTAATCCCTTTCTTTTCCAGAAAAAAATCTGACAAGGATTTTTTTAAAAAAAAAAGATTTTAAAGTCCTCTCATTAATGGTTGATCAGATACCAAAAAAATTAAATTAGTAGCTCTTACAAAAAAGAATTCAGCATAGGTTTACGTGGCTCCATTAATTCCCCACTTCCCCTCAACCTGTCAACCTCACCTTTCTTCCACATTCCTTTGCTTCTAAACATATATGTATATGTATATGTATATGTATATGTATATGTATATGTATATGTATGTGTATGTGTATGTGTATGTGTATATGTATATGTATGTGTATGTGTATGTGTATGTGTATGTGTATGTGTATGTGTATGTGTATGTGTATGTGTATGTATATGTATGTGTATGTGTATGTGTATGTGTATGTGTATGTGTATGTGTATGTATATGTATATGTATATGTATATGTATGTGTATGTGTATGTGTATGTGTATGTGTATGTGTATGTATATGTATGTGTATGTGTATGTGTATGTGTATGTGTATATGTATGTGTATGTGTATGTGTATGTGTATGTGTATGTGTATGTGTATGTGTATGTGTATGTGTATGTGTATGTGTATGTATATGTATATGTATATGTATATGTATATGTATGTGTATGTGTATGTGTATGTGTATGTGTATGTGTATGTGTATGTATATGTATATGTATATGTATATATATGTGTATGTGTATGTGTATGTGTATGTGTATGTGTATGTATATGTATATGTATATGTATGTGTATGTGTATGTGTATGTGTATGTGTATGTGTATGTATATGTATATGTATATGTATATATATGTGTATGTGTATGTGTATGTGTATGTGTATGTGTATGTATATGTATATGTATATGTATGTGTATGTGTATGTGTATGTGTATGTGTATGTGTATGTGTATGTGTATGTATATGTATATGTATATGTATATGTATATGTATATGTATGAAGGCCAGATCCTGAAGCTAAAACTCAAATACTTTGGCCACCTAATGAGAAGGAAGGACTCACTGGAGAAGAGCCTAATGCTGGGAAAGATTGAGGGCAATAGAAGAAGGGGACGACAGAGAATGAGGTGGCTGGGTGGAGTCACTGAAGCAGTAGGCGTGAGCTTAAATGGACTCCAGAAGATGGTAGAGGACAGGAAGGCCTGGAGGAACATTGTCCATAGGGTCGCGATGGGTCGGACACGACTTCGCAACTAACAACAACAACAATGTATATGTATATGTATATGTATATGTATATGTATATGTATATGTATATGTATATGTATATGTATACAGTATGTATATGTATATGTATATGTATATGTATATGTATATGTAGTGCTTTTTTTGTAAAAGAAAAAGGTGCCGGAACTCACACATGTCATACAACCCGCCTTGCCTACCCTACAAGGTTCCATCCAAAAAAGGTGCCGGAACTCCGTTCTGAGCGTTCTATGAGAAAAAAAGCCCTGTGTATATGTATATGCATATGTATATGTATATGTACATGTACATGTACATGTATATGTATATGTATATGTATATGTATATGTATATGTACATGCACTTCATTTCTGAAGCTCTGGGGAAGACTTCTATTATTCTGAGATGTAGTGATTAAAATGTGGGGACTACAGTAGTAACTCTGACAAGTGGTAAAATATTGACTAAATGCAGAAATGTTAGCCTCATTCTCTCCAAAGGGGAAGGTTAGGTGGTCATCAGTCACTAAGAGTTGGACAGTGTACAAATTTAATAAATAGATGGTGGTGGTGGTGGTAGAAGGAAAGCTACATTCAAAACCAAATAGTATATCAGATGCCAAAATATACCTCATCCTGTTTTAAGGTATGAAATATTTTCAACAGGATACCTCCAGCTTCAAAGAGGGATAGAGAAAATTACCACCACTGATGAACAGCTAAGCTTTTTTTTTCTCTTGAGGACTGGGGAATGCAGTAGGGCTCCTGAAAACAAACAAACAGATCTATAAATCTGGGGGCCCTGCTTTATTTTTATTCCTTTAACAGGAACGTTGAGACAATCAAATGAAAGAGTATCATTTCTGTGGAGTTAGCTACATTCGTCTATATACAATAATCCTTCTAATACTTTTTTCAACATTTCTCATCCAAGGGATTAGCTGGGAAATGTCATTTTATCTTTTGTCTTTCTTCCCGTCATATTTATAACTTAGGGGGTCTTCAGCCAATATTATATAAGATGCTTTAGGTGGGACTATATTTGTATGTGAACTTAAAGCTAGGACACCTCATGTACCAGTCTGGTTATTCCCCAGATACAACTGCATTTACTATTAACTGCTGAATCACGATCAGGATTTGTCATTGCATTTAAAGCCTAAATAATTTGGGGCCTGGTTACCTGAATGTACATCTTCCTGTTATAGAACTGAGCAATCATAAAGAAATTTCAATGAAATCTTTCTAGATCTTACCCATAAAAATAAAGGGGTCAGCACCAAATGTGGAATTCTATATAGAACATTTATATGCATTGCCAGCTACTAACTGCCAACTACCTGCTAAAATAAAAACAGCATCACTAATTATAGAATAGAATAGAATAGAATAGAATAGAATAGAATAGAATAGAATAGAATAGAATAGAATAGAATAGAATAGAATAGAATAGAATAGAATAGAATAGAATAGAATAGAATAGTAGAATAGAATAGAATAGAATAGAATAGAATAGAATAGAATAGAATAGAATAGAATAGAATAGAATAGAATAGAATAGAATAGAATAGAATAGAATAGAATAGAATAGAATAGAATAGAATAGAATAACAGAGTTGGAAGGGACTTTGGAGGTCTTCTAGTCTGACCCACTGCTCAGGCAGGAAACACTATACCATTTCAGACAAATAGTTGTCCAATCTCTTCTTAAAAACTTCCAGTGTTGGAGCATGCACAGCTTCTGGAAGCAAGTTGTTCCATTGATTCCACTGATTAGTTGAGGTGAACCAATTGTAGGTGTGCCTCAGTGTAACAGGAAACCAGAACTGAGGCAAATGAAGCACCTCATGAAATAGATCCCTATCAGGATTTTACAACTATTTCTTCACACTTTCAAGTAACTGGTCAGTGTTGTACTACAATCTGTAGAGCAAACCAGAAAGAAGAACATTCAGTATTAAGAACTAAGAAATAGTTTTGGAAGATTAAACATTTCAGCTCAGGTTTTGCAATGATATTTGCAAAGTAGGGTTTCATGGGCCAAATCACCTATTGTTTTACTCATAAATATAGTTAGAAGCATTGCTGTTTTCTTCAATAAAGGAAGTGCTGGTGGCCCAATCCAGATAAGGTTCAAGGTTTGAGGCATTGGGAATCTTGGGACTTGTCCATTTTATCTGGCTACTGAACCAGCATTTAGTATCTCCAAAAAGAGAAACATTTGTTTAAAGGATCATTTTTCAGCAAAATGAATGGCAGATGGCCTTACTTGGTTTAGTGCCTCTTCATTCTTCCAATGGATTCCCACTCTATTAAGTTTAGAATACAAAGTTAGGAGGTAAAACATGCCCATGTAAAATTATTTGGAGCATGTATTCCACTTTCAGCATAATGTATCATAGGGAAAATTCTAGCCATCAACAAAACATGGCTATTATTTCTTTTTCCATTTTAAAAATTGCTGGACTCTTTGCATTTAATTTTTAATTTTTAAATCTATATGATTTAAAATGCCCTATGCCAGTGATGGCAAACCTTTTAGAGACTGAGTGCCCAAACTACCACCCATTGGGTGGGTGTGGCCAATTGGGTGGGCATGGCTGCAATAGTAATGGCAGACTGGTTGGGACTAAAAAAATCAATCAATCAATTCTAACTTTGCGAGATCTTTTTTTTCCTGTGAGAAGTTGAAACTGATTGATTGACTGAATCTTTTTTTTTTTTTTGCACATGGCGGCGGAGGCCTAAAGCAAAAAGGTTTTATAAAACCCAGCTGAAGGCCTAGGACTGGGGCAACAGTGCGCGTGCCCAGTTAAAGGGCTCTGCATGCCACCTTTGGCACGTGTGCCATAAGTTCGCCACCACGGCCCTATGCCTTCCCACAACATAAGGATCCATAACCCATGAAGAGGGATTTTCTTCTGAGGTGCCTTCTGCTTTACTATCAGATGAATTCACTAGCTTTACTGTTACCAGTGGGGAAAATTAAGATAACATACTGAGCATTATTCCACATTCACAAGCAAGAAATTTCCTATGGAAAGGAGATGGAATTTATTCCCTTCTACAAGTGTGTTTAACTTATATGAACATATGTCAAGCCTTTTATAAGGCTGATTATTTCTGAACACTATTCCTCTACCTAGGTCTGTTTGGTAGAATTTAAATCACTTCCTTCTGTGGATATGCCCCCTCCATTCCAGTAGGACAGCCCTATTTCTTAGAAATATTATTTGGGAGTGAAAAAGATTTATTATTCATACTGAATACAATGCTCATTGTACAAATGGAGCATTAGTCTTTTTTCCCTTAATATTGTCAATTTATAAAAAGCAGATGGACTCTTCTTTGCAAAAGGCCCTAATAAATCTTCATGCTACCAGATGAGAATGAAGGATTTATTCTAGCTCTCATCTTTTAAATTTTACTTGCCACTCAGAATATGTTATTCTTGCAGCTGGCATTTTAAATAAATTAGTAGAATTTATCACTCTAAAGGCCTAGGCAAGGACTAAATTATACTAATGAATTGACAATGAATCTGAAGCCTTTCACAAGGCCAAATATTTTCTGGCTTCAGCTCCGTATTTCAGCAAACTGCTTAATTTTCTCCCTGGTTATCCATTACTGTTAAATTCTCTTTGCTATTATGGTGGAAAATTGCAGCAAACATTGGCTTGCCCAGAGGCTCAGGCTGAGAAAAGGCAAGGTGGAAATCTGCCACGACATTGGCAAGGTTGGGATCCTGTTGTCATCTTTTGCTTTTGCCAAACAGCATGATCAAGTGGGCCAGACTTATCATGCCCTCTCTTTTTCAATTTTCATTCTGCAGTTGCAGAATTGTTCTTACAAGCAGCATTACAAATGCATTAATACAATGTTACATTTGCAGAACAATTCCACTGAAGAGTTGGAGTATTTTAATGCCGGCAGATGTCCAGCTTTCCCAAGCAATGAAGATTGCCAATTAGCAGGGTGAAAATAATGCCAAAGAAGCAGTTGCCTCTCCATGTCCTCTTCTTTGGAGAATGGAAAACAAAGCTGATCTACATTTCTATCCAGGTTGGAGATGTACGACATTATGGACTCTTTGGACCTATCTCATCTCTCATTCATGCAGTTCCCAATCTTAGAAAAATCTTACCACGGGAGATAGGGAGATCATCAGAAGAGTTATGGGGTCAGTTTTTGTTTTTTCATTACAATCTGAACTGTTTCCAGCTGTAACCATGTATTTTCTGATACTGTCCCAAAGGCCCTAGCATTCAGATGTGGAGAAACTTTTTGACTTGCAGAGAGCCCTTTTTCCTTCTGTTCTGTCTGGATTCCACAGGGATCTTTTCAGATTGGAAGAAGGTTTGTGGGGTGGGCAAAGACAAAATAGTTATGTATGGGGTTTAATAACACTGCAAGCATCGGCTCTATCGATACACCAGGTGGCGCGGACCCCAAACTGCTGTGGCAGGAAGCAGCGTTTCGGCAGGAAAGCCAGGTTTAAATCTATTGGCTGGAAAGTGTTCCTGGACAGGTATAAAGAGGGCACAGGTAACCCTATCTGCCAAATACAGTTTCCACCACCAAATAAAGAGCTGCTATGATGTATTCTTCTGCCTGGCATCCTCCATGCGTTCCAGAACTCACTACACAATAAAAATGGCTGACTGAAGTCCCAAACTTGGCCCTGTTTTTGTGAGGGTTAAGTTTTGAGGAATTCTGTGGCTACTTAAGTCTCTAGGAAGGGTTGGAGGTAAGATTTTTATTTCCATTTGATAAAATGCCTCAAGCATGAAATCCAAATTGAAGCTGCTGTAAGTATAGTATATTGTTTTTCACTATAGCTTTAAATAAGTTCCTGATGAGTTCATAAGGAAGGGACTATCTTATATTTTACTTGCCTAAGCATAGTTGCAATTGGTGTAAGAATTAGCAGCCATAATGTAATAACTATAAATGCTTTCTTTCTTTCTTTCGTCTAGGATTGGGTACTGAATAATGCAGATACATTACTGAGATCTGCATAGCCTCTGGGAGATTTGCCCCAAGGGTTTTGAGTAGCACCTAAACCCCAACACTTAGAGAAAACTTAAACATTACCACAGGCCCTTTTCTGGAGCTGTTGGGTGATCTGAAGATAAAGGACATTGAAGATCAGATCACTTTCTGGTCCAGATGATATTTTATGCCAACTGATGTCTCCATAGTATAGAAGAATCTGTTAAGATGCTTCATTCCACATGCCGTATGGAAGATTTTCCCAGCAATCTGGCAGCCATTTCTGTCAGGTACCTGGCTGAATGTTGTCCTCAGGACCAGACCAGAGTGCTTAATAAAGTCGCCTCTAGTGACCTTTTTCTCTGTTAATCCTGAGGTGCTTTAGTAAACATGAGTTTCGGCATGGGGGAGGTAGCAAAAGTGATGCCTAGAACAAAAATTAAGGGAGACCAAAAGTGAAGTTGAATTATTCAGTCCAGGAGAGGTAACCCTTTGGGATGAGTTATAATCAGAGTGCTGATTATAGTTGGAGAGCAACCATCCCAGTTGGGAGAAGAGTACAAGTGAGGAATCAGCCTGGACTCACTACATAAACACAAGAGAACTAAGTCTTCTCCCTCTTAGAGCTTTATCTGGTCATTCCCAGATGAAAGCTGCCAGTCTGGAGAGATTCCTGTATAATAGGCAGAAAACAATAAAGTAGCTAGTGTGGGCCTGGTTCTTGATGTCTGACAATTATACATTGCTATAAATCAATATCTCCAGTAGAGTCATGGATGCTGTGGAAGTCTTGATCCAGTTCTTGTAGACTGTGAGGGTCTGGACAGGAACTGAACCCTAAAAGGCTGAAGTTGCCATTTGTCCAGAGATTACTCACCTCTACACTGATTAATACTTTGGAGAGGGAGTTCAAGACTTGAGTCTTCTCCTGGATGCATAGCTACTACTGGAAGTATGATAAAAAAATGTGTGACCAGATGATTTTCTTCCAGTTTTAGCAGATATACCAAGAACAGGAAACCTTGATGATCATCACCAAAATAAATGATGGTATTTATGTGGGCTAATTTAAAAAATATATATTCATAAACCACAATTGCTGAAGAATGCAGCTGCCCATGTAATGACAGGTAGGAATTATAATAATAATTTATTAGATTTATATGCCACCCAACAGTTCTGGGTAGCTTACAATCATCAACACAATTAAAAAACAAAGAATAATAGAAAAAAACACAAATACAAAGCCAGCACAAGACAGAAAAATAATGATGGCAAGAAACTCAGAAAGGAAGAGAAAGGAAAAAAAGGGGCATCAATCATTCTCTCTAAAGGTCTGGGTGAAGAGCCAGGTATTCAAAGCTCTTTGAAACACCAGCAGGATGAGAACTGCTGAAATCGTGGGAGGAATCCCAGAGAGAGCACACTATTATAGAGAAGGCAAACCTCCAGGCCCTCAAGAGGTGGCATTGTTTAATCAATGAAACCCAGAGCATGCCAACCCTATCAGATTAAACCAGTAAGGCAGATATCAAGGGAGAGGAGGTTGCTCAAGTAACGAAGCCCCATGCCATGCAGGGCTTTATAATTTGCAACCACCACCTTTCATCACACATTGAAGTTATTCAAACACCCCTACATTGAAGGGGCTTCAGGTCAAAGTCTGGTTTTAACTTTTAAATCTGTGCATAGCCTGGTTCCTAGATACTTGCAGGATTATTTCACTCAGATAGAATTGACCATCCAATACATTGATCCCAGTTGGGAGTGTTGAAAATTTCCAGTTTATGAGAAATGAGAACAATGGAGTCCAGAAGCTGGATAGGGTCCAGCTTTTTTGGGTGGTGGGGTGGCAGTTACTTTCTGGAATGGTCTCCCCAAGAATTCAGTTCTGTCATCCTTTCCAAAAGCTGTCCAAACAGAATTGTTCTATAAGACTTTTAAAAAGTTGATGTTGCCCTATGTTGAATTGATATCACCAACTGTTGGTAACAATGATTGATTTTTCTTTTAATGTTTCTTATGTCGTAATTGTGCTGATGATTTCAGAAGTTTGTATTTTGAATGTTTTATAAGTATTAATTCCCCTGAGATATAGGGGAATTGGCAGATATAGAAATAAATAAATACGGCAATGCCCATTTGGGCTTCTGAACTGAACTGAATCAAATTAGAAGGTGTGGGTTAATCAGGCATACTGCAGTCACATGATTTGATCCCCATTAAGTGTCCTAATGATTAGCTGGGTTCACACAACTTGCTCGGTCTGATTACTGATTGACCCATTTTCTGGTTTCTCATGCTGTAGTACGTTGTACTATAAAGTAACCAAAATGAGCTGGATTCACATAATATGCTAAAATTAATCCATCATAAAACTCACCAAGCTTAACCTACTGTGAATATGCACCTGCTAGGTCTTTTCCTAATCTGGTTAAATATAGTTACACTGCCATTCAGAAGCAGTGTTCATTAGACGTAGAATAAATATACATGCAAAAGGCAGGAACACATTATTTCCCCCGGGTTTAGCAGCTGAAGCTGCCTGTGGAGATATAAACAAGTCAGAACCCTGACAACCAGTTGTTTTGGAAAGCAGATCAAGTTTGGGTTCAAATACCCCTACCGTTTTCCTGCCAGGCATTCATCAGCAGATTAGCTCTGTAAGCGTACAGCTCTGTTGGAATAATTAATGCCTCTTTTTCTATGGTTAGGGTGGGTGTCACTCCCTTAAAATAGTCCTGGCTATCATTAGATCTACCATACCTTGGCACCAAACTGATAACTAATAAAGGACAGGAATGGGTTAGTGGTTTTATAGTTGTGTAGTTCTTTCTTGCCATCTAATTGTCTGATGGCCAGCAAGAACAGACCAGAATTATGCTTAGATCTGAAATTTCAGACTCTAAAACTGAACTATTACTTTAAGAGTCCAAGACTATCAGAAGTGTCCTGTTGGGTCAGTCAAAGGGTCTAATAGACTATTAATCAGTATTATAATCAGGTTTATCTGGGAAGTTCACAAGCATTGACAGGAGCTTGATGTCCATCTCCCAATTTAGCTCCCTAGTTTAAGAAGTCAAAACCCTTTTTAGGCACTAAGTGCCACTTGGGTACTGGGCATGGATGCCGTCCCTCTCCCCATCTCTCCCAAAACATACCAAACTCCAAGTTTTATGTGGTTTTGTGGGATGTTGTGAGATGTGAGGTGTTGGTCTAGATCAGGGGTAGGCAACCTTGGCTCTTTTATGACTTGTGGACTTCAACTCAGAGCTGGCTCAGGAATTCTGGGAGTTGAAGTCCACGAGTGATAAAAGAGCCAAGGTTGCCTACCCCTGGTCTAGATCAACTATATGCCCAAAATCTTGTAAGCCATTCAAGACCTTGTCTCCTGAAGCAAATATTTGTGTACGACTGTGTAATACACAGATTTGACTTCTTTGTTGTTCTGGCAAATGTGGAACCTAGAACATTTGCAACTGATCATACTGTGTGGGTGTAATTTCTCTTGAAAAGTGTTTTCAAGTAAGCTGGTTCATAATGCAGAACAAATGAGATCTGTTAGATCTCTGTGTGTGTTTGCAAGAGCACCCAATAGGTCTTGGCATCTTTTTTAATGATGATGATTAGCAGTTTTATACTTAGCAAACAAAAAGGAGAGGAAAACCATTTTTCTACAAGCATCCACAAAACATGCTGAATTCCAGCAACAGCTCTAATACTTTCCAGACGGCATATCCACAGTGATGTTACAGCAGTCATCAGTGACCTTTGAAGTCATCCTGTGATCCCAGGAATTCGTAATTCAGTGACGGAAGCATTTGCTTGATCATGTGCAAACTCAATTTGATCTTTGGCAAATAAGTTTTAATTAGCAGCATTTGGGAAAGGCCCCAAGTAATTTGGTAACAATAGACCCAAACTTTCCCAAACAGGCACCCTTTAGATAAATTGCACTTTGGTTCCCATAATTCCCAATCAGCATGGCTTGAGAATTACGGGATATGAAAGTCAATATATATGCAAGGGAAGGCGGGAACAGATCATAGTGAGAAAGAAAATTTTATTGTTTAGTCAATGAAATGTGTTTGTCCTCAACAAAAAAGAACTGCTTTGAGTTGTGTGTGAAATGTTGCAATGCACAGTATTTTCCTCTTCTATATTTTCACTGCCGTGGACAGGGACTATCCAACCCTATCTAGACCATTGCGTAGAACAACTTTCTGTTAGGATCAGAAAGGGCCCAATTCATCCCAACCTTTTTGCCAGGATAGGAAGAATTTTAGTTGGAGGGGGGAGAAGGGAGGGTTTTTATACAATAAAAGTCCTACGCATTCTATAATTTGAAAAAGCCACCTGAGTTTGTAACTCAGTTTGTAAGTTTGTAACTAAGTTTGTAACTCAGTTTGTAAGTTTGTAACTAAGTTTGTAAGCCGCCCTGAGTCTTCGGAGAAGGGCGGGATATAAATGGAATTAAAATAAAAAAACAGTTCTTTTTATCTAAGGTTCTCTTTTGTGTTAGTTGTCTCTAGTGTAAAACTCCTTCACACCCATTGATTTTCTAATGAGAAGTCAATGTGGACGTGGTCAGGAAAAAAAAGAAGGGAGGAGGAAATTTTCCATTCCCCACATGCTGCTTACATTTCAAACATTAAATAAATATAAAATTGTTTCTATCAGCTGAACAAATATTTAACAAACACTCAGTTTTAAGAGTAGTGTTTGGGAAATCAACTCTGCACCTTTAAGACATCGGGAATGTATGGAAACTAGTCACCTGAAAGGTAAAGCAAACATATATTTTTTTAAAAAAAATAATCCACAAACATACCTGACAAAAGAGGGGAAAATACTGAATTGTGCCTTCTCATCTGTCTCATGCTAAACCTGATGTAATTTCAATTGTTGACATAACCTGCTAGTGTTTAACTTGCTTGCTTGCTTTCATTCATTCTTTCATTCTGGGTGTTTTGTTTTGTTTTTAGGACATCTGAGGGATTGTTATTGCAATTACAAAATTCTTTGGCTTTTAAGAGCTCATCAGTGTTGTCAGGGCAAGCAATTTGTTCCTAATAACCATTGCAGGCCAGCTCAGACCCTGTATTCTGGTAGAGTAAATGTTTACTCATTACATTCCAAACACTGAAGGTCACTGGTGGCAAAAAATAGCTGGATCCCTGTTAATGGGTGATTTTTTAAATTTTTTTTGCATATCCTTCCTTAAAAGTTTGAATCTGAATACTTTCAAAATGAAGAGTCGGAAAGACAGCCACACACATTTTTTAAGAAAGAAAATAATTTGTGATATAACCATGCACTCATGCAAATACACTTTGCCCTAACTCTTTTCCATGGTGTTTGAAAAAACTATCTTGCATGATTTTTACAGTGAGAGTCTATTCCAGCTGACAGCTCCATTTTATTTGACAGAACACTTTATATCCCTTTGACATGCAGCGATGAAACCACTTTCCCATAATATCCTGGTATATAACTTAAATTGCTTAAAGAGAATAAATATCTTTCCTCAATCAAGGGTGAAAAGAAATTAGCCAAATTCCTGTCCTTGAACATAACTGTGGCCTTGAACCCCATTAAGAAGATGTTTGTCCTTGCAGTTGGAATGTGGAAAGAACTTTACTATACATTTAGTTGGATTTGTTCAGAATTTAATATTTTGCACTGAACCTGAACCTGCTTATCATGAAGGTGTCTTGTATTGCAGCTTTAAGTACTTTTAACAAATTTTGAACACTTATAATCATTTGAAAGATCCTTCATAAACCTCCTTAGAGTTTCCTATTGCTAACTGACATGTAATTCATTGATAATGCATTTCTTAAATTATTATTACCCATTGAAATATTTTTTTAAAAAATATCAACTATCAGAATATTATACACAGAACTAGATACCCAAAGGGTTAGGAAGTAGAAAGACACAATAAAGCCAACAATGGATAAAGCATAAAATAGGCCTGTGTAATATACTTGAAAAAGTTATTTTCAAAGGAGGAGCCAAGTAGCCATCCTTAAAGTATTGAGGCTTTATTTTTTTATTTTTTATTTATTTTAATTCCATTTATATCCCACCCTTCTCCGAAGACTCAGGGCAGCTTACAAGCTTAGCAGTAGCCTTCATTCTATGTATATGCCGGCTTATTAGGGCTTTCACACACACCCCAAGCGGCATTATTACAAAGTCAGCTTAATTGCCCCCAACAATCTGGGTCCTCATTTTACCTACCTCAGAAGTCTGCCTTTGAATGCTGCAACTGGGTATGCTGTACAGGCACTGTGTTTCATTGGCAGCTTCAGTGGCTGTGTTACCTGTAACACATAACACCTTAATATACTTAAGCGCACTCACAGCCTGGAAAAACTGTAGAAGCAACTGCAGTCCTTCTTTCCCTAAAAAGTGCTAACTGCACATTAACAAGCTGGGCTCTGTGATCTTAGTTGATTAGAACTTCTGTTGGCAACTGCTGACTGAAACTGACCAGAACTTAATCAGTTTAACACTGAAGGCTTTTATTTTCATGGAACTGTGCATTAGTAAGAAAATGATTTTTTATTACCAGTTATCACCATCATATTTGCAAATGGCCACTATCTTGGGCAGTTGCTAAACTAGGACTATATTAGGGAACTTTAAAGTTTCAAAAGGATTATTCACTTGGATAAAGATTTGTGTGAACAACTTCTTCAGAGCAGTGTTGCAAAGCAACATGATCTCCCTTTTCTAAGAGGAAGCAACCATGTTTCTTCACTAAGAGACCAGAGCTAACAGTTCCAAGAGCTGAAATACGCTTTCTACAATTACACGGGGTATGCAGAAATGTCTGCAGATTACTGGAACCTTTGGTTAAGATCTCAAGGCAACTTAAAGTGCTTTGTCAAAGAGAATTTTTTTACAGTCTTGCCTCAATGGGAAGAATTACATCATCTTGTGATGCCATCTACTCTGCCCAAAATAGAAATTTTGTTTAAACTTAAAGATCTTCCTGAGAGAAACTCTGGAATAAACAAGCTCTTCAAGGAAGATACGGTTCTTTAAGCTTGCTGAGTGAAGCTATTTAGAACCTTAGAAATAATAATTGGCAGGTTGAACTGAATCCAGCTACAAAGCAGAAGTCAATGAAGTAACATTTGCCAAAGAAAAGGGGGGGGGGAGAGACAGTTCTGATCAGAACTCTGGCCACTGCATTTGCCAAAAACTTTGAATGCCAATCTCACCTGCTGGACATGAAAGCAGTCTAATCTGGAAATAAAAAAAGGTGTATATGATTCAGATAAAGGCTGTAGTTTGTTCTGGAAGCCATATTGAGATGTGCTTATTTTCAGTATGGGATAGAAACAAGGAAGTGGATGTAATTCACTAGGCCTTGGTATAAATTTCTGGCAGTCCAGAGGGTGGTGATGCCATCTGTATAACTCAAGTGTATGAGAAGAGCTTAAGGATTGAAAATAAGGATGTATAGTTTCAAAAAGGGACGCGGTGGCTTAGTGGGTTAGGACGCTGAGCTTGTCAATCAGAAGATCGGCAGTTTGGCAGGTCGAATCCTGAGTGCCACGTAGCAGAGTGAGCGCCTGTTACTTGTCCCAGCTTCTGCCAACCTAGCAGTTCGAAAGCACATAAAAATGCAAGTAGAAAAATAGGGACCACTGCGGTGGGAAGGTAACAGCGTTCTGTGCGCCTCTGGCATCTAGTCATGCCGGCCACATGACCACGGAGACGTCCTCGGACAAGCGCTGACTCTTCAGCTTTGAAACGGAGATGAGCACCAACCCCTAGAGTTGGAAACGACTAGCACGCATGTGCGGGGGAAACTTTACCTTTACCTATAGTTTCAAAACAGTTATAACTGTACAAATATTTAATCAGAAATATGTTACTGAAATATATGGACTGACCTCAGATATAAAATAATGGAAAAATGCATTGAGAAGTTGTATTTCAGAAGACCTGTCACCCATTTCCATGACATCTTCCATTTCACTGATCCTAAAGTGACAATTGCTAAATCTGCTGAATTCCGGTCTCTCTTTTCTGGCCAGAGAGGGGAGAAAAATGTTTGTGATGCCAGGATGATAACCTGAGTATAGTTTAAGGTCATGCCTAGATCCTGATATAGCTATATCTATAAATGTGTAATTAAAATGGACTTTGTAATGGACTATAGTTCATCAACTGCTAATTGAAATTTGGTTATTTATACATAATGTTCTTAAGTTTATTGAATAACAGTTGTGTGAGGGGGGGAGGATTGTTTTTATGGTAGATTTCTATTTTGTCCCAGTAGGATAACCTCACTTGACTTGGAAAAGAAAATGTGTTTTCTGTCCTAGAAATTTCTCCTCTAGCGGCAGGAAGTCAAATTCAACAGGTAAATACTGCCATCTAAAGGCCATCATTTGTGCTTGCATAATACCAACATGTACAACATAAGACTTTCACAGCTCCATTGGAGAGTGCTATCATATCAAATTTTAAAAAACTTGTAAGAATCTGTGAAACATTTCATCAGCCACAAAAAGAAGCAGTATTAATATCCTTTGCAACATGGAAGAAAAAAATCTCCAACAAAATAAAACATATTAAGACAATTATGGTTGTAAAGTGTTTTAAGTGAATTCATTCATTCACGCTCCCTTAGAATCTGGCTAATAATTTGGATTTATTTTTTTTACACTTTTCTAGATTCTACATACACTTATGGCTTTTATGGAAACCTTGATACCAACACAAAGAAAACATGAATACAAAACTAGGTGTGAATTTTCAATCACTTTTTTTTAAAGTGGTAAATATTAGAACAGGAATATGATTTTCTACGTGAATGAGACGTTCTAGATTTAGTGTGATCCATGTTTCTGAAAACAGGTTTGTGGAAGACATCCAAAACAAACTGAATTCATTGAACCTTAAGTATCTAACTAGGTAAGCTTCCTTTATTAAATAATTTCAAAACAGAACTACTGTTTGGAGAGGAATTTTTTTTTTACAAAAAGGTGGGGTATGTCATCTGTACAGAAGGGGGGAAAAACCCTACTGCAGTCATATTGAATTTTATCTATGTTATTGTCTCTTAATACATCTGAATTGCATCTGAAATATTCTTAAACTAAACTTCAAAGGTCCAAGTAATTCTAATAAATACATTTTCAATATGATATATAGGGATTTATTTGTGCCTTATTGCAGAGGCATCCAACTGTGGCAGTTTTAAGACTTGTGGAGTTCATCTCGCAGAATTCCATAGTCAGAATGGCTGGCTGGGGAGTTCTGGGGGTTGACATTCACAAGTCTTCAAATTGCCAAGGTTGAACACCCCTGCCTTATTGCAAATTGGAAGACAAAGGCACGCTCATTTCTCTGATACTCATAGAAATTTGTCTCATAAATGAGATAGGGTAAAGGTAAAGGTTCCCCCGCACATGCGTGCTAGTCGTTTCTGACTCTAGGGACTGGTGCTCATCTCCGTTTCAAAGCCGAAGAGCCAGCGCTTGTCCGAGGACGTCTCCGTGGTCATGTGGCCGGCATGACTAGATGCCAAAGGCACACGGAACACTGTTACCTTCCCACCGTAGTGGTCCCTATTTTTATACCTGCATTTTTACATGCTTTCGAACTGCTAGGTTGGCAGAAGCTGGGACGAGTAACAGGCGCTCACTCTGCTACGTGGCACTCAGGATTCGACCCGCCAAACTGCCGATCTTCTGATCGACAAGCTCAGCATCCTAACCCACTGAGCCACCACGTCCCATATAAATGAGATAGAACTGACAATTTTCTTATTTTGGATGAGTCCAGTAATCCTACAATGTGATGGTTCTCCAATAATTTGGTAGCTAAATCTCGTCAAGTCACATCTGCCAAAGAAGAAAAAAAGAGAGTACACATATGTTTCAGGATATATCCTTTAACTAACTGGAAGGAGGAGAAGAAGCACTCCAACTTCTGCTGGCATAACCTAAAGACCAAGGTTTAAAAGCAAATGAGTAACTTAGAGCCAACTCCTCTTTGCCCATCATGGTATACTTCTTTTGCAACCCTCCGTTTGATAATGCCAGTCCATGGATGCAACGGGGAACTTCACTATAATAGAGATGTGGGACTCTTCACTCTATCTGTTGGAACTTCTAAAAGGAAGCTGGCTGGCGAGTATACGTGTGCCAGAAGGCTTAAAATTTCAATCCTGGTCTCAAACATTGTGTTATATTAGCCTTGTAGTAAAAACTAGAATATTTCTGTGAAAATCTATTCATAAAATTGATCAAAAGTGGAGCCAGGTTACAATTTGACCCGGTCGCTTCTATTAAACATGAGCACGGGGTGCCATCATATGTTTTAATAGCTCTTTTTAAAAGAGTCAAATAGCATTCAGCTATTTCAATCTCTCATACCTATATATTCTTCCATGATCAAAGTACTATAAAGTTCTTTTCAGATAAACGGAGGGAGAAAAATGGGAGTCAAAACTGAAAAGAAATGGCTTTGGGAATAAATTGTTGCTATTATTCTTTTTCTTTCTCATTATAAGACTTTTCAATGGCATGAAAATAAGAAAAGCGGGAATCGAGCTTGGCTGCTAGAAACTAACCTCTGCAACAATGTGTATTTTTTAAATCATCTATATCTGGCTGGTGACTTAATGAGCCAGAGCTTACCAAAGTGGGCCCTGGAATAATTCAAGAGAGAACAAGAAAGAGGAAGACAAAAGGACATTATGTTTGTATCTTGAATTGTTTGTATTTTGAATTTTCCCAGGTGCTCATGCAAAATAGGTGCAGATGTTTTCAGCCAACGGATGAGTTACATTATATTGTTATAAATACAAGCTGTGTGCATGCTATCATCTTGCCACAGGTTGTAAAATGCCCTAAGAGATTACTAAGTCTTGAATTTTTAAATATAAAATACATAGACATTGTTTCAGTGATGAATGCTTATATTTCACCATTGTTGAAGGCGAAAAGTGTAAAAATGGGATGTGACTGTCAGGCATCATTACTGATTACTATGTACTGTACTATGGAAATTGGCCATTTAAGACTATGCATTCAAATACAGCTTGTTTGGTGTAGCGACTAAACACTGGATTAGAAACTGGGAGGCTGTGAGTTCTAATTCTGCCTTAGACATAGAAGCCAGCAAGGGACTTTGGACAGACACACCCTCTCTTTTCCATTGAAAGAAGTTACTGGCAAGCTATGTCCAAAACATGCCAAGAAAACTAAATAGACTTGTGCTTATAGATACCAGGAGTCAATGGTAACTCAATTGACCATGGAAATAATAATGCAAATGTTATGTTAAGTGAGATGTTCATTATCCCAATGGTATAATTGTCTATTATCACAGCTTTTCATCCTATATGTTGGCTTACAAAATACGTGGTTTGTATGGTTAGGTTGGGCAATATTTTCAGGGTGCCATGTAATTGACACATCATCGGTGGCATGTCTAGCCCATTCTCTTTGGTAAGGAACTGTCACTTCTTTCTCAATATTAGTCTGAATAAATAGTGGCTAGAAAATAAAAGCTTTTTGAGGACAGGGGCATAACTGGAGCTGCCCAGTCATTTTGGTGTCTCTAAATTCCTAATGAAAAAAGGATCCCAAATCCCATCATTGAGTATGCAGGAGCTATATTTACAGTATTAGCTTCTTATGGCAATAACCACTTACTTAAGCAAAGGTTAAGAACAATTAATATAAATTCATAGAACGAGAAGAAGCTGATATAGTCTTTTTAGCCCTCATGAAATTGGGGTGTGCATTTCACTTATATGGCACACAGATTGTTTCACTTAGGAAGGATTTAAATCCTTTTCAGGAATGTATCATCAAAAACTGCTCAGGATTCCTTTAGCTCCCTGCAAAGAGCATCAAAACATTGTTTAGAGCTACATAAAATAAGCAAAATAGTATTGCTTTGAGTTCCTGATGAGTGGGGGTGGCACATATCAGCTCTTCCATGTGATTTAAAGTCTCAGGAGTTTTCAAGAAGCTACATCTGAAAACGAACTTGCTTGATTCATGATGTTACTTGCCACCCACTTTCCTGCAATCTCAGATGAAAAGCCTACAGATTTGATATTTTGAAAGGGGGAATACGAAAAGGCTGATGAAATCTGTGGAGAAAAGCTGAAGAAATATTGGCCTGACATCATTCCTCTGAAGCCTAGGGGGAACGCGATCACCTTCAAGAAGCCGGGGAAATCTCTGAAGCAGGGGAACATTTGCTTCAGGGACTGTTGACAAGTAGGTAAAACATGTATCCAGGAATATGTTTCATTTCTGTTTTCTGTGATGTGCTGTCTTATTGTATTTCTCTCTGTGTGCAAGTTAAGGAACTGGGTGTTTAATTTCAGCCTCATTCAGGCTTTACTTTTATGATTGCAAAAATATTGGGTTTTCTTCTTTAAAGTCCTCTTGTAATTTGTAATAATAATAATAATTTGAAACCTCAACAGTGTTTTCTTTTTACTGAGGTTTTGAATGCAGGGCTCTTAATTTGTAGATTTCTTCAGTCTGTCCAGCATTCCATTTTCCTTCAGATTTCTCTTCCTTAACTAATCTGCAGGTTGCTATATTAGTGTGATCTGGACATCTCTGTAATTATCTTCTCCCACTGTGGATGTTGCATTAAATTAATGTTTAGTTTTTTAAAAAAATAAATCTTCTTTTTCTTGCTTTCTGTGAAATTTGTTTATATCTCAAAGGTGGAAGGGAGGGCTGAACCCTCGGGTCATCATACTTTTATACTACACAGTTGGGCTTTACTAAAATTATTCCAATCTTTACATTTTGCTTTTTTAATTGCCAGAAAAGCAACACAGATATCATCCCACCAGACTGCCGGACCACGAATCAACTCCACAGGAAGGTTAAAGTTGAGAATGGCTGTAATGACAGAACCGTGCAAGTTTGATAGTGCTTTCCCCAGAGGCATAATGACTCAGTGGCTTAATGATGCTGGAGATGGACTTTGCTCCAGAGCTTCGAGACCTAGCTTTGCATGACAGGGTGAGCTCTGTCATTTACCTCAGCTTCTGCCGTTCAAAAGCATATTATATGTGAGTAGATAAATAGATACCACTTTGGTGGGGAGACAAGCCAGTACTTTGTGCAGATAGTAAGAACAGTGCCAGTGCTGGATCTTTCTGGATGCGATGCTCATTTGTGAGGCAACTTTGGTGGAGGGAGAAGGCCCCAGATGACAGTGCAGGATGCCATTCATCTTTCTTTCTGGTGCTAAACTAGCGCACCCACTGTGGTGCACCTTGGAAAGCATGTGAGCCTGAACTAAACAGGCTAGCCGTTTTAGACAGCCAAACTACTACTTGCATTGTAGTCTCCTGGCAAATGTAACGTTGCCTTATGGTAAATAAATAATAATAAGCGCTTTCCTCCTCCCCATGTAAATTAGGGAGGAATACGCCTGAGTTGCTAACACATACTTGCTGCTTGCTTTGGATATAAGCTGTATTTTCCTCATCACCACTTTCTGTCAAGAATAACTTCTTACTCTCTACATCAGGGTATGAAAGTGCCATCTTTCTTCCATACTAGGGGATGAATGCCAGGTGAATCGCCTCCTGGAGGATAGGTGATTGCAGCAGGAACTACTAAAATGTCATCCCCAACCAAGAAGAAGAATGAGATGTGAAGGCCTTCGGGAGAAAAGATTTGAGATTTCTAACCTTCTCCCTTGTGGCTCTCAGCAATTTATATTTCTCAGGAAATTAGCTATTCAAGCATTTTTTAAAGTTCTTGATTTTTTATAGTTAGTTGTGAAATAGATTTTCAAAATGCTAAAAACTGGTTGGAAATCAATTTAACCTGACTGCCTAATGTACTTTATATGTAATAATACTGTGTCCTCCAGAAAAAAAACAAAGCAGTACTTGGGAGAAAAAAAGAGGCATATGTATGTTCTGCAATCCTCAGGTTTCTTATCAAAACATACCCACTGTGGTCTCCAGAAACAACTGCTGAAAAGATGGCATAAGCCTTCTGGTTTATATCAGTAAGAAATCGTTGATAGCTTCAGAATCAATAGTTTTCATGAAAAACTTTACATGTTTAATTGGTATGAGGCAGTCAGTTTGAATCAAGAGTACAAAAACACTATCCTGAAAATTTAATCAATACCTTGCATGTACTGATCTTTAGAATAGGGGCAAGAGTATGTTAGCATGCATGGTGATCCCTAGATTATAGATTCTACTTTGCATAGAACATGATGAGCATGTTTAAAGTAAAACTGGATCTTGGTTGTGCTTATTGGCATAAAACCAAAAGGTGTCAAAAAGTATCAACTTTATCATTACTGTTAATAGGCAATGTCACATACAGCATGAGTAGGACTAAGCTAGTAGCCTAGCCCACATCTTCTCTATCTTACTAAAGTCATTACATGAAAGCCTAGAATGATCAAAGCCATGTAAATTCATTTCATGAAAGCCTAGTGTGATCAAAGCCACGATGGGTTACAGAGCTCAATATGTGTAGCCAATCTGGCGATGACCATATGGAAGATTGTGACTTGGAGTGTAAGAGGAATAAACTATAAGTCTGTGAATTGAAAGAAAGGAAAATTTTGTTGTTGTTAGTTGCGAAGTCGTGTCCGACCCATCGCGACCCTATGGACAATGTTCCTCCAGGCCTTCCTGTCCTCTACCATCTTCTGGAGTCCATCTAAGCTCACGCCTACTGCTTCAATGACTCCATCCAGCCACCTCATTCTCTGTCGTCCCCTTCTTCTATTGCCCTCGATCTTTCCCAGCATTAGGCTCTTTTCCAGTGAGTCCTTCCTTCTCATTAGGTGGCCAAAGTATTTGAGTTTTAGCTTCAGGATCTGGCCTTCTAAAGAGTAGTCAGGGTTGATCTCCTCTAGGACTGACCGGTTTGATCGCCTTGCAGTCCAAGGAACTCGCAGGAGTCTTCTCCAGCACCATAGTTCAAAGGCTTCAATTCTTTGGCGCTCAGCCTTTCTTATGGTCCAGCTTTCACTGCCATACATTGCAACTGGGAAGACCATAGCCTTGACTATACGCACTTTTGTTGACAGGGTGATGTCTCTGCTTTTTAGTGTGCTGTCTAGATTTGTCATGGCTTTCCTCCCGAGGAGCAAGCGTCTTTTAATTTCTTGGCTACAGTCCCCATCTGCAGTGATCTTGGAGCCCAGGAAAATAAAATCTGTCACTACCTCCATTTCTTCCCCATCTATTTGCCAGGAATTGAGAGGGCCGGATGCCATGATCTTGGTTTTCTTAATGTTTAGTTTCAACCCAACTTTTGCACTCTCCTTCTTCACCCGCAACAAGAGGCTCTTTAGTTCTTCTTCACTTTCTGCCATTAGAGTGGTATCATCTGCATATCTTAGGTTGTTGATATTTCTTCCGGCAATCTTAATTCCAACTTTTGATTCATCTAGCCCTGCCTTTCTCATGATGCGCTCTGCATATAAGTTAAATAGGCAAGGCGACAGTATACAGCCTTGCCGGACTCCTTTCCCAATTTTGAACCAATCAGTGGTTCCGTGTCCAGTTCTCACTGTTGCTTCTTGGCCTGCATATAGATTTCTCAAGAAACAAAGAAGATGGTCTGGTATGCCCATCTCTTTAAGGACTTGCCACAGTTTGTTATGATCCACACAATCAAAGGCTTTAGCATAGTCAATGAAGCAGAAGTAGATGTTTTTCTGGAACTCTCTAGCTTTCTCCATGATCCAGCGTATTTTAGCAATTTGATCTCTAGTTCCTCTGCCTCTTCGAAATCCTGCCTGTACTTCTGGTAGTTCTCGATCCACATACTGCTGGAGTCTAGCTTGTAGAATTTTAAGCATAACTTTACTAGCATGAGAAATGAGTGCAATGGTGCGATAGTTTGAACATTCTTTGGCACTGCCTTTCTTTGGAATTGGAATGTAAACTGATCTTTTCCAATCCTGTGGCCACTGTTGAGTTTTCCAAATTTGCTGGCAAATTGAGTGTAGCACTTTTACTGCATCGTCTTTTAAGATTTTGAATAGCTCAGCTGGAATACTGTCACCTCCACTAGCTTTGTTGTTGCTCAGCTTTTCTAAGGCCCACTTCACCTCACATTCTAGGATGTCTGGCTCGAGGTCAGTGACCACCTCATTGTGATTATCAGGGACATTAAGCTCATTCTTGTATAGTTCTTCTGTGTAATTTTGCCACCTCTTCTTAATCTCTTCTGCCTCTGTTAGGTCCCTGCCATTTTGGTCCTTTATCATGCCCATTTTTGCATGAAACGTTCCTTTCATCTCTCCAATTTTCTTGAAAAGATCTCTGGTCCTCCCTATTCTATTGTTTTCTTCTATTTCTTTACACTGTTCATTTAAGAAGGCATTCTTATCTCTTCTAGCTATTCTTTGGAATTCTGCATTTAATTGGGCATATCTTTCTTTTTCTCCCTTGCCTTTCGCTTCCCTCCTTTCCTCAGCTATTTGCAAAGCTTCCTCAGACAGCCATTTTGCTTTCTTGCATTTCTTTTTCTTTGGGATGGTTTTGGTTGCTACCTCTTGTACAATGTTGCGAACCTCTGTCCATAGTTCTTCAGGCACTCTGTCTATCAGATCTAATTCCTTAAATCTATTTGTCACCTCTACTGTATATTCAACAGGGATATGATTTAATTCATACCTGACTGGCCTAGCGCTTTTCCCTACTTTCTTTAATTTAAGCCTAAACTTTGCAACAAGAAGCTCATGGTCTGAGCCACAGTCAGCTCCTGGTCTTGTTTTTACTGACTGTATAGAGCTTCTCCATCTTTGGCTGCAGAGCATATAGTCAATCTGATTTCTGTGTTGACCATCTGGTGATGTCCATGTGTAAAGCCGTCTCTTGGGTTGTTGGAAAAGAGTGTTTGCTATGACCATCGTATTCTCTTGACAGAATTCTATCAGCCTGTGCCCTGCTTCATTTTGTACTCCAAGGCCAAACTTGCCTGTTATTCCAGTTATCTTTTGGCTTCCTGCTTTAGCATTCCAATCCCCCATGATGATAAGGACATCATTTCTGGGTGTTAGTTCTATAAGGTGCTGTAGGGCTTCATAGAACCGGTCAATTTCATCCTCTTCAGCACCGGTGGTTGGGGCATAGACTTGGACTACTGTGATATTGAATGGTTTGCCTTGGATTCGAACTGAGATCATTCTGTCATTTTGAGGATTGTATCCCAGTATTGCTTTTCCTATTTTTTTATTGACTATGAAGGCTACTCCATTTCTTCTGAGGGATTCTTGCCCACAGTAGTATACCTGATGGTCATCTGAATTAAATTCACCCATTCCTGTCCATTTTAGTTCGCTGATACCTAAGATGTCGATGTTCAGTCTTGTCATCTCTTGTTTGACCACGTCCAGCTTTCCTTGATTCATGGATCTTACATTCCAGGTTCCTATGGAGAAAAAATCTTTACAGCATCGGACTTTCCTTTCACCACCAGACATATCCACAGCTGAGCGTCCTTTCGGCTTTGGCCCAGTCGCTTCATTCTTTCTGGCGCTACTAGTACTAGCCCTCTGCTCTTCCCCAGTAGCATATTGGATGCCTTCCGACCTGAGGGGCTCATCTTCCAGCGTCATATCATTTTGCCTTTTGGTACTGTCCATAGGGTTTTCATGGCAAAGATACTGGAGTGGGTTGCCATTTCCTTCTCCAGTGGATCATGTTTTGTCAGAACTCTCTGCTATGACCTGTCCGTCTTGGGTGGCCCTGCACGGCATAGCTCATAGCTTCATTGAATTACGCAAGCCCCTTCGCCACGACAAGGCAGTAATCCATGAAGGGGGAAAGGAAAATAGATATGTCGTATTTCTATGAAACCAAGAGAAAGATGCAGCAGATCTAGGACGTAATAGGTTGGTCCTGTAGAGTTGATGAATACGTGCAAAGAAGTGAGGGTGTAAATTTAAATATGAATAAAATGGCTGAAATGTAGATCAACAAACATGAACCCATTTCACTAACCTTGGTATACAGTATATGCATATGAAAGCAAGAACCTGTAAGTTGGTGACATTCCATGTTAAAATCCAGTGAATGGAAGTAATGGAAGAAATAGGTTTTAGGGCAGAAACATGCAACATTCTGAACAAATGAGTAAAGATTCAGAATGTTCAGATTCAGATTTATGGCAAAATAGAAGATGGTATTGGGAACTGCCAACCTAGCAATTCGAAAGCACATAAAAATGCAAGTAGAAAAATAGGGACCATTACGGTGGGAAGGTAACAGCGTTCCGTGCGCCTTTGGCGTCTAGTCATGCCGGCCACATGACCATGGAGATGTCTTTGGACAAGCGCTGGCTCTTCGGCTTTGAAACGGAGATGAGCACCAGCCCCTAGAGTCGGAATCGACTAGCACGCATGTGCAGGGGAACCTTTACCTTTACCTTATTGGAAATGTACAGAGAAAAAAATCTGGGCCATTCAGAAGCATGAAAATATGTAAGAATGGTGGTTGTTTGGTGAGCACCTGCTTAAAAGAAAGTCTGTTCTGAGTGAGTGGTTTAATCATAAGCTAGCTTCTGTTCCACAGTTTGACCAATCCTTTGCTCATGCATGCCCCCCAAGTTTTCCTAAAGGAAGGACCCAGCTTTCCAAAAGGCATTGCTTGTGAAATAAACTGCCCTAAATCTTGTAAAACCTTAATGATTCCTTTCTCAAAACCTTGCAGGAGGAGAAAAAGGATCCAGGGAGGAGAAGTATGGCATTCTTTCCCTAAAAAGCTTTGAAATATGTTCAAAAATATTTTATGAGGTCACACTAAAAGAGAATAATTGGAAGAAAAATTCTGCTTGTCTAAGCGAAGAGCACATTTGTAGCAGTGGGGTAAATGTTTTATCGATTGAGAAACTGGGAAACTCGAGTCATTACTCACCATGGGCTAAAGAATAATTGCTAATGCTCTAGCGGAAAGATTAAAAACAGTTTCTGGAAGTATTTCTTACAATGATCAATGGTGTATCATCCCAGGCCATTGGATCTTCAATAACATTTTTCCCTTTTGGGATGCAATCAATTTTTATAATATGATTCATTTGCCAGTGGGCACGCTTTCTGCAGACGATGAAAAGGTACTTATGTGCCTTATATTCTTGAGAAGTAATCATATATCGCCAAGGCTAGGGTTAAGATAGAAAAGATCTACCTGTATTCATCTCTCTCTCTTTTTAAATGGATTGGAGAAATAGTTGTAAGGGTAGCTGCTGGCTATTTTATTGTTTCCTACTTCTTTTTTTTACCCACTTACTTCAGTGCAGTCTTAAATAAATAATCATCATGAAACAGAGGCTTTTGCAGATTTTAGACTAGGCCTTCATTGACCTGTAACTACACAACCCTCATTTTCAAGAGCTGCAATAACTTCAAGAGCTGAGTTCTTATTAAAGCCTGCCACAAGTCTTCTGTTCTTCCGCCTTGCATTATAACACAAACTAATTGAAAAGCCAAATCCTCACTTTAAGATTAAGTAAAGGCAATAACCATTTGGATTTTGAAAAGTTTCCCAGTCAGAACATCCATTTACATGCACACCATTCAAAGATAATTTGATACTGGAATGAGGGCCAGATGACTTGATAAGCAATCAGGATCTCCAGCTTCAGCAGTATCAAATTATTATTTTTTTCACTGTGAGCAGACAGAGTGACTGCCAACATTTAAAAAACAGGGGCAGGGAGAAAGTTCATTCGGGATCTTCATGGAGTCTAAAAGCAAAGGAAGCATTCAAGCCACAGCACCATAGAACTGAAAGAGATATTAGAGGTTCATTCATCCAGGATGCTCTTTCAGTATTTTTGAAATAAAAGTGGTGGTAATTTGCTTATATATTGAAGCCAAGCAAATGTGGACATGTCCATATATGTACCAAGGCTCAAGTTGGAAATCAAGGAGGGTCTATTTGACTATACATTTTTTGTTGTTTTGTTTTAATGACCCCATAATCCCTTGCACTAGGGTTGGGGTGGGGGCAAATGAATATGGAGCTCAAGCATTACTTGCCAAACACCCTTCCTGATGCCTACGCCAAGTTTGCAGCAGTCTATTTGATTATATATAGTACCTCTTGTAAACATTTTGAATGTATCTATACTCATTTCATCATTAGAAGGAAAATCTCTTAATTTGATAATAGTTAATTAACACATGAAATACAAAGCCACATCAAGAACTGATTTTCCCCACCTCCAGTATATCTCTTGGCAAAAATTATGTCAAAGCCAGCACAGTTGAATGTGAAGGAAAAGTTTGTTCTTCTGCAGAAACTGGTAGAAATAAACCCAAAAAAAGGTTGCATTTGGTCACTTCTGTATAGAACTTATTATGTCAGGCTTTTCCAGTCAAGGATACATTAGGTGACAGCATTTTAAATAAATAGCTAGGCAGAGTATTGAACACACTGTGCGTGCATCACTTCATCAGAAAATCCTGATATATACTGTGTGATTCATCACTTAGGTCAAAGGAAGTTGTAAATTTAGAGGCCAAGCTTTTTCCTTATCTTGAAGCTTTAGCAACATAACTGTGATTTAAGATCTGTCCTTGAAAATCTATGTTCTTTTTTCTATGCCACTGAACCATCAAAGAATCTACCCCAATAAATGATTCATCCGCCATTAGGAAAATAACCAGGGCTTGTTAGGTAAAGGTTACTGACTAAACATAATGTGGGAATGCTAACTTTGATGCAAATTACAGAAACTTTCCACTTGATCTTATTATAGGACATGTAAATTTTTATGGATAGGAAAGGGTAATGCAGAAGCTGACAAAATGTTGGGATGATAGCCATAGAAGGCCTAAAATAGTGGGATCTAGTTATTTTGGGTAAGCTAACATGCCATTCAGTCTACCCTAACGCTGAACACCTTGTATACATAATGTGTAAACTGAATTAAATCAATAAAAAATAAACATTATGCACCAGGATAATACTAATCAAATATACAATCACAACTGCAGAAGAGAAGAATTAATACCATATTGACCCCTTCAGCTACTGAAACAGGTTTTAGTGTTTTTAATACAAGCAAGCTTAGGGCTAATTCTACAAAAGGACACAGTAAATTGTATGAGCTTTAATTTATTTGTTATGTACAATATAAGCTAGGCAGATATATTGATAGTTTTTCTCATATCCAAGCTTATATGGATCTTTCAATGAAACATAATTTATGGACACATTGCAATAACCGTAAACTTTAGATTCACAAGTATAATAAAAAAATTTCATTAATTGTTAACCTACAGTTAGGCTATCAATATATTTAACAATGCAATCTACAAAATTTACACTGAATTCTTAAAAATATACATAATAGCATCTCAAATGCCAAATGAAAAACATTTTTACATTCAAGTAAAAGAACGAACCAGGTTGTTTATGTAAACTCAAACATAACTCAGGTCAATAATCTGGCTAGTAGTTCACATAACAATGGCGTTACTTGAGCTTTTATCTGTCTTTCTTGCTGTTGAATAATATGTGGTTCGCCAAGAAAAAGTAAAATTTATTGTCTAATAATTGAAAAAGAGCACTGGAAAAATTAGGCATGAATTCAGTACAAGTGTTAGAAATAGGATGATCAGGCATGCCAGGGTGCTGGAAAATATGGTAGATAAACAAGCAGTCTCTGCTGTGAAGTGTAACATGTATAGAGAATTAAAAAAGTTGACTTTGATGGAAATGTGCAAGAACCATTACCTAGGCAAAATGGGCTGAAACTTTTTTAAAAAGTCCCGACAAATGATATAATATTCAGAAGTGGCTTAGGTTGATTCACTCTTATAAAAAAAAAAGAAGGAGGTACTGCACAACCAAACTTTTTAAGATTCAGTTATTATAGCCAAACTCATTAAAGGTAAGTTTTAGACTTCCTCTGAAGATTTCCTGGCCTGGTCTGTCTAGTGAGGTTGATAAATGAACACTAAATGGTGAAGAAATGAGCCATCTTTGAGAAATGAATAACAAAAATCAGTACAGTATCCAATCTTTAACAGGTAGCAGGTCAGTAATAAAATCCAAGGAAAGCATATCCCAAGGAGAAGAGGGATTTAAGAGATCAGCCCTGATGCCAAGCTGGATGCTATTGTGGCAAAGCCATAAAAATCTCTTTCCTCAGGGAAGAAGTGATCTATAACTGGCCATTGGGGCACAAGTCTACCCATTCCAAAGAAAAGGGGGGTAAATTGGAGTCATTTCTCTGAGCATAGGGGTCATCCTCCTGCTATGTGCAAATTTGCTCAATGAAGTGAAAATTATGCCTTCACAGTTCAAAACCAATATGTTTGTGCTTGAGGCAAGGGAGCAAATGCATCATGTTGCAGGATAAAGTAGAAAGGATAATCATAGAGGAAAAAATATTCACGGTGGCATGAAAAAATATCAGTTTGCTTGTTCCACAAGCTGTGTATGCAGAAGACACAAAAGTTAACAGAGAAGAAAAATTGCTCCTTCTTAATTTGGTGCAGTGTTAGTATCTGAATCCATTCTGAAAATTGTCACTGAGAAATTTTTTAGATTGGCTAGTTCAGGGGTAGGCAACCTTGGCTCTTTTATGACTCATGGACTTCAACTCCCAGAATTCCTGAGCCAGCCATGCTGAGGGGAAAGGGAAAGGTTTCCAAGCTGAGCCATGCTGCTGGGAGTTGAAGTCCATGAGTCATAAAAGAGCCAAGGTTGCCTATCCCTGGGCTAGTTCCTTCAAGGACATTGAATATTGGTATTTGTTGGGGATACAAGTGCCTCAAAACTAATTACGATCAAAGGATGTTTGAGGAAACTCATCCTATAGTTGACCAGATTCTGGTCAACCAATTTTCAATCTGTGCAGCCCACAGCCTGAACAAAAATTTGAACACAACCACATATGCCATATTTAACATTTAGCTTCTTCCACTATTGACTACCTGATGAAACAATCTGGCCATAAAATTTGTATAGCTGCCTACACCAGATCTATTGTGTTCCAAGAAGATTGTTGCCCATTTAAGAGACTGATTACAATTCCTCCTGAGAATGGCTGGGAAGCTTTTAAACCTTTCAGGACTTCCATTGTACTTGTCAATCAAGCAACCAGGGTTTGTTGTCACAAAGTTGTAAAAGGTTGTGCAATGACAGTTGCTCAATTTGATCCATCCACTGCACCGGTATGTCCATTTTCTGATCCAAGTGCCTAATTTATGCTGCCACCTCTCTGTGATTATGGGTATTTGTTACTGAAGCAAGATGTTTTCAACCTGATTAACAATGATCAGTGTTGCCAAGGAATTGATTGTTATAGACTGGATCAAAACATTCAAAGTGATTTGGATTTTTTTCTCCCATAAAATGGAAATAAGAATTACTGTAATTGCCACTAAGCTTTTCTCAGCAAACTTTAACTGGTACAGATGCTCCAAGATGCAAACCTATGGTAAGTAGGGTTATTAAGAAGGAAAAATGAAGCAAATTCCAGGGAGTATGAAATATCAAGTGCAAGTCCTCCGTTTAGTGAAATGAAGGTTCAGATTATTGTGCCTTTCCCATCAGTGTGATAAAATGGGCTTGAATCCTCTCCTTTTTTTGGATGCAAGAGATGGTTTTCTTGTGCTAACAAATATGTCTGGATCCAGGTTGTTTAGTGGCTTAGTGGCTCTCACACTAAGAACGAGTCATTCAAAACCACACCTGTAATTACCTGGCTAGTCAGGAAGAAAAATTATTAGGCAGCTAAGAGGTCAGTTTGGCGGGTTGAATCCTGAGTGCCGTGTAACAGAGTGAGCGCCTGTTACTCATCCCAGCTTCTGCCAACCTAGCAGTTCGAAAGCACGCAAAAATGCAAGTAGAAAAATAGGGACCACTACGGTGGGAAGGTAACAGCGTTCTATGTGCCTCTGGCATCCAGTCATGCCGGCCACATGACCACGGAGACGTCCTCGGACAAGCGCTGGCTCTTCGGCTTTGAAATGGAGATGAGCACCAGCCCCTAGAGTCGGAAACGACTAGCACGCATGTGCGGGGGAAACTTTACCTTTACTAAGAGGTCAGGATTAGCAGTATTGGTAAACTATCTTCCAAGGTCTCTCGCCTAATGCAACAAGATTCTTCTTCTAACTCTAAGGCATCTGGGCATTGCTAATTGCAAGAAGAAATCTCTCTTTAACTTGGTGCAAACTTTTACATTATACAGTCATGAGACAGAGAGCTATCAATGACAAGATAGTGGTGGAAGTGCAGTTAATTTGCTCTACTTTCCATGACAGAACACATGAAACACGAGTTCCTGTAAAACAGCCCTGAGCACAAAACACTCTTATGCATATAGCATTTTATGCTAGGAGTCTGTGGTCCTAGCCTAGTGGTTCCTAACTAGTGTTTTGTGGCATTGATCATTCACCACATAAGTCTTTCTTAAACAGACTGTAGAATCCATTGTCTCCAGAGTCTGTTAAACTTTAATGAGTGCTTTGTGCATGTTAGAAATTATAATATATGAGTCTATGTTCCAGTTTTAGAACTATTTATGCTACAGAAATACCACTATAGTGTAACATAAAAATTACTTATGGCATTTATTACCAAGAAATAAGACTTCCTCTCCCCAATGTAATGCTATCAATTTTGTGGCTTATTTTTTTCCAGATTGTATTCCTTTGTTTGCTTTGTTGACAATAGCAGTTGAAGATTTAAAGTACCTGATTTAATCTCTACACTGTCTATAGTGGTTTAAGATTTACAATAGCTATTCCCTCATCTCTAACTCTTGTTGTATAAGCATCTTTCTTTATTTAACATGTTTCACTGGTATGATACAATTTAGTAAAGGTCATATTTTTCTTGCTTGCTAGTTCTCTATTTAACTTCTGCAGCACAGGTGGATGTTCTAGAGGCTTGTTCTGCTGGGGAAGAGGGATTACATATTTCTCTGTATAAACTTAGGGACTACCAACCCTCACAAGCTTCAAATCCTTTTTTCTTTTAGTTAAGCCTCTGGCCAGTAATTCATTCTGCATACTGGTTTTCTCATTTGGTCATTAACAAAAACTAAAAGGAGAGAAAATGAAATCAATAACATTTATTGGTGAATCCCTTTGTGTGTGATAATAATTGATAACATCAACTGTAAAATTTAATTAAAAATTAATAAAGATATCCAGAGTAACCACAACAACCCCCCCTCCCCCAAAAATAAAATCCTGAGTTAATTTTGTTCAGTTAGCTAGATGTCTTTTTATTTTCACTAAGCAATCAGATTGAAAGGAAATGAGACGCATAAGTTTAGAGTTTTTCAAAAGATAATATTTTTTATTTTATTTTAATCCCTTTGCAGGAAAAAAATCCTATTTTGCATGAGCCAAGATAGCAATATTGCCAACACAGAGCCTTTGTTTTTGCTACAACTAAATATATATTGTGTGTGAATTTCAAAGAACAGTTACGAGTATAGATAACAGTAGATACCTTGCCTTCTATATTTCTAGAATCTGCAGTTACCCAATAGATTAATTGCCAAAAGCAAAATGTCAGATTAAACAAAGTGTTAAGCAAAAGGAACTCCTTTCCAGTGCATAATTATCTTCTGGAATTCTCAGCCACAATATGACTGAACAGCACTGGCTTAGAGATTTACAGAGGGAATAGTTGAAGATCTTCTGGAGATTAAATCCAAAGTGCTACCCAATTCTAATGCTATGTAATGAATAGTAAAGTAAGGGGGAGCTTTACTTTATTGTTAGCTGAGACTTATCGTGCACATAACCCATATTCAAACACAAGTTGAATATTCAGAGTCCCATCCCTTGTGCTGAAATACCGTGCACTATGACAGGGCTGACCTTGGATACAGAGGACGGTAGATACTGGAATGAGGAAGGAAGAATACTGTGTGACGTAACTGAAGTTTATCAGAAACACATTTTTAATGTACATAAGCAATTCTGCTTCTTCTAGTCATGCACTAGCATTACATTCAAGTATAAACATGTCCTTATAAGATTTTCTATAGGACCTAGCACAAATGTTGGCCTTCCTATTCCCACCTCCCATACTTAAGCAGGACCAGTATTTCAACAGGTGAATTACGTCACAATAAAAATTTAGCAGCTCCTCAAAAATTGCACTTTTGGATGTGCTTTAACATCAATCCCAGAGTTATCATTCTCTGGGGATAGTGCATGCTCTAGCTCAGAGATCCCCAACCTTTTGGGCACCATAGACCGGCTCTGTGGGGAGAGGTTTTTCCGTGGACCAGAGGGTGCATGGTTTTGTGTGCTGCTTGCATCTCACAGATGGGGCTTTGCTTGTTTGTATGGACTGGTTGCTGGCATGCCGCAGCCTGGTACTGGTCCATGGACCGGGGGTTGGGAACCCCTGCTGTAGCTGCATTCATCCATCTCTGGTTTATGAAATAAAACCAAGTCTGAGCCATACAATAAATAAATATGTGAATGAAAAACTAATTTTCAAACATGAACTTCAGTACCGAATGTGAGATTCTTTCCCCTTCAAGTGCTCAGAGAGGATATAAACACACCAATTCTTAAAGAGACACTCTATTTATTGAAAACGAAAAGGCTCTCAAAGGAATAAAAGATTAAATGCTAATAACTATGAGCTAGAAGTCTATACATATAGTGACATCATCCAAAATATATTAAGAAAAGCAGGGGTCCCTAATCTCTGGTCCATGGACCAGTACTGGGCTGAGACATGCCAGAAACCAGTCCATGCAAACAAGCAAAGCCCCATCCATGGAATGCAGGCAGTATATGAAACCACACCCCCTCTGGTCTGTGGAAAAACCACTCTCCATGGAACCAGTCCCTGGTGATCAAAAGCTTGGGGACCTCTGAAGTAAAGGATTCAAAGAATGGAGAGATATAACATACCACTTTACCTCTCTTCTTTTGAGGGGGATGATCTTGGGAAAAAGTCTTTGGGATGCTTGGAATTTCTAGGCTTTATTGTGCCAAGAACAACCTTTTCAAAAGGTTTTGTTGGCATTTTTACAAACTAAGAACCAAAAGGAATTGTCTCATGGTCTTATTTATATAAAATACTTATATCACCTGACATGAAATGCATGGCCCAAGATATATGAAGCCACTGGGCAAGATCATCCGTGGTTTCGGGGTGAGGTATCATCAATATGCTGATGATACCCAGCTTTTCATCTCCACCCCGAACAAACCCAGTGATGCCCTCGACGTGATGTCCCACTGCCTGGAAGCAGTACAAATCTGGATGGGGAAGAACAGGCTCCAGCAAAACCCGGCCAAGACTGAGTGGCTCTACGTACCGGCATCTCGTTTAGTCCAAGAGGTTTCATCTTTGGTTATGGGAGGAGAGGTGTTACCTCCCGTTGATAGGGCGCACAACTTAGGCGTCCTCCTGGATACACGACTCAGTTTTGAAGATCATGTAGGAGTTGTGGCCAGGGGGGCTTTTGCCCAGGTTCACCTGGTGCGCCAGTTGCACCCCTATCTGGATGGAGATGCTCTACGTACGGTCACTCATGCGCTCGTTACCTCTCGTATAGATTACTGCAATGCTCTCTACATTGGGCTGCCCTTGAAGACCACCCGGAGGCTCCAGCTGGTGCAGAATGCGGCCGTGCGGGTTGTGATGGGAGTATCCCAATACTCCCATCTTACACCCCTCCTGTGTGAGCTGCATTGGTTACCGGTTGCCCTCCGGGTGAGATTTAAGATGCTGGTTCTTACCTATAAAGCCATACATGGCTTAGGCCCGGGATATTTGCAGGACCGTCTGCTGCCAGGAACACCTTCCCATCACCCAGTGCGCTCACACAGGGAGGGCCTCCTCAGGGTGCCGTCAGCTAGACAATGTCGGCTGGCAACCCCAAGGGGGAGGGCCTTCTCTGTGGGAGCGCCTGCCCTGTGGAATCAGCTTCCCCTTGAGCTCCGGATGGCCCCAGATCTCCGGTCCTTTCGTCGCAACCTCAAAACATTTCTTTTCCATCAGGCTGACCTGGACTGACGATAGGGTTTTTTTAAAAAAATGTTTTTAATATTTTATCACTGGGGCTTGTTAGTTTAATCTTTTTTTAACATTTGTATTATTGTGTTTTATTGTTGTTAGCCGCCCTGAGTCCTTCGGGAGATAGGGCAGCATATAAGTCCCAATAATAAATAAATAAATAAATAAATAAATAAATAAATAAATAAATAAATAGCCCAAGATGCCGGTCCAGTCTCAAGGTAATTCAGCCACAGGGTAATGACCACCTGTTCAGAGACCATTCAAAGTTACAGTGACATTGAATAAATACAAGCAAAGTCAATGGGGAAGATGGCAGGGAAGGTTGTAAGTTGCTCAAGTAAGTCCCATCCACATGTGCACCCCTCCCCAGCCCCTCTGTGCTCACACTACGCATCCCTGCCAACTGTGCACTCTTGCACATCTCCCCCAAGCCTGCTTGCACTATGCCTACCTGGTCACCCATACAACCTCACACCTGGTAGCAGCCACCCCAAGCTTCACAGTACTTGTGCCACCCCTCTGCCACCACTCATGGACCCTCAAACACCCTCTCCTACCCCAGCATTAGCCATCCAAGCATCACTTAGTAACAGAAATTTTGGTCTCGGTTGCCATCATAATTCCACCACTACCTGTATGTCATTTTAGAAGATCTACAGTATATTGGTATTGTTAGAGGTGCAGCTCAGTACTCCAGGTGATAAATAAATTTGTGGAATATAAGAACTAGAACAAGAACCATGACAACTGATCCTTTCATTGTGCTAAACTTGTAAAGTCCTTTCAGTATTCAGAAGAACTTGACTCATCACTATCTCTATCTACAATGACAGGCAGAAGAGAGGAACAGTCCCCAAATCTCTGTCTGTTTATTCAAACTAAGTTTCACAGCATTCAGTGAAGCTTCCAAGCAGGAATGCATTTATACCCTAAATATTATAATATCTACCTTAAATAAATAGAAGTGTTACTAAACTCGACTGATATTATTTCTGAGTAAACATGCACCACTTGATGCAAGATTTTTGCAGACAACCATTAGAGGGCAGACAAGAGGTATGGGAAACTCTATGTTATTGCCATCTAGAGGATATCTTCATTTTTGCAGCCACATCTGGCAACCCTAAATATAAGATTGCATAAAAAGAAACAGCAGGCACAAAATATTTGTCTTACCTCCAGCATTGCACTTACCTAGAAAGAAGGTCAAAATTCCTGTTTTGTAGCAGGATATTGGCTACAACAGCCTATTGATATTTCTTCATTAGCTAAGTGTACACATGTATTTAACAAATGTAACTGTCTATCTAGAATAGCAGGAGGCAGCCATTTAGGTGTATACACACATTTTAAATTTTATAAAAATAATTCGGGAGTTTCATACCAAAATTAACAAAGCAGTGGTTTTCTGCAACTTCAGAGGAGGTAAATTGTATTTACATTCCCTGTGATGATGTTGGACAGGATCTGTAGTCAATACAGTCCTTCATTTTCCTACAGTTGCAATCTTCCAAGCCTATTGCTTCAGCCACTTTGCACATTCTTCAATTAGAGAGGAAGGATCCACTTGAGACACTGTTAATAAAAACTGCCTCTCCTGAAAATCTATTGCAGGGGTGTTCAGCCTTGACAACTTTAAGACCTGTGGCTGGCTGGGAAATTCTGGAAGTTGAAGTCCACAAGTCTTAAAAGTTGCCAAGGTTGAACAACTCTGGCCTATTACCTGGAGAACAGTGGCTTCTCGTTGTTCCAAATCCTGGAACAAGCTAAGAGATCTAAGAGTACAATGTAGCTTTCAGAATGCAATCAATGTGTTACAATCTTGGTCTGAATAGGATTTGTGTGTACATTTCTCCTGTTTCTATTAGTGCCAAGAACAGAGCGTTAAGAGACTGGGGGTGGGAGGCAAGGGAGAAAGGAGAGGAATGAGCATCAAAATAATACTTCTACGTTTTTTCCTCTGAACATCAAAGAAATCAAAGAGAAAAACAGAAATGTGGACTAGGCATGAATAAAACACTTTTGAATCCTTTCTTCCCAGTGCATCAGAGCAAAAGGGGGAAAATGTGAAATATAAAATGAAGCTTTTTCATTCAAAGCCTTTTTCCTTATAAGATTTATTCCCTCATATGGTTGGGAGAAAAGATGAAGCATCTATTTTCAACCACATTCCATGGAAAATGGAAGGGAGAAGGGGTTGTGTTGCTCAGGCCACTAGGCTATTCTCTCCTCATATTATCCTGTCTTAAAATATGCATTTTAAAACTTTGTGGCAGGCCCAGCCATGACAAAGCAGACACTAAAGGACATGGAAGGCATCCATGGCCCAAACCCACAATACCAGATGGAGAAGATAATTCACACTTGAAACTGTAAGTCCAAATATTGGAAGGAACAATGTTCATTCTCAAAGCTGAACTGGTTGTAGATACGTCTACCGAACTGAGATATAGTAATGGTGGATGTTGCCTAATTCAAAAGATGTTATTTATTTATTTATATTTCACATCCCTGAACCGCCCATCTCCCTCAAAGAGGGACTCAAAGATGCTACAAATACAACTTGAAAATAACTTTTCTTTTTCTTTTAAGGACCCTGTAATACCTTGTGTCAGGCAACTGAATGGAGCTGAGTGTTTACTGGCTGAATGTCCTTCCCGACTCCTACATGGAGCTCACAAACAGATATTTCCTTTTTTTGTGCCCAGAGAGAGAAATATCTGCCACTACCTAGGATCGAACTCACAGCCCCCTGCTTGTGAGGTGGGAGCTCCACCTCTAGGCCACCCACCCCAACTTGAAAATGACATAATTGTTGAATTTACAAAGAAGAAAGACTTCAGATATAAGGAATTACTAGATGCATTATATGGCGATTATAAGCAGCCAAGGTGATGCAGTGGTTAAGTGGAGTATTGCATGCAAACTCTGCCCACAGTCAAGAGTTTGATCCTAACAGTGCTCAAGGTTGACTCAGCCTTCCATCCTTCTGAGGTCAGTAAAATGAGCACCCAGGTTGTTGGGGGCAATATGCAAATAATGCTGAAATTGTAAACTGCCCAAAGAGTGCTGTAAAGCACCATGGGATGGTATATAAGTCTAAATGCTATTGCTGTTGATATATGCAAGATTGGCAAAACCACAAACTGCCCCAAATACCCCTTGAACCAGTGTATAACAATTATCAAAAATAATGAAATTTTTGACATTCAGCTTGGATCACCAGTATGTTTGACAGTATGTTGCTCATATCTATGCCTGAGAGGATGATAGCAGGAACAGGCTTGGAAAAAATGCAAGATTTGAAGAAATACACCTTCCAATTCTTTATGAAAAAGAAAATTCACCTCAAAGACCTCAAAAAGAACTAATGCTGAATGGCAGGGACTAAACATTGACCTACCACTGAGGAGAGCTGAAATTATAGCAGGAGGTAATGGAAATTATAGCATGGCGTAGCTAGAAATCTAACATCAGCAGTTCAGACTGCAACACTTCATTTTAACTGACATCAGGCTGGCAGTAAGGATCCATTCTGTGTATGAAATTTCAGTAACCAAGGTGTATCTTCATTAAAATGCCCTTGAAATATTGGAATAGGAGGTTATAAATCAATGATCAATATTATGCTGCTTGCTCTCGTTCTCCATTCTACACAATCAGCAAAGACGATCAAGTTACTAAAAGCCTGCCACATCTGAGTTCATTTATTGTATGAAATTCTTTTCATGGGTCAGTAGCTGGTGGCTTTGTTTTCTGGATCGGCTTAAAAGCAGTGATTCTACTTAGGTTCTAGCTTAAGGGGGAAATTTTAAAAAATGAAGATGCTGAAATAGAAATGATGGCTTGGAATTTGGAGAGGTTATCATCCAACACATCAAAATGGAAAGACTGATGCAAACAAGCTGGATATCATAGGCATATCAGGCTCCATCAGATAGTCGTGTCTTCAGTTTCTCAGATGTAGATATAAGCACAAATACGCACTTGTACTTTAAAATACATCATATTTTTATTTACATGTAAACATGTATAGTATTTCAACAATGGGCTTCAAATGCAGTACTGTAGTTGTTCAGACTGTATGTGTGTTTGTGGGTATTTGCTATTAGGAATCTAGAACCATGGCATGGCTTTCAAAGGGGAAAAGAAAGAGAAAATTAGTCACTGGTTTTCTCAACTGAAATAATATATGTGATTATCTAAAAAATGGCTTTCCTAAGAATTTAAGATCCAGGATCTAAAACTTTTACCTATTCCATTACATTCAAGGATTACATGCAGATTCCAATTTTGATCTAGGGATTTCTATTTCCTCTTCTGGGTAGCTTGTAGGCCTCGAACTGAGTATGTATATGAAGACATGGTTAATTCTACGAATGCATCATAAGGTATCCGGATTTAATGGCTTCTATGGTAACAGAGTGAGCGCCTGTTACTTGTCCCAGCTTCTGCCAACCTAGCAGTTCAAAAGCACGTAAAAATGCAAGTAGAAAAATAGGGACCACTATGGTGCGAAAGTAACAGCGTTCCATGCACCTTCGGCATCTAGTCATGCTGGCCACATGACCACGGAGACGTCCTCGGACAAGCGCTGGCTCTTCGGCTTTGAAACGGAGATGAGCACCGGCCCCTAGAGTTGGAAACGACTAGCACGCATGTGTGGGGGAACCTTTACCTTTACCTTTTATGGTGGTTGTAGAAAGAGCAACAACATAATAATCAGCCTGGATGAAAATGTTCATTAGTTGTTTTTTTTTTAAAAAAAAATCAGATTCTACAATTAATGATAAGATCACTAAAACCTTTCAGCACTTATAAATATCGGAGGAGCAGGCAGCACTAAGACAAATAAATATATTCTAATAGTAGACAAGGAACTTCTCTAGGCTGTGTACTGTAACTTCCTTCATGAGGTTAACAAACTACATTAGCCATTCATCCATCTGTGGCTCATAATTAATCACTTGTTGAAAATTACATTGTATAATAAATGAGAACAGACATGATTCATTAAAACTTCTAATTAATTCTATTTAATGCTATTTCATAGTTCATTGATAAGTGCTGAGAGAGGGATTACACTGGGAGAGATTTGATGCATTGTGGCTGAAGAGGTAAATAGAGCAAACATGATCTGGAATGAAACATGGACATGATGGCAAATGAAAATGTCAGATGTTTATCTTGGTTGTGACTGGTAGCACTGGAAAATAACATTTAAGACCCAGGTAGAGCTCCTGTTGTTATTTCTTTTCTTTTTTAAATGACTTATATAAACCAAATGAACCTGAGCTCAGATTTGACATTTAGCTCTTGAGCAGGCAGGATTTTGCAACCTTTCGGTTTAAAAGTCCAAGAAGGTGGAAGTGTGTATCAAAGCTAATGACTTAGATTTTTGTTTAACGGAAACTGAGACAAAAACTGGGATGAGGAGACTTTAAAATAGTTTCCTCTCCGGCAAAATATTCCATCTAGCCTTTTTCAATATTGATTTGAGGGAAGTGCTTACAGCAACCCATACTTCACTGAAATTGAGTAATTATTCAAGGTGGGAAACAGGAGAAAAGAAACTGGAGTCTAGAACTGCCAAGGGTCATCATGACTGACAAATGTTATCTGGTATTTCAGAGAGGACTCTTAGATTCAGTGGACTAAGTCTCCTCTTACAATTACAGAGTTCTACGATTCCAGAGTCCTGTGATTCATAGAAGATATCAAAAATTAATATGGAACTTCTTGCAGGTAAAGCAAGGGTTTCATCAAGGAGCTGCTTTCCCTTGTCAGGGTTTAAGAAATTTTGTATTTGTGGCCATAAGACTGAGAACAGCTGTTTGAGCTATCAGGCAAGGATAGCCTGCCTTGTCAAGAAGAAACAAGCCCTTTTAGAAACCAAGCTTGTACTTTATCACTAAAATATGAGGCGCTCCCATATTTATTCTTACTTACCTTGGGTGGGAGAGGGAAAAAAAATTGTTAGTTTGTTTTTTAATGGGGATATGGGAAGGTCTAGAAATTCATGATAGTGCCTTAAGGCTTGCAGTTAGCTAAATCATTAATTTTAACCCTTAAAACTTCTGAAACTCTGCCCAAAGTAAGCCGTGTTCCACTCCCTCTTGTAGAATGGTCTTCAGTGTACCATGCAAAGCCATGCATGAGTTTCCCAGTGATAGAAGCTGCACATCCCAACTTTAAGAAATACTGACTTGTGGGAATAATGTGCGGATGCTAATGGTAAGAGATTTTTTTTTTAAATGTGTCATGCTTTGAGTGAAAATCTTCAAAGCTGCTATTTGCGTTAAGAGAAACTACACCATTGGTGCTCCCGATAGCTTTTCTTCAATGGAAAAAGCTTGAAAAAGCAGGCAATTTCACAAGGACAATTTATTTCTTTTTCCTGGCATAAGTAGAAAATAACTCTGCTTCATCTGAAACATGATCAAAGTTCTTACTTTTATCTTAAGAGTTGTCATTTTAAAATAAGTCAGTATGCGAATGGACCATAATATAATATGTGGTACTCATATTCTCCACTTACCTAAACTGCTCTGATTGGAAGAATATGGAAAAAAGTTTTTTTTATCTTTTTATGAAAGAAGATTCCAGAAGGCAACTTATTCTCATTTCAGTTCACATTTGCATTAAACCAATTCTATTTCTTTAAACCCTGTTTAAAAAATTCTCACATGCCATATCTGCATTTCTCCTCAGATACTCCATTAACTCTCAGTCATAATGCTTTTTTTAAAAAAAATCCTTTAATTTATTATACTGTGTCATTTTCATTTTTTAGAAAAATAGTAAAATGAAAGTAAAAGAAGCTGAATAGTACTGTAATATTTCAGTATTGGTCAATAGTTCTGTCATTCACTGTATAAATAAGAAATGTCATGAGCATTCAAAAAGAAACTAAAAGACATTTCTAGTTTCACAAATCACATTTGTTTAGTACTTTAGGTAGTATATCCAAAACAAAATTAAACCATTCAAGATGTGGTGATTTTTAATTATGCTTAATCTAGTTGGGGATTTCAATGAAGTACAAGTGTATAATGTAATCCTTGACTTACAACTGGTCACTTAACCTCCACCCCATCCCACCCCATGGTCACACATTTTTTGCCAGTTTCTGGCAAAAACAACAACAACAGCCAGTCAGAAGACCTATTTAAAACCAAGGCATTTGCTTAACAACTGTGGATTTGCTTAACAACCACATTGACTTGCTTAACAACAGCCACAAAAAAGTCATAAAATCGAGCCTAGTCACATGGTGCCTCAACTGGCAACTATAATGACTTACAACAGGAAATCCAATCCCAATTATGGTCATAAGTTGAGGTAGTGCTGCTATATTTGTTCCTCATGTGGTCTCAGTAGAGATCAGGGACTGCTCACTGGAAATTCCATTGCCAATATTCACCCATTCAACTGCAAGCGATGTTTAGTTTAACATGATGTCAAAACTGGCAAGATGGTAGAAGGAGCATTGTAATGCATTTATTAAAGTGATGGGCCTTGCATCACACCCCTTCACCATATCACTAATGTCCCACACACAAACACACACACACAAACACATATGTTGCTGCCAATGTCCATCTATTTTCTTCTCTAGCACAAACTAAAATTGACCTGGGCGGATGTTTATCCCCAGCAAAAGTATGGCAAAGAGAGACAGTGCTGACTGTTTGTGGAAGTCAATAATATAAAGAATAAGCTATTTAACAGTGTCCCTTAAGTTGCAAATCATAAAGAGAAAACCAGAGCCTTTGAAGTTAATAGATTTCTGCTACAAATCTCATCAGTCCCAGGCAGCCAGCCCTGCAAGACATTGTGGTGCAGTAATTTTCACCTCAGCAACATTATAATGTGTGGACTTCAGCTTCCAGAAGTCCCCAGTCAACCTACTCAGCAGTAGGTAAGTATATCTAAAGTAAAGGTAAAGTTTCCCCCGCACACGCGTGCTAGTCGTTTCCGACTCTAGGGGCCGGTGCTCATCTCCGTTTCAAAGCCGAAGAGCCAGCGCTTGTCCGAGGACATCTCCGTGGTCATGTGGCCGGCATGACTAGACGCCAAAGGCGCACGGAACACTGTTACCTTCCCACCGTAGTGGTCCCTATTTTTCTACTTGCATTTTTACGTGCTTTCGAACTGCTAGGTTGGCAGAAGCTGGGACGAGTAACAGGCGCTCACTCTGCTACGCGGCACTCGGGATTCGACCTGCCAAACTGCCGACCTTCTGATCGACAAGCTCAGCGTCCTAACCCACTGAGCCAAAAGAACTGATCAGGTCTCCCAAAGCAGATCTGAGTCTCTGACCCTGTAAAGGAAGTTGGAGGTGTTACTTTAAAATTAGTCTTTACACTGTTGCTGCTACTTCTGTGTAGTAATATTTAAACTAAGATAAGACCACAGAGATTTCGGTTTAATAAAAATGAAACCATGATTATATGGTGTGTGTTTTTAAAAAAAAAAACACTTCCTCATTCAGAAGTGTTTATAAAAACATTTCAAGTTATATGTCAAACCTTGAAATATGCATGCGTAAGAAGAAAGAATTCATTTCTGGTGATATTAACTAAGAAATAGAGCCTTCAAATGGCCATTTTGAACCCACTGCCCATTATTTTAATGCTGCTCTGTATGTTGGCATTGCCAGTTAGCCACCTAATTAGGCAAAATGACTTGTCTAATAAATATGATCCTGTTAATGACTACCAGATGCCCACAAACAGCACCCAGGATCCTTGTGAATGATGGTTACTCTAAATCTGCTATTAACCACTTCACAGCAAGGCAAACCTGACCTGTGAGACACACAGTGCTGGTTGATCCAAAACTGGAAAGAGTAAAGTCTCAAAAAAGAGCACATTTGACTCTCTTTTATTTTTCCACTGCCATCCTTTCCTTGTTTTTCATGAGGTAATTTTCATTCCCTTTTGTTTCTAGGAGTGATGTTTCCACTGCCCTACCCACCTTCCTCATAAATGGTAATGGACAGTAGTACAACGGTACAAGCCAAGGTTGATAGGCTTTAGGGGTGTTATTTATCTTCCCTTTGATATAGCACCTTTGAAATCAGAAAATGATTCTGCAGTACAGTAAAATTTCCAAAATTGCAACCTTGGCTAAAAATGACTGGAAACTGATTGGTAGAATACCACTCTTGGAAATGAAACTTTCAAACATTGCCTTTCTGAGAAACAGTCCATAAAAATGGTGAGACTTCATCTGAAAACTACTAAATAGCCAAGAAGTAAGAAAGCTGTTTTTTCACATTTATGACTATCCTTACATCAAGGTCTTGCTATCTACCACATTTTAATTTCCAGAAAACTATGCAGGCCTATCCAATCTCTCTCCTACCTCTGTTCCTTCTGTTTTCACTCACTGCCAATCATTTGACTCTTCTCCAAAGAAACAGAGCCTAGAGGAGGGATTCGAAATCAGCAAAATGGTCATTGCAGCATTTTAATTGAAGACCCAGGCCTTGGTACATGCTTGCAATGTCAATGCATGTAGAAAAGGATGGGGCTTGGACTGAGATGCCATGATTATTCCAATCTTTTATTCTGATCCTCACACATTCAATTGTTCCAGTGGGTGATAAAGGCTAATAGATTTTATATACTCTGAGGATGCTCTTGGATAGTGGTGGATTAAAAAGAAAAACATAAAGTTAACACTAATGTAGCCACTCACTGTGGATGCAAGAGAAAAAAGATATTTTCACAGCATTATTTGGTTAGATGTAAATCAAAAAATCCCACTTACAATGGCTATTTCCCTACTTTATAGAGGACAATCTTTTGAATGTACTTGAAAGGATTTTTTGTACTTGAAAGGATTTCTAAGACCCTGTGAAGCCTCAGTTCAAAAAATTTAAGAAGGATTCAATTAAGTTCCAAATTCTGAGGCATTCAATATATTGAATCAAATTGAAAGCATCAAATTAGATTCCTGAAAGAAATCAGCATAACTTAGTTTTCAAAATCAATTTGAATTGCCCAATCAATAAAATCAAGTATTAGAGTTGGATCAGAGCCTGACATCCCTACTGTTTTACCCAAATACAGACTAAAGACCATGAGGAGGAATAGAATTTTTGCCAAAAAAATAGTTGGCACTTCATCAGAAAATGGGGCGCTCATGCTATTCACTACTTTACAAAATTGCTTCATGTAGAGTAACCATGGATCACTGTAATGAATCACTGTAATTTATGACTTCTAGGGTCCAAAAATGTTTATTAACTTCATTAAAGTTCACTATTTAAAATTATTTGTTTAGTTATTTAGTCTAATATAGCAAGACTAAAATCATTGTCTTCTTATAAATGTAATGGACTCAAAAAGCACATATATTACAAAAAAGAAAATAGGCACTCATGCAAGTCTCCTGATTATCATGCTTTCGCTTATGATAAAATGTGCTGTATTTCTGTTTTATTTTACATACAAATTAGCATAAGTATTACAAAATAGATTATTAGTGTATACATAACTAAATATTCTGGCTGTCTACTTCTTTGATAATGTGTAAGTAATCATTTTATTCTATCTTGTCAAAATGGTAGACCATCTTTGGCTAACAAAAAGGTATTTAGCTTCACCTACATGTTAAAGTTATGTTGGAAGTAAATAAATTGGAAGAAATAAATTCCAATTTGTTCTTGCTAAATTCTGGTTAATCCAGTTCTGGTGATTAACTGGCTCTTAAAGGGGCATATTAATTTCATTTGGTTCAGTTCTGAATAAAAATTAACAAAAGGGTCAACTTTCAGAAACAATATAACACATTTGTTCATTCAGATATTACAGTTTGTTTAATTGAAAAGTCTGGGTTTGAATCTCCATGCCTTCAGCAATATGCATACAGTCAAATTAGGTTACTATACTACCTATTTCAGTTCAGATGGTCTCCTAATTATAATGGATTCACACCAGTTAGCTATAATTTTACTAGGAATATAGGTTAGCAAGTATGAGTGAAGGATTTTTCTTTAATCCATTTGGTTTTAAACTTACAAAAAATGCCAGTTTCTTCATAAACCAGGTAGGGGAAATGGGGGGGGGGAACTGAATGAAGACATCAAATGGACAGATTTTTTTTTAGATCTTCTAGCTCAGCATCTTTATCATTCCACATATTGTTTGCCACATTATTTTATACTAAAAACCTAGAGACCCTTTTGAGTCAGCTAAACAACCTTATAGGCAAACCATCTCCATGAAACAGGCAGAATGTCAGAGAAACTGTGGAAGCCATATTCATTTGGTAGTTAGACTTTCTGACACCAACAAAAATAATTTTAATCATAATTTAAAACCCAAACCAAAAGGAAGGAAAGGGTGCAGGAACTAAGTGAGGAAATGAATAATTGCTTGGCAGCAAGCTTGCAGGGAGAGAGCTGACACCATACAGCACATATTTCATGAATAATGAGAGGAGTCACAGCAATGTGCAATCACTGCCTATTGGGTCAGAAATTTCACATTAGAAGATCCATCAGAGCAGATCGGTGTCATAAAGACATTCTCCCCTGGGCTAAACCTGCTTTCATTCAACTGCCAGCTCTTACTTTCAGAGGTACCAGAGGAAAGAGTTGCCAAATGCTTTGAACTATGGAAAGTGTCCTATTATTTTATTTAATGATAATGGGGACTGTGTTATTATGCATTATGTAGACATTTGTTATGCAATCTTGCTCTGCCTGAGGCCCTCCAAATGTATGTGGTCATGCAGGCTAGGAATTCTGGGAATTATAGTCCCATTCCATTTGGGAAATCTACTTTACTCAAGCTTGTCCACACCGGCCCCGCCTCCTACTGTTTACCTTGCACTGTTCTTTATCTGCTCAGGAACTGGCTATGCCTTAATTTACCTAACATCCTGGGATGAGGGATGATGCTCTAAATATCATAGAATGCAGCTCTGATACATCAAATAGATGGCCAGTTTCCCATCATTTCTGTCACAACCAATTGATTTGGTGAGGTTCAGCTCTGTATCAGGATCAGGACTCAATCAAATATTGCCTTCAAGTGGCTTATCTTCCTGGCTGTGTTGATCTCATGTGCTTTTGGCCATAATCTTAAATATGCCTGTTTGTGGCAGGAATTTCCATTGAATTCAGTGAACTCAGATTATTCTGACCACTATAGACCAATGAAAAACTTGGTCCATAGTTCCTCTGTTAGCAACTGGTAATAATTCATCACAGGTAGTATTCATTTAATAATCAGCCAGTTGCTGTTTTGGTTACATGTCTTCCATCTCCAGCAATACCTGAGCTCAATGAGATTGTCTTTGCCATGCATTAAAAAAAATCAGCTTTTGTGGGCTTAAGGGTTTTTTTTTCTCTCCCTTTCCTCTATAAACACACACCAGCTGCCTGAAATCCCTGCCTGTGGTGAAGAGGCCTGAATTATTCATCACTATACTAATGGCAGGTGATGAGATCTTTTCGCACCACAGCCCTGTCAGGAGGTGTTTATCACTCTGTTTCACTGGCAGCTCAACCATTACTGCAGGGCCAAAAGACGGCCCTTTCACACAACCGTGACATGTATCAGTAGACATAGCACTTTAAAGATTCACACACACACACATCTTTTTTCTTTCCCTGAGAGGTCATCTGAAGGTTATTATGAACAAATTATTTCTTCATTTCCGCTGACTGAGTAGAAAGCCTTAATGATCTGTCACTTAGCAAGAGGCTGCCTGTTCAAACATAAAGAATGGCACACTGATGGGCTTCTAACTAGAATCGCTTCATTTTAGCTATTCTCTTGTCAAGCATGTTTCCAAGATACAAGCAGGATTTACATATTCATGAGCCTCAGCAGACACCGATGCTATGAGATGGCCTGTCTGATAATGGCATACAAGTTTGTACTGTGTCCTGGAGGCACTCAAAGTCTATTAGGCAAATAAACTTGATTCTGTTCTGTACTTCCTAGGTGGCTTGCTTGATTTCAGTGGCAGCTGAAGTCAATATTTGCATACAGCCCCCCCCCCATCCTCATGTCTCTTTCCAATGTCACTTCATTTTGTAAATTTTGTTCTAGAAATTGGGCATCTCATTCAATTTGATTAGGATAATTGCTTTGGATTTTTTTTCCCTACAGGAAAGAGAGAAAAATAATCCAATAAATTTGCATGGTTGGGATGCGGAATTCTGAGACAAACCTGAGGCACGAAGTTGTTTTTTGTGTAGTCATCTCTTGGATAATCTGCATCTTCCCAACATCAATTAAATCCCAAAGGAAGGCATTATAAGGGAGCTCCTTCCAATGGGAGCATGAACTGGGAAGCAGAGATTGGTAGGAATGCTATTGTATGTTGGGTACAGACGTAAACAAACTAGAGGCAGTTGATGTAGTTATCCAAATCTTACTCCAAACAAAGCAAAGAAGGAAAGATGCATAGGGCTTAAGGAGTGATGTGTAAAATGAGCATTCTAGAAATGAATGGATGATTCTTGAATATCCAGATAGATAGTACCAAGACCCCCAAAAATGATGGCAAGGGATAAAAGAAGGAGTAAACTATTCATTTAAGCCTTAATTCCAAAGTAGCAGTGGTCAACCAGTGGGCAAACCTAATTAATTGCTCTGCATTCATTTTCTTGGGAATTTCTCTGCAGTATATCTCTGTACACTACATTCATCTCCAGGCTGTTCCAACTGATTCTTCTAATGTACTCAGATGATTAGGACTCTTATTCCATCTAACAAATTACAGGCAGTCATCAACTTACATTGGTTCATTTAATGACTGTTCAAAGTTACAATGGCATTGAAAATGTGACTTACAACCATTTTTTATACTTACAACCTTTGCAGCAGCCCCATGATCATGTGATCAAAATTCAGATTCTTGGCAACTGGTTCATGCTTATGGCCGTTGCTGAGTCCTAGGCTCATGGGATCACCTTTTGTGACTTTCTGACAAGCTAAGTCAATGGGGAAAAGTGGTTAACAACCGTCTTACTAACTGATCGACTATAGTGATTCACGTAACAACAGTGGCAAGAAAAATCATAAAATGGGGCGAATCTCACTTAACAACAATTGTGATCATAAGTCAAAGACTACCTGTACTCAGCCATGCCCTGTTTGGATTCCTGAACAAACTTAGGGACTTTCCACACTGTTGAATTGAAAAGCTAGCTGCTCTTCCTTAAGTTGGCAGAAAACTATGTCAATGTGAAAACTGTAGCTGGTGATCACTAACTTGCCTCCACTGATCTATTCCAAATCTCTGCAATCACTGGACCTTCCACCATGGCTGGATGAGGAGTTGAAGACCACAAGTCTTACCGTTGCCAAGTTTGGAGACCCCCTGGCCGAGGACAATTTAGAAGTTGTGGGCTAGAAAGAAGATAAAGGCAGCATCATATACCACCAGCAAAAAAGAAGAAGTTGCCAGGGCATGTTTGTTGTGCCATGATCAGGTACAAGTGGGAAAAGGCCCGATCTATGGAATATGGTCTTAGTAGATGTCATAGGTTAATGGCAGCATGTCTTCATCTGCAAGTAGGGACAAGTCTACCACAGTGCTTCTCAAACTTGGAAATTTTAAGTTGTGTGGATGTTAATGCCCAGAATCCTCCAGCCAGCTCCTAGGACAGGTACAGCCACTTGTACCTGTCCTAGGGTGCCAAAAAATTACATTTGTCTATCTACCTCTTGATTTCTGGGATCAAGTCTCGTGACAATCTATATCTCCAAAGTTACTATGAATGAAATGAAGAGATTATTTATCTCCCTGCTCTTTCAGTTTCCAGATACTAGTTGAAGGACCTTTTTAAATTTCAGTCCACATTCCCTGCTTTATTCCGCACAGGTTGCTTGCAGGAAGGGCAAGTGCTTTTAAATTGCCTTTTTTATTGTTCTTTTTATTACATTTGATCATTAGATTATCTAAATATTGGCAGGTGTTAAAAATATATTTGAACAATGTTTTGTGCATATGTTACGTGGGATGAAAAATGCTGATATGAACTGCAAGAGAACAATATTTCCCCGCACACACACAAACATAAAAAAAAAAACCCGCTAGCAATCAAAGGAAGCAGGAAATTACATTCCTGCTAAAGCAGACTCTGAAAGATCATATAGGTAATAGAATTCTGAAAAGTTCATATGTGTCTGCAAGACAAAGTAATATACACTTCAGTGGATTAGGAGACATAGTGTTGTACTATAGGGGGAACAATCCATGTGAGGAAAAAAATGCAATGAAATAATTAAAGAATTTAATGCCAAGTTTCTCTTCCTTTTCCTCCTCCTCTTTGTAAACTCAGAATATAACTTCACAAACCTTTGCTCTGTCTGTGGGAAAATGCAGCAGTCAGATCATCTTAGACATCCCCAACTTGGTTCCCTCCAAATCTGGTGTTCTTTAGGGATGGTTGGGGTGTAGTACAGGTAATCTTTGGCTTATGACCAGTTGCTTAACAATCATTCAAAGTTATGATGGATTTAAATATGACACTATGGATCAACAATGAACTGGACTCTCTTAAGATAACTGATGAAGATTGTGGAATAGACTTGCTATATTCATTCAGAAGACAACTGTTAAGAGATAATAATAATAATAATAATAATAATAATAATAATAATAATAATAATAATAATAATAATAATAATATGATGATGATGATGATGATGATGTTAGAAGGGACCTTGGAGGTCATCTAGTTCAACCCCCCTCTCAAGCAGGAAACCCTATACCATTTCATACAAATGGCTGTCCAGTCGCTTTTTAAAAACTTCCAGTGTTGGAGCATTCACAGCTTCTGCAGGCAGGTTGTTCCATTGATTAATTGTTCTAACTGTCAGGAAATTTCTCCTTAGTTCTAGGTTGCTTCTCTATTTGGTTATTTTCCATCCACTGCTTCTTGTCCTGCCTTCAGGTGCTTTAGAGAACAAAGCTATTCCCAATTCCAGCAACCTTTCCTTATATGTTTTAGCTTCCAGTCCCCATACCATCTTTGTTGCTCTTCTCTGTACCCTTTCTAGAGTCTCAACATCTTCTTACATCGTGGTGACCAAAACTGGATGCAGTATTCCACGTGTGGCCTTACCAAGGCATTGTAAAGTGGTATTAGTACTTCACTTGATCTTGATTCTATCCCTCTGTTAATGCAGTCTAGCACTGTGTTGGCTTTTTTGGCAGCTGCAGCACACTGCTGGCTCATATTTAAGTGATTGTCCACTAGGACTCCGAGATCCCTCTCACAGTTACTACTATCGAGCAAGGTACCACCTATACTATACCTGTGCATTTGATTTTTCCTGCCTAAATGCAGAATCTTACTTTTTTCACCATTGAATTTCATTTTGTTAGATAGTGCCCAGTGTTTGAGTCTGTCCAGATCCTTCTGTATCTTAAGCCTATCTTCTGGAGTGTTGGCTATTCCTGCCAGCTTGGTGGTTCAACTTGTATGAAAACCTTCTGAACAACAAGTGCAATGGAGATATTCACAACAGAGATCTATGATTTGGGGGAATGAGATAAGGAGATAAGGACTGCAGTGGGTTGTGTTTTTTTTTGTAGATTAGAAGCTGTTGTGGACTTTCTTTGTGTGAATTACAAAATAAATATATACTCCAGATCAAGCCTTCCAGACTCTTCCATTTGCAATGCATAATTTCTACCTGCCAAAGTAGAAATTGTGGAACAGTGTTCAGAAAGCATTTGTGATCCTAATACACACACAGAGAGAGACACACACACACACAGAGAGAGGTTACCTTTCCCTTCTGATGAAATACCTTCATGATAATGATGATGGTGATGATTATTACCAAAAGGAATATTCTGTTCTAAAAGGAACATCTTAGTTGTAAATAGAATAAAAATGTTAAGGGTGGGATTAATAAAACATATGGATAAACAAAGGTAGTTCATAAATTATAAAAACCTTATAATAAAAGGAACAAATATTTCAGAAGGTCAATGAATTTTATGTGACTGTTGAACAAAGTGTTGAATATCATTTATATTGATAATCAACTTTTTTATTTTCTTTCTGCCATTGTTTAGTTTGTGTTTATGTATATAGGGGTGCGTGAGTGTGCATGTTGTATAAAACATAAATATCAGAATACTCAGCTATAATATGAGATAGCATTGAATTTATCAGAGTATACTGAATCTATTAAAAATGCTAGGTCAAGAAGTTGCAGAGTAAACTTGACTACCGTAAGTAAAACACTGCTACTGTTTCCTTGCTTAACTTTTTAAATACTGTATATTCACTGCAACTCCATGTAGGAGTTACACAGAGCTAGAAGGAAGTCCAGAATATTATGGTTCGTGAAATCCTAATTTTCTCCTGATTCACGTCTACTTCTCTCTTTGTCTTCCCTTTGTCAATTTTACATTGGCTAGTTCATCAAGAAAGTTGCCATTTCAAGTTCAATGACTTTCCAAACTATGCCTATGTGAATACCTAGTTATTTTAAATACCTGATTACATTTTATGTTCCTGTGCTCACAGCTTGCTCATAAAATCAGGATCATTTAGTTTTTCCTTGGGTCAGAATGACCATATCACATTTTAGAGCTTACTCAGATTTAGATCTACACTTATGAAAGACTCCCTCTTAAATTACCAAATTTCCTGTTTTGAAAAAGCCCTAAAAATACTTTTTTCAAGACCTTAATGAAGCTGAAATAAAATTTGTGTTGCAGTAATGCTTATTTAAATTATCATAATATCTTAGAGTTGGAAAGGACCATAGAAGTCCTATATGATCATTTGCTCAGTGCAGGATCCGCTGGACATGACTATCCAGGCTTTGTCTGAAGACCCCTAGCAGAGGAAAACTTACTGCTTCATACGGCAGTAGGGTGCACTGGCTGACAGCTCATAAATGTCAGATGTTCCTTCTGATGTTTATCCTAAACTTACCTTGGAATTTTATCCAATGGTTCTGAGGCTGTCTCTGGAGCAACAGAAAACACATTCACTTCCTTGTTTGTATGAAACCCATTCAGATATTGAAAATTGTATCATATGCCTTCTTAGCTGTCTATTCAGGAAACTAAAGATACCAAGAACTTCTAACCATTCATGAAGGGTTTTGGATTCCAGATCTTTCGCCATCTCGATAGTGCTTTGCTGAATTTGCTCCAATTTGTCATTTATTCCCCTTAGTAAAGTTTCAGTGAATGGTCCCAGGTTTTAGAATTTGGTAGAGAACCACAAAGCTTTGGCATAATTTTGCTCAAATTTTAGAGGCAGCTAAGGTGACTGCTTCAGATTCCTGCATAAGAAACAGAAGAGAAATAATGAGAGAAATAGTGCTGAAAGAACTGTTAATAAAAGAGAATTAAGGAAGTTTGTGGTGATGGAATTTGGGAAGGCTCCCGGAAGGCTATTAACTGTGTAATTCAGCCTAGGGATGCTCTCTTCCCCCAGCTTCCAGAGGTTTGGAAGAGCTCAGAGATGCTAGAAGAAATTTGAGGTCAAAGAGAGGATTTACTGCTCAGTCAGAAAGTCCGTCAATAGCATGAGGTTGTGTAATCATGTCTGTTTACCCAAACCTAATGGGAAAAAGTTCTGGAAGCAACTAAAGAGGGCGGTCAGGTGGAACTGTGATATCAGCAAGGGTGGGAAATTGTTGTGATTGTTGTTCTGTATAGTCACATTGAAAGTAGATTGTTAGAAGTGGATTGCCAGACTATGTTAGCACACTCTATACCAGGCTACCTTTGAAGATGATTCAGAGGCTTCAACTGTTCAACATGCAATGACCTATTTGCTAACTGTGCATAGCAGATGTAGAAATATTACAGATATGCCAAAATTGATGCGCTGACTATTGGTTTGCTTCTGGGTCCAATTCAAAATACTGATTATTACTTTCAAGCCCTAAGTGATTTGGCATTCAGAAGCCTGCAGCCCCTTGATTGTGCCCCAGCTTGGACTGCCCTGGACTTTCTTTAAGGGAAGGAATACTACAAGTTCTCAATCCACAAGAGAGGTGAGCAATTGGCAATATGTTTTGTCAATGGCTGCCCCCACCCTTTGAAACATTTTGCCTCCCAAGACCAGGAAAATCCTATTTTCTGTTTTTATTCTGCTGAGCATTGGGTCTTGAGGGTACTTGCATAGATTAGCTTTTGTTTGATTATTCTAATTGTTGCATTAGTTTAGTGTAAACTACTGGAGTCCTTCACGAAATGAGTGATCTATAAGTAGTGGTATAAATCAACCATCAAATTTATACACTTTTGCCTGCCAGATAAGGTTAATCTATTGATTCAAAGACCAGAGTGTTAGATCCCTTGCGATTCCAAGGCTCACTCCCCCCCACCGCCCATCCTGCAAGTTGTGTTTTTTAGAGTCTTATGATTATGAAAGAATTAAACAGAAAGTGAAGTCCTTGATACTCTGAGTTTGGTTGTTCCGCTTGCAGGCATTTCATTACCTGACTAGGTAACAACATCAGTGTTGGTGTGGGGTTTGCTCCCTGTTTATATACAGAAGCTTGTCATGCCAGTATTGATGGGAGTATGGTTTTCTCCTTGGTTAGGTTGTTGTTTATTGCTTGTTTGTTTCTCTGCTTGACTGCTTGTCTCCTTTTACATTAAATGAAAGTTGCTGAAAAGCAAAACACTATCCTTATTTATTAAAAAGAAGACAAAACGGGGCCCAAAGTGATAGGGAACTGAAGCTGAGTATTTTATTTAGAACTGTGCCCAAAATGAAGATTTTTTTGGGGGGATAAGCACTTTGTGACTGTACAAGCATCTCCACAGTAGGCTTTTCATAAGTATCTGGTATATGCCTCTAAATGTGTTTATAATAGGCTTTGACCAGAAAAGCTAGTCACAGAAAGGCACAGAAAAAAAAGAAAAAAATATTATATCAGTATTAATTATTATCTGAAATGTTGGTGCCAATAAACATATGGTTTAAATTTTCCATCCAAAGCTGAATATAGCCTAAACAAACAGCTGCAAATTACATCAAAATATTTGTTGTACAGTACAATAAAGCTTTCTGTCTGAAACCGAATACTTAGTATTAAGGTCTTGATTGTGTTGTTATTTATTAATGGTTGTGCATGTTGAGAAGAAAAGAGGCAAATTAGGCAACAACAAATAAACAAAGGGGGGGAGAAAAAGAAAAGTTGTTTGAGCTCTAGCTCCCCCTTTTTGTCCTTCTAACTGTGATCTTTGTAAACTTTTAGGCAACCATAGAAGCCAAATTGTATGCATTTATTTGTCATGCTGTGTGATATATTGTGGGGGTCTCCAACCTTCCTGAGTTTGGAGACCCGTGGGAGGGGAGGGGGAGGGTATGGTTCCATGCAAGCAATGGGAGCACATTCACATGTAAATGGAGCTTCCCACGCGAACATGAGCACCCACTGCTCACGCAAATGAAGCTGTTTGTGCTCGTACGCTCTTCTGCCACTTGTGCAGACCAGTTCTTGAATGGGATGTGGCCCAGGAGTTGGGGACCACATATATATTGAATGTATAGCATTCTTGCTTTTTTTTTTCCTGTTTAGTGATGTCCAATTCTTCGACCTGCCTGCAGGTCGAAGAATTGGACATCACTAAACAGGAAAAAAATTTTGGCAAAATTTCTCAGAAGTGGTTTGCCATTGCCTCCTTCCTAAGGCTGAGAGAAAATGACTGGCTCCAAGTCACCCATGTGACTTCATGCCTAAGGCAGGATTAATATATATTGTTAATTTTATCATTGTCACATATTCTCTAAGGTTAAATTCCCAACCAGACGTCGTTAGAACAGTATTTCTTCTGGTATTGGGCCAAATATATTCTCATTGTAATGAGCATGTATCATAGTAAATTATATTTTTTGACCATAGCACTGTATCAAAATAATATTATGTATTACATATGTTTTACAATAAGATAATAAAACAAATAAAAAATAAAAAAGGAAAAGAACCCAGAGCATTTGATTCTTGAATATTCCTAGCCAGTCCCCATTCAACAACTGGACAATAACCAGAATGCATAGCCAAGAAAGAACCATAAAATAAGATGTTCATTATCTATTTTACAAAGATGTTTGTAACGATGTAAAATGTTAGTGCATAACAATGTCATTTTTCTAACGTATCCTACTTTCCTTATAATTCATTGATTATATGTCATCAAGTTGGTGTCGACTCAGCAGCCACACATATTTTCTCCATGATGATCATTTGTATCCTACCCCCTAGCCTTTCTGGTCTTCCAATAGTGTACCCATCATTACTATAACTGAATCCATAGACCTTGTTATTGATCTTCCTCTTCTTCTCTTTCCTTCCATCTCTCCCAACATTAGATGTAACTAAAACCACACTTTTAAAGTTTGTGTAAGTAAAACGTTTTGACCTAGTGTCAACAATTCATAAGATCGATCCTAGTTTTACTTCCAAGAGGAATTGTTCTGCAAACAAGGCACCATCACAGAAGAAGTGTATCCCTTATGACAGACATGTCAAACACAAGGCCCGGGGGCCAGATGCGGCCTGCAAAGTGGTTTCATGTGGCCCGCGAAGCCATCCTGGAAACAGTGAGGGAACGGCCCCCACTGCCTTGGCCCTGACCCAGAGAGCCTCCTTCTGCCAGAGACCCTCAGATCTGTCCCACTCCTGCCCAGGCCCCCATAGGCACCCTTGATGCGAACGATGTAGACCCACGCCCACCCATAGGCCATACGCACTCTGGCCACGCCCACCCAGTAGGCCACACCCACCCAGGCCATACCCACCCGGCCCCCTGAGGGCAACCGCAATGTTGATGCGGCCCTCAATGAAATTGAGTTTGACACCCCTGCCTTATGAGTATTTTCAAAGTAAAGGTACTCAAGTAAGAGACTCAGACTCATATAGGTTAATACATACTTGAAATCAGAAGCAGGGTCTCTGAAGGTGAGCAGGATGTACATGAATACATTTTCAAATGCCAGCTGTATGTCATGGGAATACACAGAGTGAAGAAAGTGAAAAACAGCCAGCCATCAACACCCCAATCTACATCTAAAGAAACTACACACAACAGCTACCATATAAATGCCACACATAGAACAGCCCAAAGCACACAGGGAAGTTCCCTGAAGATGGCCTCCAGCATGAGTCCAAAAGCTCAGAAGACAAAATCTTTGATCCCGGTGACCAACCCAGATTGGATCCAGAATGAAGAAAGTGCAAGGCTTTTTCCTCATTCTGCCCAGTTCTTTTCTCAATGCATTAACATGAGCTGGGTTCTCTATATATTGTTTGTTAACCTACCTGAAAGTAATTCAGCAGTCGATCTCATTGGTTAAACAGTGCCAAGCTGGAGGGGGGGAAACGGTCCAATTCAGTATTAGTCTGGAGCAGTCGCTCAACATTTGGATATTAAATTCTCATGGTCATTAAACACTTGTTTTTTTAAAAAAATCCTTTTCATAAGGTTAGCAATTTTTTGTTTCCTCTAGACTTCTGATTATTGATTTTTTTTAATATTATCCAAAGCCCATTCATCTTGAAACAGATGTCAAAGAACATCTGTAGTGTTTTCATGGACAATTAAAAAAAACAAACCAAGAAAGTAGGCATTGTTGCTCTAAAACAGTGAGATTGAACCTTTTGGATCATTGTTGGAAAATGCCTAGCTTAGCACACAAATGTACACAAACACACTGAACAAAAGAGAGAGAATTCTCAATTTTCTCCCCTCCAAGTCTCGGCCACTCTGAACAGTGGCACTCAGTGGCAGCACTAAGGCTGAGTGCCACGGCTGCATCTCGAAAAGCCCACCCCACACTGTTTCCCAATGCACACAATCCTTGGGGAACAATGAAATTGCCCTACAACTTAGCATTCCCCAGGATCTGCCATGTGCCTTGGACCTTCGGGCAGTGTTCTTTTTCTGTTAGCAGGCCCATGAAGCTTACCCAAGACTGCTCCAGATCACATGAGGCAGGGGTCCCCAACCCCAGGGACCAGCATTGGGCTGCGGTATGCCAGAAACTGGGCCACACAAACAAGCGAAGCCCCATCTGTGACATGCAGGGAGCATGCAAAACCACGCCATCTCTGGTCCTTGGAAAAACCTCTCTCCACAGAACCAGCCCCTGGTGCACAAAAGGTTGGTGGCCACTGGCACGAGGCATTTGTTCTTGAAGTGGCTTTGGAGAATGCTTTTCTGCAGCCTCTGCAACCTCCAAAAAGCATGCAAAAGCTGTTTTTTTCCCAAGAGATTTTTGGAGGCTCCAGAAGCCAAGTCATAGCATGGCCATCTCATGCAACTTTTAAAAGATCTGGAAGCTGGACCGAGATGCCCTACGTACGGTCACTCATGCACTCGTTACCTCTCAGATAGATTACTGCAATGCTCTCTACATGGGGCTGCCCTTGAAGACCACCCGGAGGCTTCAGCTGGTGCAGAATGCGGCCGCGCAGGTAGTGATGGGAGCATCCTGATACTCCCATATTACACCCCTCCTGCGTGAGCTGCATTGGCTACCAGTTGTCTTCCGGCCGAGATTTAAGGTGCTGGTACTTACCTTTAAAGCCCTACATGGCTTAGGCCCGGGATATTTGCAGGACTGTCTGCTACCGGGGACGACTTCCCATTGCCCAGTGCGCTCACACAGAGAGGGCCTCCTCAGGGTGCCATCGGCCAGACAATGTCGGCTGGCGACCCCCAGGGGGAGACCCTTCTCTGTGGGAGCACCAGCCCTTTGGAACCAACTCCCCCTTGAGCTTCAGATGGCCCCGGACCTCCGGTCCTTTTGCCGCGACCTCAAAACTTTTTTCTTCCATCAGGCTGACCTGGATTGATGATGGGGTTTTTAAATATGTTTTAATTTTTAACTGTGTAGTCAATTTATTTTGGGGCTGTTATTTAATTCTTTTTTAATTTTTGTATTGTTGTTTTTTTTATTGTTGTTAGCCGCCCTGAGTCCTTCGGGAGATAGGGCGGCATATAAGTCCCAAAAATAAATAAATAAATAAATAAATAAATAAATAAATAAATAAATAAATAAATAAAATAAAATAAATAAATAAATAAATAAATAAATAAATAAATAAATAAGCTGGGTGAAAGCACATAGCCTCAAAAAAAAAATCACAGGAGAACGGGGCATGCCTTTGAAAGTAGTTGTCAGGTGTTGATGAACACTGCACATCTCCCAAAACAACATGTAATTTTTGACATGCATGCCACAAGTTCACCATCACTGCTTTAAAACATGGACTCACAATAATGACAGTAGAATGCCTTCATTGCTATGTCTGAATATAATCAAACAAGGTATCGTGGTGGGTGCACCTGATTAACACCAGGAACCAAGGATCTAAAAAAGTTAAATCATGGCAACGGAACCAAAGTGTATTAAACTGAGACATTTCCCTACTCACCCAAGTAACTTCAGTCAAAATGAAATTTTAAGTTAGGCAGAGAGTCAGAGTCTCGTTGGTATGTACCAAGTCTTGCTTTACCAACTACAGGGGTTTCTCCCCAAAATGTATTGCAAATGTAAATGCCGACTTAACCATCCAGGCCAAAAGCACCTAAAAGGATTAAATCATGGAAACTGGACCAAAGTTTATTGAACTGAGACGTTTAGTTACTCATCCAAGTAACTTCTTCAGTCAAAATGAAGAACTCAAACCAAGGATTGAAGAACAGCAAGAGTTATTCTTTTCCTCTCAACTTTATTTATTCAGTCCAATTCCAGGACTCAAGCATGCTGCACCTATGCATCTTAACAAAGGTAATGTAACTGTTTCAGTGGCTAGCGCCATCAACTATGTGGAATTAGAGAACTGAATACAGTCAATATTCACTCTGGAAGTAGCAGGACATTCTAACATTTCAACTATTAATAAAGGTGCAGAGTGCATACAGATAAACTGATAAATGGCCCCATCAAGGGACTGGTAGCAAATGCACGCTTTTTAAGTCTCCGTACATCAAACAGACGGTGTCAGCCTTTGAGAAGGAACTTGGGATGGCTTGTTGCATTCTTTGAACTGCCTTGGCAGCCCAGAGTTGTTCTGAATCTGCTGGAAGGATTGAAGGCTTCAAAGAGGAATCCCATCATCTCCAAGGGGAAATGCATTGATTGAAGGAACTGGGGTGAAATAGTCTTTAATAATTACCAGAAAGCTAGAATTGACTGGTGTTTTGCTGAGCTATATTTTATCTTTATTGGATTAACTGTGACACAGTAGGTTATGTCAAAGGGAATCTGCATGAATATTAAAAGTAAATGTGGTGTGAATAATAGATAACTTACATTAGATGCACTAGCATGCAGTAATTTTTAATCACCTATGTAATTAGATTAAAATAAATCTGCTGAATAAAACACATTGTCTTCTAAATTTAACACAAAACAGTCTTAAAAGTTAGCAATATCTCCAGTCTTTAACAAATATACTGATATCTGAATAGGCATATATTTCCTGAGTTCAGAAAAATACAATGTTAAAAAAAAATCTTGAAAGATGAGAAATGCAATAATGAACTTCAGTTATTTAATTCAATCTGAAGTCACAATCTTAAAAAAATCCATTAGGAAGGATCTTGAAATATGTAATCATGGTACTTTTAAAACTAATATAAACAGTGTGACAAAAGGAAATTATAGGAGGGAAATGAATGTATTGCTAGATTAACTTCTACAAGGCTTAGGATATGCTACAATGGATTGTAGGGGAAATGAGATTTCTTATAGTAACCTTTCTATATAAACTTGGGGAAAAAAATAATGTAGTTTGAACTTAAAAGCAACGTACTGGAAAATATAGGTATATATGAAGTGTAGCATATACATATTCATAAGCAGATACATCATCCAAATCATAATTGTCTATACAACAAGAAGCATAAATAGCATAACATAATCTAAGCTCTCTGGTTTCATGTCTCTGGAGATCTGAATTATCCCAGTGTGTCACATACGTTTTTCTATGCTATGCAATTGCTGTTTGAATCAGAAGATCAAAAAGTATCTTCTGAAGATTTATGGACAAATTGTTGAGTTCTGAGGTGATAACTGGCTGACTGACTGGCTAAGGAATTCTGGGAATTGAAGTCCACACATCTTAAAGTTGACAAGTTTGACAAGCACTAATCTGTTCAGACTTACATATATTCTAGTCAGTCCTTAAAGGTTCTTTGTTAAAACTGGCTTTTGCTAAAGTATCCTGGAATCTATGTGTTGCTCTGAGAGATCTATGTATTGCTTATAAAATAGGAAGAGTGAGGAAAATTCTCAGGGATGGCTCACACCCTGGTTGGTACCTCTTTACTCTCCTACCATCAGGTAGGAGATAGAGAAGTATTAGCCAGCCACACCAACAGGCTGGAGAACAGCTTCTATCCATGGGCTGTCAAGCTCCTAAACGGGAAATAACTCTATGTATGATTGACTTGTGACGCCGGTGTGTTGTGCAATTAGCTCACATGGTGTAACAACATGGTGTGAGTTGGGAAGGGCATGAAGGGAGGCTCAGCCAATCTCACTGTATACATGTTGTACTTTGATAATAAAAGATTCATTCAGAATAGAATAGAATAGAATAGAATAGAATAGAATAGAATAGAATAGAATAGAATAGAATAGAATAGAATAGAATAGAATAGAATAGAATAGAATAGAATAGAATAGAATAGAATAGAATAGAATAGAATAGAATAGAATTGGAAGGAACACTGGAAGTCTTCTAGTCCAGCCCCCTACTCAAGCAGGAGGACCTATACCATCTCAGACAAGTGACTGTCTAGACTCTTTTTAAAAATCTCCAGTGATGGAGCACCACGATTTCTGGGGGCAGGCTGTTCTACTGGTTAATTGCCCTCATTGTCAGGAAGTTTCTCCTTAATTTGAGGTTGCTTCTCTTTTTTATCAGCTTCCATCCATTGTTTTTTGTCTTGCCCTCTGGTGCTTTGGTGAATAACGTGATCCCCTCTTCTTGGTGGCAGCCCCAAAATAATGGAATACTGCTATCATGTCTCCCCTATTTCTTTTTTTCTTTAGAATAGCCAAACCCAAGTCCTGCAGCCGTTCTTCATATGTTTTAGTCTCCAGGCCTTTGATCATCTCAGTTGCTATTCTCTGATTTTTTTTCAAAACTCTCAACATCTTTTTTGTGATATGATGACCAAAACTGGTTGCAGTATTCCAGGTGTAGTCTTACTAGGGTTTTATAAAGTGTTACTAATACCTCACATGATCTTGATTCTATGCTTCTGTTTATACAACCCCGGATTGTATTAGCTTTTTTGGCTGTTGCTATACACTGCTGGTTCATGGTTAAGTGATCTTCCATCTCCAAGGTCCCTCCCACAGTTACTGTTTTTAAGCCAGGTCTTGCCCAATCTGTACTTATACCTTTGATTTTTCCTACCTAAATGTAAAACTTTGCTTTTCTCCACATTGAAACTCATTTTGTTGGATAGGGCCCATTATTCAAGATTGTCAAGATCTTTTTGGATCCTGAGTTTGTCTTCTGGGGTGTTGGCTACTCCTGCCAGTTTGGTGTCATCTGCAAATTTGATAAGTTCCCCTTCAATTCCCTCATCTAAGTCATTGATGAAGATATTTAAGACTACTGGGCCTAAGATGGAACCTTGTGGTACCCACTGCTTACTTCTCTCTGTGTGGATGTAGTGCTGTTGAGGACTACTTGTTGAGTACAGTTTGCCAGCTAGCTACAGATCCATCTGGTGGTGATGTTGTCTATTCCACCTTTTTCTAGCTTACCAAGGAGTAGGTTGTGGTCTACTTTATCAAATGCCTTACTAAAGTCTAAGTATACTACGTCCACAGTATTTCGCTGGTCTATTAGTTTAGTCACTTTGTTGAAGAATGAAATGAGATTGGTTTGGCATGATCTGTCTTTAAAAAACCCATGCTGGCTACTAGTTATAACTTTGTTTGCTTCTAGTTGTTCGCAGATCTGTTTTTTGATTACTTTTTCTAGGATCTTCCCAGGTATTGATGTTAAACTGATTGGTCTATAGCAGGGGTGTCAAACTGCCAGCCCATGGGCCAGACACGTCATCCAGAAGCCATGCCCACCCCATTGCCAGCAATGGCAAAACCATCCCGATACATTGCATGATGTCACATGTCTGATATATAGTTTCCTGGGTCCATTTTTTTCCTTTCTTGAAGAGGGGAACCACATCAGCCATTTTCCAATCCTCAGGTACTTCCCTGGTGCTCCAGGATTTTTGAAAGATGTGGTGCAATGGTTCTGAGATAACATCCTTCAGAACTCTGGGATGTAATCTGTCAGGCTCCAGTGATTTATATTCATCAAGGTCGGATAGGTGTTCTGTTATTTAATTGCTTATTTTATTTTTTGTTTCTAATTTGTCTTTTGCAGTGTTTTTTTTATATATTGAGCTATAGTTCCTTTTTGTGTGAAGACTGATGCAAAGTATGAGTTAAGCAGCTCTGCTTTCTCCCTGTTTCCTGTTATTTCCTTGCCATCTTCTCTCTTTAGTGGACTTACAGTTTCCTTGACTTTTTTCTTGTTGTTAATATGTTGGAAGAAACTTTTTTATTATCCATGATTTCTGTTGCAAATCTTTGTTAGTTCTGAGCCTTTGCTTTCCTGACTTCATCTTTGTATGTTCTGGCTGTCTGCTGATAATTGGCCTTAGTTATGTGCCTGTCTTTCCATTTTTTTGTATTTGTCCTTTTTGTCTTTCAGTTTGTCAGAGAGATCTTTGTGCAGCCATGCTGGTTTCTTCTTGAATTTCTTGTTTTTCTTTTTCAGTGGTATTATGCTTTTGAAGTTCAGCGCTTTTGAAGTTCAAGACACTGGTTGGATTGTTTTCTGTTGCTAGTGTTTGTGTTATATTAAATTCCAGTATGATGTGGTTACTTTCGCCCAAGGTTCCGGCAAATTCAACTCCCTCTATCACTTCTTCTATATTAGTTAGAATTAAGTCCAGTGTGGCTTTACCTCTAGTTCCCTCCTCCACTTTATGGATGACAAAGTTGTCGGCTAGATTGGTTAGGAATCTGTTTGATCTCCCACTCACTGCAGAGTTTGTCTCCCAGTTGATATCTGGATAGTTGAAGTCTCCCATTACTACTGTGGTATGCTTCCTACATATATCTGTTAGCAAAAGAGTTCATCTGTACACCGCCCTGAGTCCTTCGGGAGAAGGGCAGTATAAAAATTTAATAAATAAATAATAAATAAATAAATCTGTTTCTTCCAATTGGTTGGATGGCATGTAATATACTATGGTAATGTCACTTTTTTGTTTTTTATATTGACCTATATGCATTCTGGAGAGATTTTATCGTGGATCATGTGCATTTCTGTAGATATGTAGTGTTCTCTTACATATAGTGCAACTTCCCCTCCTCTTTTAATGATGTTCCTTAATAGTAAGTCACCCTGTTCAAATACATACTGGTAGACAATTCACACACACACACGCACACATTAAAAACAATGAAGTGAAATAAAAAAGTAATTTGCTTCCCATTGTGCTCAATAAATCCAAAGACAATTTACCAAGCAGTGCAGCTCTTACTGCAGACAAAGAAATGGATATCATTCGTAAGATTATTCTTAAATCTAAGCTAATGCCCACAACTGATATGAGTCTGCCAGGAAGGTCACCACACTCCATATTTTCCTATTATGCATCAGAAGCAGTGTTTTCCAATCTATCCTGTCTACTTCAGTTTCTGTATTTCATTTCATTATAGGCAAACCCTTCCATCTCAATTAACATGTCTACCTCCCCACCTTCGATTGCTGGTAGCTGCCCTCTACAGCCATGCCATTTTCTCCTGAGTTGGTGGACTGGACAAATGCTTGACTTAAAAAATAAATAAAGATGTATTGAAAATTACCCATTTTATTTTATTTTTTAAAAAAATACATATTCATTAGTGGAATGATAAATGGCTGGAAGAGAAGGGGAGGGGGACAGATGACACAGAGAATAGGGATAGATTAGAGGTAGAGAAAGAGATGATAAAGAGACAGAGACAGAGAGAGATGAGAGAGAGATGAGAGAGACGGATGACACACAGAGAGAGAAAGAGAGATAATAGAGATAGAGATAGAGATAGAGATGACAGAGATGCAGAGATGATAGAGAAATAGAGATAGAGGTAGAGGTAGAGACAGACACAGACACAGACACAGACACAGACACAGACACAGAGACTAAGATATGTTTGCATGTTTCACAAGTTCTATAATGGAACTGTGCTAAAAATGATCAGGTGGGAAAAAAGAATTCAGCCAGTTTTCTTTTAGATGTTACAAAACCAAAGGTGCCATTCATAAAAGAGTGGCAGATTTGTAATGGCAAGTGAAGAAATCTTAAAAACATCCCAGAAGACTCTGAGAAGTAGCTTGGAAATGGAGGTGATGCATAACCTGAATCTGGACAGTTCTAGTGGCTGTTGAAGACAGACTGTTTTGCACTGTGTTAATCAAATCTTTGAACCTATATATATAGGTTACCAATTATTACCAACTATATATATATATATATATATATATATATATATATATATATATATATATATATATATATATATATATATATATATATGGATCCTTGGTTTTTCGGGTTTTTCCCCGCGTAGAACTAAAGGCGTAGGCGCAACGTTTCGACGGAATCCCATCCGTCATCATCAGGCTGGTGGCTTTAGCTTCCTTCTTCTGGGAGAAGCATGTGGCTGTTTGTTCCTCTTTTTTAAACTGCCAGAGGGGGTGTGTTCTGTGGAGGTGTGCTCTGATTGGGTGGGGGACCAAGTGTGTTCTGATTGGGTGGGAGTGTGTTTTGAATGGTGGGTGTGTTCTGATTGGGTGGGGGGGTGTTCTGGGTGGATGGGCTGGTCTCAGCTGCCAGCTCCAGACCTGAGCTGGTGAGTTGTGCTGCTTTTGTTCGGCTTCGTGTTTGTGGTGGTGCCATGTTTTTATAGTGGGTGTCAGTTTGCTTATTGTGTGGTTTGGAGGGGTTTAAAGTGGCTGATGTTGCAGCTGTAGTTAGGTTTCTGTTTTGTGGTTGTGCCTCGTTATCATTGTGGGTTCGGATTTGCTTTTTGAATGGTTGTGTGGTGGTGATGTCATGTGATGTTATCATGAGTTTGGGTCTGGTATCATTCTTGGTGGTTGGGCCTCGTCTGTCAATCAAGGCGGGTTTCCAAATGGCTGGTAGGCGAGAGGTATCATAAGACTGAACTGTAACATCAAACATTATTATTCTGTTTGTAAATTCTAATGGAAGCACTTCCTGCTTAAATGCTGGTAAAAGATAATTGAGGAAGAAGATAATGAGCTAATTAGGAAACCGTGCTAAACCTGAACAGCTAAAATGGATACATCATCTGCTATTTACTGTATCTGCTTCCAAGATACTGTATCTCAACTCTTATAGCTCAGATTTAATGTAATTATCTTGATTAACATACAGGTATAGAATAACACAGACTTTGCTGGAAGAGCTAAAGTATTTGTAAGTGGGGGTTTTGTGGTATGTTTGGTTGCCTGCAAACAACAGTTTGGGTGGCAATGCTTGAAGAACAACAAAATGAAACTGGGTTATGCAAAATATTTCCATTTAAAATAGAAAATATGATTTAAAAAACAAAGCCTCAAAGTTTTCTATTATATTTCATAAGGATGTCTGAGGTGTACAAAACATCTGGAAAATGGCTAGCAGAAAATTTCAGATTTTGAAAGAAAAGGAACATCAAGTTGCTAATTTAGTTTGGCCTAAGCCAAGATAGACCAAGATAGACATAGTCCCATCTTTAGAACCATACAAGCAAATATCCTTTTCCTATACAGCTGGATTTAAGGTCAGAATAGTATATATTTTAAAACATGGTTGAAAATTGATTCCATGGTGAAGAATTGGGTGCCTAGGACAGTCATTTCAGTGGTGATACTCTCAAACGTAGAAAAATCCTTGGCTTCACTGCAAAGTATCACAGCTTCTTACACCACCGTCAGAAATGTTTGGGATAAGAGTAAAGATACCATACCTGAACTGCAGAAATCCAGATGACCAGTAAATGGTAGTCAAAAGACACAGAAAACCTTAACTCTTCTCTGTCATCTATTGGTCATCTGGATTTCTGCAGATGTAGTTCTGCAGGGTTTAAAATTTAAAGAGGCAGAAAACTCCTGAAGCAGAGTTCATGTGCTTCTTTTCCCTTAGTCATTCAGAATGTAACTGGATCCAAATCTAAGAATAGGGAAATAAAAAATGTGTATTTTCTCGTGTATGTGTGTGTGTGTGTGTGTGTGTGTGTGTGTGTGTATTTACACACAGGCATGGCACAGTTCCAGAAAAACATCTACTTCTGCTTCATTGACTATGCTAAAGCCTTTGATTGTGTGGATCATAACAAACTGTGGCAAGTTCTTAAAGAGATGGGAGTACCAGACCATCTTATTTGTCTCTTGAGAAACCTATATGCGGGTCAAGAAGCAACAGTGAGAACTGGACACGGAACCACTGATTGGTTCAAAATTGGGAAAGGAGTCCGGCAAGGCTGTATACTGTCGCCCTGCCTATTTAACTTATATGCAGAGCATATCATGAGAAAGGCAGGGCTAGATGATTCAAAAGTTGGAATTAAGATTGCCGGAAGAAATATCAACAACCTAAGATACGCAGATGATACCACTCTAATGGCAGAAAGTGAAGAAGAACTAAAGAGCCTCTTGTTGCAGGTGAAGAAGGAGAGTGCAAAACTTGGGTTGAAACTTAACATTAAGAAAACCAAGATCATGGCATCTGGCCCTCTCAATTCCTGGCAAATAGATGGGGAAGAAATGGAGGTAGTGACAGATTTTATTTTCCTGGGCTCCAAGATCACTGCAGATGGGGACTGTAGCCAAGAAATTAAAAGACGCTTGCTCCTCGGGAGGAAAGCCATGGCAAATCTAGACAGCACACTAAAAAGCAGAGACATCACCCTGTCAACAAAAGTGCGTATAGTCAAGGCTATGGTCTTCCCAGTTGCAATGTATGGCAGTGAAAGTTGGACCATAAGAAAGGCTGAGCGCCAAAGAATTGAGGCCTTTGAACTGTGGTGCTGGAGAAGACTCCTGCGAGTCCCTTGGACTGCAAGGCGATCAAACCGGTCAGTCCTAGAGGAGATCAATCCTGACTGCTCTTTAGAAGGCCAGATCCTGAAGCTAAAACTCAAGTACTTTGGCCACCTAATGAGAAGGAAGGACTCACTGGAGAAGAGCCTAATGCTGGGAAAGATCGAGGGCAATAGAAGAAGGGGACGACAGAGAATGAGGTGGCTGGATGGAGTCACTGAAGCAGTAGGCGTGAGCTTAAATGGACTCCAGAAGATGGTAGAGGACAGGAAGGCCTGGAGGAATGTTGTCCATAGGGTCGCGATGGGTCGGACATGACTTCGCAGCTAACAACAACAACAACATGGCACAGTTCTGATTCAACCTCATCCCAACTAAGAAGATGCCAGTGAAGAAACGGTTTCTTGGTCATTGATGTGAAAGGTAAGATATTTGTAATTATTTTATGTTTTAAGAGAAAATTATAAATAAAATATGAAGTAAAATTTATATCTGATAAAGACCCAGGCATAATTTATGGAAGCTTGTTTACTAACAGAGGCTTATTTTTTTTTATTGAAAAGTTTTAACATACAATTTTTCTTTAAAAAAAACCCTCCCTCCTCCCTCCCCCCCTACCCCTCCCCCCTCCCCCCTCCCCCCCCGACTTCCCAGAGCTAAGTACAAGGTATATAAAAAAAACAATCATAAACAACCATATACCAACAACCATAAACTCTAAAATCCATCACTCTCTAGCTTATATAGAATAAGACAAACCTTAGTAATATTAAATATATATAAAAAAACTAAAAGAAAAAAAGAAAAAAAGAAAGAAGACTCATTCAAATGCTACATGAAACTTCTTAACCCTATACTTGTTCTGGATAAACTCAATCCATTTTCTCCATTCCATAATACTCAATCTATAATCCTGATCTCTAATTTGTATACCCTTAATTTTTTCCGAATTCCGTATTTTAACTAATAATATCTCTAATGTTAATACAAATAACAAGGGCGATAACGGACACCCTTGCCTTGTGCCCTTCTCAATATTACATACTTCTGTCAGACTATTATTAACTATAATTCGGGCAGTTTGTTTTTGATATAATGCCCTAATCGGTTGTAAAAAATTTTCCCCAAAATCCATTTTGTCTAAAACTTTCATCAAAAATTGCCAATTCAATTGATCAAAAGCTTTTTCAGCATCTAGAAAGATTAGCGCCGCAGGGATCTGGTTGTTCCTTTCCAAGAACTCTAACACATCAACTATATGCCTCACATTATTTTTCATTTGCCTACCACTAATAAACCCCGTTTGGTCCCCATGAATCACCTGTTGCAGAACCCTCATCAATCTATTAGCCAACACCTTAGCAAATATCTTGTAATCTGTATTTAAAAGCGATATCGGTCTGTAATTTTTAACTTGAGTAGCATCTTGGTCTTCCTTCGGAATCAAGGAAATAAAAACTGTTCTCCAAGACGGTGGCACCTTTCCCCCCCTCTGGATTGTCTGGAACAGTTCCTTTAACGGTTTCATCATCTCTAATTGTAAATTTTTATAATAAGCCGCAGACAAACCATCCGTACCTCGTGCTTTATCCATCTTCAATTCCTTAATTGCTGTAAAAATTTCTTCTTCTGTAATTAATTGATTAATCCCTTCTTTTTGTGCTTGCGTAAGAACCGGGATGCTAGCATTCTCCAAATATATATCAATGTCTTTTTCATTAATCTTCTCCTTAGCATATAATTTAGAATAAAAATCCACAAAAGCATCCTTAATAAAGTCCTGTTGAAACACAACCCTTCCTTTGTGCTCAATTTTGTCTATATTAGAAGCCCTTTGCTTTTTCCTCAATCTATAAGCTAACCATCTACCTGGTTTGTTAGCGTTGCAAAAGGTATTATGCCTGGCAAACCGCAAATTGGTTGCCACTTGGTCAGCCATTAATTTATCAAATTGTCCTCTTAACAGTTTAATAGCCTCCTTAATCTTCACATCCTCCGAGTTCAAAATCAAAGCCTTTTCTTTTTCCTTTATTTCATTCTCCAGTTCTTCCCTCCTAGCTTCCACAGCACGTCTATGTTTATTATTCATATATATCAACACCCCTCTCATATAGGCCTTACTAGCATCCCAAACCATGTCCATAGAGGTGCCCTTATTCATATTAATTTCAAAAAAATCCTTCATCCGCTGTTTGCATTCTTCCACATTTCTCTGATTTCTAAACAAATTCTCATTTATGCACCACGAGCACCTATCTCTATTCTCCTTATCAATCTCTAGCCAAACTGGGCTGTGATCAGAAATAGTTCTTGCACAAATCTTCACCTTCTTAGTCCTTAAAAAAAAATCATTAGTCAACAAAATAAAATCGATCCTGGAAAAAGATTGATGTCTGTCAGAAAAAAAAGTATAATCCTTTTCCTGCAAATGTCTCTCACGCCAAATATCTCGCAATTCCAAGTCATCCTTCATTTCAAAAAAGGATTTAGGCAGTCTAGCATGACTTGGGACGCGCTTAAAAGCTCCAGCCTTGTCCATCTGTACATCCAAAACACCATTCCAATCCCCCATAAAAATAAAAGATTTATAATCCAACTGGGTAAGCTTTGTATGAAGTAAGCTAAAAAAGTCAGCTTGTTGTTGATTAGGAGCATATAATCCAACTAAAAGCGTCTTTTTACCTTCTAGCAGCAGCTCTATCATAACATATCTTCCATGCTTATCTGTTTCAATTAAGTCCGCTGTTAAGGCACTTTTAACATAAACAACCACTCCATTTTTCTTATTCATTGCAGAAGCAACAAATTGCGTACCCAACCTTGAGTTCAATAAATACTTTTGATCCACAACCCTAATATGCGTTTCTTGCAAACATATAACATCTATCTTGAATTGTTTTAAATATTGAAAAACTTTTTTCCTCTTCTGTGGTGAATTTAGTCCATTAACGTTCCAAGTTAAAAATTTAGTTGCCATGCATATCATCCCAAAGCTCTTGGAGCACTGCTTTGATAGGACTATCTTTTTTGGGCCGTGCTCCTCCCACTGCTTGGCTGTAAGTACGTTGTGGAAGTTCCATAGACTTCTGCTGGTCTTGTTCTTTTATTATTTTTTTTTATCGTTTTAAAGCAGCACGCGTCACCCTCTGCTCTCTAGGATCATCCAAAGAAGTTGTAGCTTGATCTCCTCCAGCACCGTTCTCCTCTGTCTGTCCATCTTCAGTCTCTTGATGTTCTCCTTCTCCAGATCCCTTTGCAACTTCCAGAAGTGATAATGGGGTTGCTTTTAAAACATTATTGTAGAAATCACGCGCCTGCATCACAGTAACCAGATGGTACCTTTTACCTTCATGCATCACCATCAACCCAACTGGGATCTTCCATCTGAACCTTATATCTCGTTGCTTGAGCTCTTGCACGAGAAATGTAAAATCCTTCCTTCTCCTTAGAATCTTTGGAGGAATTTCTTTTAGAACCAAAACTTCTTGATCAGCAATCACCACTTTAGAATCATAGGCAGCTTGTATAACTTCATCTCTAATTTCCCTCTTAGCAAAATAAACCACCACATCTCTAGGCAGCTTTCTCTGTCTAGCAATCCATGAATTCACACGAAACACTTTATCCATACCTCCCTTTATTTCAGATGCTGGCTGATTCAATACCACTTCCAGAGCCTCAGAAATCAGCTGCTTTAGATCTTCCTTAATATTCTCTTTTAATCCTCTGATTCTAACAGCAAACTGCATCTGGTAATATTGAGCAAGACTCAACTCTCTATCCATTTTGTCTCTTAAATCTTCATTCTCCAATACTTTTGCTTCTAATATGGCATTCTTTTGAGTCAAATCTTCCAGTTTTTCATCCAAATCTTCCACACATTCAGCCACTTTATGCACTGAGGACAAAATGTCTACCTTCATCACACTGAACTTCTGTTCCATCCTCTCTTCCATTCTCTCCTCCAATTTCTCCAATTTCTCCTCCATCCATGCAAATTTATCACTCATTGATTCCAGAATTACCTGGGCATGTTTTTCAAGAGCATCTTGTAAATCCTTCGGTGTCAATACATCAGGAGGATGCAACGCCTGCAATGATGATTGTTGCACCGGAGAAGTTCCACCACTCCGAAGAGTTTTTGGGGGAGGTTTAGCCGCCATCTTTTACTTTCACTTGTGACGCACTTTCACTTTAAGTTTAAAAAGTCCATCAAGCTCGAGAGTAAAATATAATAATCCTCTTCACCTTTTCCTCTTGTACCGCTCTGCCTGCTCCTTTTATTCCATAGTCCTTCCTTCAGGCAGGGGTGGTCGCAAACGCCTGGCTCTGCTCCAAGAAATCCGGAGCAGAGACGCTGACCAGCTGGGAGCGACCCAGGCTGCGGGGGAGTTCGATCCTTCAGCCGCCCAAGCTACAAGCTCAGGAGGCCCCGGAGAACTCGACCCCTACCTGGGGCCTCACCCCCTCCTCTTCTCCCAAGGAGGGGGCTTCAAATTCACCCGAACAGCTGATCGGCGCTGTTTCGGGTGAAAATTACTCAGCTGAGCCGCGGGCAGCCCGGGAAGGCTGTCTCCGGCGCCGCACAGCCACCGGAAGTCCCACTAACAGAGGCTTATTAAGTAATATTTGTGATAGCACGTATTACCTTTTTCATTTTGTTACACTGAAAATGAATATCCTTGGCATTTATAGTTATGGAATTAGAAATGATCAAGCTGACTGATGTTTTGGAAACATAATCCTATAGTCTGTTTAGAGCACTCCAATTATTCCTAAAGGCCTCCTGGTTATAGACTGGCAAAATAGAAATAGGAAAGGTGCAGTATTTGAAAGAAACCCTTTCCGTTTGTTCCATGTCATGGGGGAAAAAAATAATCCTGCTCTAGAAACAGTCTGGGTCGAAGGATTTATTAATTTATTGCCTGCTTGCTTCCTTGCAGCATTTGAGGGCATGGTTTAGGTCAGGGGTAGGCAACCTCGGCTCTTTTATGACTCATGGACTTCAACTCCCAGTCAGCTATGCTGACTCAGGAATTCTGGGAGTTGAAATCCATGAGTCATAAAAGAGCTAAGGTTGCCTACCCCTGGTTTAGGTACAGAGAAGTTTTTTAAAAAACTGAAGAGTCTCAGAGATCAGCAGTAGCAGGCAGCTGATCAAGATTGCTAAAGAAAGAATGATCTTCATCCTTGTAGTCCTCATCCACAAACGTCTGCCTTAATCAAAGGGCCTTTTTAATTTTGTCATCAACGAAGACACTGCAACAATAATTACCTTGCCTGCATGTCAGCTCAAATATAGTAGCACCAGGGCTTTGTTTCTCATAGAATGCTCAGAACGGAGTTCTGGCACCTTTTTTGGATAGAACCTTGTAGGGTAGGCAAGGCGGGTTGTATGACGTGTGCGTTCCGGCACCTTTTTATTTTACAAAAAAAGCACTGAGTAGCACCCAAGCAGGATTGCTTAGAATTGCTCCAAGCCATGGGAAAGTTTTTTGTGAATCACTTATTCTATTTTTATTCATTTAAAACATTTGTATAGCTGCCCCTGTTACAATGAACTCTCGGCTCCCCATCAAAAGTTAAAATAATATACAAAGCAATATCTAAGGGGCTGCCACAAAGAAAAGGGGGTCAGCCTATTTTCCAAAGCACCTGAAGGCAGGACAAGAAGCAACAGATGGAAATTCATCAAGGAAACAACCTAGAACTAAGAAGAAATTTCCTGACAGTAAGAACAATTAATCAGTGGAATGATTTACCTCCAGACATTGTGGATGCTCCAACACTGGAAGATTTTAAGAAGAGACTGGAGAGCCATTTGTCTGAAATGGTATATGGTTTCCTGCCTGAACAGGGGGTTGGACTAGAAGACCTCCAAGGTCCCTTTCAACTCTGTTATTCTGTTAAAACTGTATTAAAACTATAAAGCTAAACACATTTAAATATAAAAAGAAAAACCTGGTGCCAAGTCAAACTTCTAATGTGCAAACACCTAATCTTATCCCAAGTCCTTTTTTTTAGCTGTGTGTGTGTGTGTGTGTGTGTGTGTGTGTGTGTGTGTGTGTGTGTGAGGTCTTCAAATTTGCCAAGACATTAAAAATATTCATTATTATTCTGAAAACCTTCTCATTACCGGTCACTTTTTGCTTGTGTTGAAAAATAAGCATGGGCTTCATTGTGAGTTATAAACATTTTGTTGTTGTCTGTCTGTCTGTTTGTTTGTTTGTTTTTATTCCTGGGTTGATGACATGGGTAACAATCACCCAGGACACCACTACCTCAGTGCTTCTCTTGACAAAATCTTCACCTCATCTTGTTCTAAATGGACCTCTTCAGCTCCTAATGTTGAAATCCTAAACCATATATTATGGCTCTTTCACTAAGGGGGCTATTCCAAAATACTTGACTGATGTCTCTATTACATTTCAAACAGTCATATTTTAACCATGGCTGCAGGTAAAAGTCCAGCAAAAATGACATTCCATCTTCATACCATTCCAACTCAGAGCAAACCCCAGATTTATACATACACACACACACACACACACACACACACACACATACATACATAACAATGCCAGGTTTCAAATTGAAATGCTGACACAGCCTTAACTATAGCACTGCAGAGGGTGATGCTATAATTAAGCTTCGATCGCTTTTGGAGGGGCAAGACAGAAGTGGGAGGTTATTGTTCAATGAACTGGTCTGTCATTTGCTGCAGTGATTCTTAATTGTGTCTCATTACGGCAAGATGATCATTACTCTACTTGTCTGTCTGATTTAGAGACCACTAAAAGTGTCTTGTAACAAGCAGCCGTCTCCTATGCAACAGTCCTTTGGCTCTCACCCTCATTACTCAGAATCTGTCCAATTATTTGTCATTAAAGTAATAAAAAGGACTTGGGCAAAAAATGTGGGAGGTAATGGTTGAAGGTCTGCTGAGCGGGGGACTGTTTTCAAGCACTGGGAAGGTGACATCATTAATTGTTAGAGAATATGCAAATCAGCCACTGGCACATAAGACTGTAATAACGCAAAGAAAACACTATTATCACTTGTGGTAATTCCTCAGAGAGAGCTACCTGGGTGTTATATGGTTTTCATCAGTTAATGATATCTGGTGTGACTGATTTAGAGCACAAGATGGTAAAAATGCAGGTAAGCAGAGTAGTTGTTAGGATTGAGCCCAAGTATGAATCTTGAATGTCAGATGTTTTCTCATTTATCAGGAGCCGTGATGGCGCAGTGGTTAGAATGCAATTGTTGTTGTTAGCTGCAAAGTCATGTCCAACCCATCGCAACCCTATCGACAACGTTCCTCCAGGCCTTCCTGTCCTCTACCATCTTCTGGAGTCCTTTTAAGCTCACGCCTACTGTTTCAGTGACTCCATCCAGCCACCTCATTCTCTGTCGTCCCCTTCTTCTATTGCCCTTGATCTTTCCCAGCATTAGGCTCTAGAATGCAGTATTGCAGGCTAATTCATAGTTCACTGCCAAGAGTTCAGTTCTGACTGGCTCAAGGTTGACTTAGCCTTCCATCCTTCGGAGGTCGGTAAAATGAAGACCCAGATTGTTGGGGGCAATATGCTGACTTTGTAAACCACTTAGAGAGGGCTGCAAAGCACTAGGAAATGGTATATAAGTCTAAGTGCTATTGCTATTTGCATAATTAATCTTGCTATAGTGAAAGAGCCGGATCTTGATTTTGTGCTAAAGCATAAAGTAAAGCATATGGAAAGTTCTAGATGTAGGTTAGGAAATGCCACTTTTCAGTCCCTTGAAATATGGACGGCTCGTGTGCTCGCTGCATCAAAATCCTTTAATTTAGCAGGGTTCAGAAATAGTCAATAGAAGTAGTATCCAGGATTATTCCTGTCAATCATCTGGAGTCATTGGAGTCAAGCAGTAAATATGTTTTGCACAATTCCAGGCACCATCATAATTATCCTGCAGCCAAATTTATTTGCTCCTTTAAATCAGCAACATTGTGTGAGTAAACTAATAAGAAGTCACTGCTGCTCAAAGCTATACAACTAGAGTCAAAGTTGGAAGGTCAATAGCTAGCTAGAAATTGAGCACTATATTCACATAGCACTGCCCTCTTTTCTGTCTCTGGAGGAACTTGTCCATCATATTTCTGGGTTTTGCAATGCTGGGTTTGGTCTAGTGGTTAAGGCATTGTGCTACAAAGCAAGAGACTATGAGTTCAAGTCCGATCTTAGTCATGAAACGCAGCTTGGTGACCTTGGGCCAGACACCTTCTCTCTCTCAACCCAACTCACCTCACAGGGTTGATACTGGGGGGAAAAGGAGGAGGAAGGTATGTTGGATATGTTCACCACTTTGACTTATTTATAAAAATAATATAGATGAGATATAAATAAACAAACATAAAAATAAATAATAAATCTCCCACTTTCTAGTCTTGGAGGCCTTTCCAGAAAAACAGATATTTGTTGCCTACATCTTCTAATTTCATTAAAATTGAGATTTAACCAGGTTCTTATTCTATTTCTGCTGTATATCTGTAAGGGGGACATATCAAACTCAAGGCCTGTAGGCCAGATCCAGCCCACAATGGGTTTAGATCTGGCCCGCAGGGCCACCCTGGAGATGGCGAGGAGCTGGCCACTGCTGCCTCAGCCCTGGCCAACCCCAGCCCAGCCGGGCACTCTGCCTGGGCATGCACAGGAGGCCACAAGTGCACGTGGGCTGGCAGTACATGGCAGCAACTGAAGCTCGTTAACCCCTCGGCCGCTTATTGGCCAGCAGTGATAGCCAGCTGGATGTGAGCCGGGCCTTCCAATAAGCTGTGCTTGGCCCTCCCCACATGCATCACACTTGCACACTTCAGGGTCCTGTAGTCCATACAGCATAGGTGGGTTCAAGTGGCATGGCTGTTGGGCCGGCCCTTTAAGAGGCAGGCAGAGGCAGAGACACAGGGGGAAGGCACGTGGTCTAGCTTGTAATCTGGCACCCGGCTGGTTTACCTCCCTCTCAAAGTTGCTGCTGCTGTGCTCGCTCTCCTTGGGGGACGGCAAGGTTCCTGTAGTGGATGACACTTTAGCACTCACCCAGGTCTCACCTTCTTCCACTGGAGACCTCTGGTTCCTCTGCCCCAGCCTTGCCTGGATCCCCCACAGGGGCTTCTCAACATGAGCGATGTTGAGTGACCACATCAAGCTGGCCACGCCCACCCAGCCATGCCCACCTGGTCCATTGAGGGCAGCCATAATGCTGATGTGGCCCTCAATGAAATTGAGTTTGACACCCCTGCTGTAAGGATATCAGGGCCCTATGGGATCAGGTATGTTTACTTATCTGCAAATCTATCATCCTGGCAGAAAAGCAAAAACTCATCAGAATCTGACTAGTTGGGGGCCGTAGTAATGTTCCAGGCAGTAAGTGATCTCTGTTGGCCAACAATTTCCTGCTGGAAAGAAAAAAAAATTCCCAGACATTAAATAGGAAATACTTCTTACATCTTCGTCATGATAGGCAACTATCCAACTTTTTCATGTTATTGTGTAATTTGGCTCCTTTACCAGTTTTGATAGCAGGAACCTGACTGAGATATCAGAAACCTGGAAAGGGATATGATTACACAGATCATCCCAAGTAGTATAACCCAGCAATTTTCTATAACAATATTCTCTGCTTTTTAAAAAAAACAGGATTCTTTTTTGTAAAATCAAAAATTATTAACTAAAATTAACTAACTAGATTAAAAACATATTATATTTATTGGAGTGGTATTGCATCATTGACGGTGAGCTGAACTTGTTTCATGAAGTCATTTGTATTTCTGCTTGGGTGCGGCCTATGCTTTGCTTTTGGCAAGATGCAACCTCTAAGATGTTTATCTGGCTACCTAATTTCAGCCCTCAGCAGGCTACAACAGAATCATTCCCATAGGTATCTGTCCCTAATCAGGAGGATGTCAACAGCACAAAATGTTCATTACACAAATTCCACCTTTTGTACACGCGTCATGATAAGAAGCAGAGTTTACATCAAAACACCTATTTCCCTTTTTCACACCACCCCCATATAAATTCCATAGCAAATGTAATTGATATAATGGGAGTGCCTGGATGGAACACAGTTGGGTCTCTAAAGGCAGCAAGAAGACCAATCTGCTTTTCATACAACTTGAAAGCACTTCTTGACTCAAAAGGCAGCTTAAAAGCTTACTCCCTCCTACTAGAACATTAAACTGCAAGTCCCACCTGTGCATTCACAATAGCTATGCCTATCTCTTTTAGTGCCTATTTAGTTCCTTGATCTTCCTGATTGTTTTTTTAGTATAATTATAATTATAATAATTAGTATATTAATTAAAATAAATGATAAACTAGCATCTGCAAAACAAGGGCTAGGTTCTAGAATCTTAATTTCCAAAAACTCTTCTGAACCCACATTTATCCCAAAGATGTTCAGAGAAAATAATAGTGATAGGGAACTATATTTCAGTTCTTTTCCTTCCCTTCTCCAGAGAAACAAAAATAAGCAGAGACTTTCTTGGAAAATTATAAGGATTGTAGGGAGAAAACTTACCAGATTGCTCTCTGATAAATTGGTGTCTTATGATCAACCATGTTCAGCCATTTTGTGAAAGTGTCTGTGACATGTTTGAAATGTTCCAAATGTGTTCACAAACCCTCATAAATTGAGACCTCATCAATGACAGACTAATCAAAAACTGATACATTGGTGAACTGATAGGAAGCTAGCCACTGATCAATATTTCTTGCTACTTTTTGTCTTCACACATTTCCAAATGAAATGTATCATTGGTTTCACTGGGTTCTACCTATGCAAAGGGAATTCTACCCCCATTAAATCAGTAAGTCCATATTTTTATTGGGAACAGGAAGATTTTTTTTTCTCTATGTGTCAGCTGAAGTTAAGAAATCTTATCCCATTTCATGCTTGAAATTTCACTCTTTCATCATCTGAATAATCCTGCAAGAACAGAGTAAAGCTTGCACGTTCCTTTAACAAAGATGCTGAAAATTTAGACATTTAGACATTTTCAAGAAGAAGTAGGGGCTTCTCTGTGTACATGTGACATACAAAGAAACTCAGTTAATAAATTAGTGCACATGTCTGATAATGGCCATTTAGTGTTTTAAAATACCATGTAAACATTAAGCATAAAAGCCTATACATTAAACCAGTGAGAAATGGACATTGTGCTATTCATGTTTATAGGTACTGTAACCATGCTGACATCCAATAGATCCAACAGTCTTTGCTGAATTTTTTTTCCTTTTACCTATTGGTCTCCACTAATCCATTATTCCACAACAGTTTGCATTTGAGGTAAATGAGAATTTAAGTACCATATACAAATGTACTGTGCTGAATTCTGAAAATAAAGGTGAATGTAACCTGTGTTGTGGAAAGATTGACATATTGTTTATATATCCTGCCTCCAAGAAGATAAAAATAGAGAATCTGGTATTCTTAAATGGTCTCTACAAGATATTATATTGGTTGAACTGCAGAGATAATATTATGTAATCATTAAAATGATTAATGATTAAATGATGAATCACATCAAGGACTATATTAAAATTATGTATAGTGGACTTTTAGATATTATGTTTACCTAAATATAAGTAAAATAAATTATTTTGATAATAGATTGGAGTACCCTCTTAGTTTACCATTTACAATCCCATCTGATCCACATGAACTTCAGAGAAAAGATGGTACACCAATACAAATTCATTAATAATCTACTCAAAGGAAAATTCTATTAATTCCAGATAAGTGTATACTTGGGAATAAAATATTTGTAACAGGTATGCAGAGCAGAGCAAATGCTTAAGTAGTTTTTTTCACTTTTATACTGCTAGAACTTAGGATGGAGGGGAAAACACAAATAATTCTACGTTCCATAAAAAAAATGATGAAAAATCAAGCTGTAATGCGGCTGGTCACTAAACAAAACAAAATTGGACAAAATCATGGAATATACTGCAATTCCTTCAATACCAGATCCAACAAACTACCTAAGAAACTAGCAGAAATCATCCACTGCTAATCCAAGTATGTATCGAAAGGGAATCAAAAAGAATCTGTAATACATGTCCAGTTCATTCCATATGGGTAAAAGTTCTAAAGGGAATTCTAGGTATGATCAGGAACCTGCTAGAATCAGGGTTTGTCATTATAAGTGTTCAGGTGAGCATTCACAGCAGTTCTTCCTTTACATTCACTGTTCAAAAGGCAGACTTTGGGCCAATGGGATATTGGGGCCAGTTCAGTCTTCTTTGTGTTATGAAGAGGCTGTTGCAAATCAGCTACCTGCTATTGAGTATCACTTGCTGAGGGGCATTGGTCAGGAAAGAGAAACCATTTGTAAGCTTTGTGGTTGGACCCTCCAAAAGCCCTTAACTGGTTCCTATAAAAACCCCATTCTCAAGGCAGATAAAAGGATGTAGGAAATCACAAAGGTATAGCAGAGAGTGAATAGAGTTATTGAGGTAATGATACTCAGGGGTTTCACAGAAAGTATGTTTGTGATTTTGGTGTATGCATCTTTACATTGTATCATAGTATATTAGGTGATATAACAATACACAGGCCCAATCAGATGCAAAGGCAGACTACTTCTGCACAGCTTTTATTACAGGAGACAATGCATTGCTCTTAAGCACTGAGAAGAAAGTGCTCCACTAGAGAACAATTGAGGTAAATGTTGCTGTTTGGCAACCAGTGAATGGTCCATGAAAAGTAGAAAAGCAATGAACATTTTCAGTTTTATATTTTGATATATGCAAATAAACACTAAATTAACTAAACTCAAAAAGTTTTCTATGTTGTCTAAGTATTATCTAATCAACATCTCCCCTTGACTCTCTACCTATCTAGGAACAAAAGTAGTGAATCAGCAGGACAATCACCATCGTTCTTCTGAGAGTTATAAGATGCTTTGAGAAATCCAGTATCTTGTCAGGTTTTTTTCCCAGTGTGGAAAGTCAAAGAAGAGTGGCATTTATTATACTACTTGCCTCATTTTTGTTTGCTTGCTTGCTTGCTTGCTTCTAAAATATTTTTTTCATTAAAAGCAACAGAATTGTTTTAGCCCATTGCCCCTTATCTGGACCATGATTGAGGGATTGAGATTTGGGGGCTTCATAGATGGCCAAGCTGCACCTTCATGATCTCTCTTTTTACTTTATCTGACATGGAAAGTTGCAGGAAAGGTCTAGGACAGGGGTATCAAACTGCCGGCCTGTGGGCCGGATGCATCACATGAAAGCCGCGCCCACCCCATTGCCGGCAATGGAGAAAAAGCTCCGATACGTCACACAACGTCACGTGACATCATGAGTTTGACATGTCTGGTCTAGGACAACTTGCCACAGCTGATTCGCCATGGGACAGACCACTAGGACTCCATGTTCTGACTCACCCCAACCTCAAGGTATTCTAACTTGAGAAAGTTTAAACCTAAAGCAAGACAAGGCTCGCTGCAATTCACTTGTCCCTCTCTTGAGTTATCTCACATTGAATTGTCCTGTGGTGAGTGGTCCCATGGCAAATTGGCGACAGCAAGTCCACTGGGATGAGTCAGCTACATGGAGATGGCTGGGGTGAGTTGGCTGTGGTGAGCTGACCCATTCCACCACAGAAGGTGAGAAGCAATGGCAATTCCCATTAGACTCAAAGAGAAGAGATGACTCAAGATCAGATCATTTTACCATAGTCTTTTCTCTTCTCCAGTTTGGAAGACAGTTTCCAAATCAATCTTTCCTAAAGTTACCCACAACACTATCCTAGGGGTTATAGCCATAATCAGTTAAAACAAAACAAAGCAAGTGACTAAAGTGAATGATTGAAAGTTCCCTGATTAATAACACTTGCTTTTTTTATTGTTCTGTAGGAATAAAAAAAACTTTCATTCGTTTTTTTAAGAGCTGGCATAGGCACCTTTAATCATAATTAAGGGTCACCTACAAAAGAAAGTTATTGCTTAGAACAGTAGAACCTTCCTTATTTTCTATGTAATAAATAAGAGGCATACTTGGTTGTAAACACTACATCTTTCTTGAATAATACAGCTGTTTGTTAAAGAATCATTACTACATATACGTATAAGTGATTCATCATAAAATAAAAATACTGACCTGATCCTCTACCTGCCTCTAAATGTAGCCTAGACCTACTTGAAACACTATGGCCATTGTCAAGTCAAGCAACATGCTCAAATGATGAGGCAGTGCAGAGAATGATATTCCTACTTTGTTAATAAAGCATAGAGTTGGGATTATACTATGATCTGAATCTTGTAAATCACAGCTATAATCAATGTTCTCAACTTCATAACTATAAAACACAATATGACAATTTTTCCACTGACAATTATCCTTCTGACGTTCTCCACATTTATTGGATTTTGATGTGTACCCTTAACCATACGGGCTGGAAATTATGAGAGTTGAAGTCAACATAACAAGAGGGCAGCAGATTGGCTGAAATGAGCTCAAGGGTAGAAAATTAAATATTGAAGTTAGGGATTTTCACCAAAATGGTTTAACAAAGTAAATATGGTAGTCATAACTACATACTATCATCTTGATAATTTTGGCACCACCTTCCATGGACAATTCTGATTCCTGGTGTTGGTGTGGGTCAACAAAAACTAAAATTACCTTTCAGGTGCTTTAAACCAGCCTTCTCCAGACTGGTAGATTCTAAGACACATTACACCTCAGCCTTTTTGAAATCGCTGGCCAGACTAATTCTCAGTTGGAAAGCATGTGGTAAAGATTTTTACTTGCCAGCCCTCCACTCTCACTGTTTTAGTCTACTTTCTACTTCCTGAAAACCAAATCACCTCAGTCAAGGTAAACTAACTAATAAGTTTTAGATCATCTAATTTTGCATTATTTAACCAGGGCAAAATTCACTGTCTTTTAAATGAGAGTTTGCAACACTTGTGGCTAATGGCAGGATAGTGGCTATCCATGGTTATTTTAAAAAAATCTAATTTTATAGAACCAGGTTTTACAGTTTACAAAGATAATTTTATGAAAACTTCTTTTCTACATAAAACATGAGTACATCCCACCTGAAGAGTTTACAAGTTGCCTATGAAAAAGCAGGCTGTATTTCTGAATTTGTAATGCTTTGAGTAGCACATTGCATTAAAGAGCTGACAAACAGTCCTTAAGCTTTGTAGGAACAGCTCTGATGCCCTCCTGTGGGAAGATGCATTTTAAAACCTGACCAGCAAATGGAAATGTTTGAACATAAGATGAAATATAAACAAATCCATACAGCCATCTGAAATCAGATAAAGCAACTGTATGGAAATCAAACTACCGGTAGGTCATAGAAATGATTTGAGTCCAACAAGAATCTGTCAGTGTTTTGAGATGAAACTCTGTTTTTATTGAGTTCGATTTATTTAAAATGCCTTATAGAAATACAAATACAACGGCAGCAGTTTACTGTAGCAAAAGACAGAAAATAGAACCTGTTTGTAAAGAAGCTTAAGATAACAAGGATTTACAAGGTAAAATGTCAATTAACAGCTAGGATGAATGGGGAATCATCCAGACATAGCATAATAATTCTCATAATCTCAGGTCATTAGTCTAGCTAACTGGAGCTGATGGGAGCTGACCTATAAAAATCTGGAGAGCCATAAATACGTCACCTTTAGTTGTCTATTTGTTCCAAAAATAATTAAATCAGATGCTGATTAGTTTATTAATTTGATTACAGAATTGTATCCTAAAAGGGGGGGCACTCCATTGATCTGTATAAGAGCATTATAAGACTGGTTGTCAGTTCTTTACAAATGCTCCCCAGAATAGAATACACCCTTTACACAAAGAGGCACGCAGAACAATCCCAACAAGCAGCCCTTTCCAATTCAATGTTCCACCATTGGGTAGTGACAATAAGTCAACTTATATGTGAAGTAACCATACATCACTACTTAGATTAAATGGACATTTGAAGACCCATTTCTCCAGTGTGGGGAGATTTAGTGTCTCTTGTGCTTTTCACCAGAGCTGAGCTGCCATTGTATCCAAACATCCTTCAGGGGACAAGAACATATAAGAAGGAATTTTGCTGAACCCATTCCTGATCCTATTCAGCCTGGTATTTCAAGTCAATGCCAGTTTGGTCCAGTGGCTAGAAAGCAAGAGACTATGAATTCAACACCTGCCTTAGCCATGAAGGCCAGCTGTGTGACTTTGGGCCAGTCTCTCTCTCTCTCTCTCTCTCTCTCTCTCTCTCTCTCTCTCTCTCTCTCTCTCTCTCTCTCTCTCTCTCTCTCTCTCTCTCTCTCTCTCAGCCCAACTCACCTCACAAGGTTGTTGTTGTGTGAAAAAAGGAGGAGGAAGAAGTATTTGATATGTTAGCTGCCTGGAGTTATTTGTAAAAACAATAAAGTCAGGAAAGAAAGAAAGAAAGAAAGAAAGAAAGAAAGAAAGAAAGAAAGAAAGAAAGAAAGAAAGAAAGAAAGAAAGAAAGAAAGAAAGAAAGAAAGAAAGAAAGAAAGAAAGAAAGAAAGAAAGAAGTTATCTGAACTGACAATGCCTAACATATTATATGTACAGGTAGTCTTCGACTTATGATTTCGGCAGTTGTTAAATTAGTCACATGGTTGTTAAATGAATCTGGTTTCCCCATTGACTTTGCTTGTCAGAAAGTTAGAAATGGTGATCACATGACCACCGGGACATTGCAACTGTCATAAATATGAGCCAGTGACCCAGTGTCTGAACTTGGATCGCATGACCATGGGGATGCTGCAACGGTCATTCATGTGAAAAACAGTCATAAGTTGCTTTGTTCAGTACCACCGTAATTTCATATGGTAAAACAAATGGGTGTAAGTCAAAGACTACCTGTATCCTGAGAGTGTCCTTAGATCAGTACTTTCCAAACTTCAGTAAACTACCCAAAATTGGGTAAAAGTGGCTTTCCTATAGAACAGAATATTTGTAGCTCAGGGTTGAATTGTGGGGTTCTTGGCACTTTCTCAGTTATTTTCTTGCAGACATTTCATTACCCAGCTATATGATATCAACAGGGCTAGATGGGGATGGAGTTTGCTCTCTGTTCACATGCAAATGGCTTGCCCTTGTCAGTGTCCTTAATTGTGTCTTGATTAGGCTGTTGTTGACTATTAGCTTGTTTGTCTGAGTTGGTAGTTCCTTGATTAGGATATTGTTTACTTCTAGGCTGTTGATCTAATTAATCTCAGTGTTAATCTCTGCTTATCTGGTTGCTGATAACTGGAGAGGAGGTGTTTTGATCTTTCTGTTTTCTTTTGGGCTTTTTGGTTGTCTCTTCTGAATGGTATGTAAATGTTGTTTATCTGCCTGCTGGTGGCTGATTTGTCTATCAGGCCTCCAGGAATTCTTTAGCATTTTTGGATTTGATCTTCAATGCTCACAATTTCCTAGTTGAAACTCTGGTTTAGGTAAACACACAAACCCATTACCAATTCACAACAGGGATACCTAAATTGACTTAAAATGTTTTACCTACACTGGGTAAAAATGACTTTCTGATAAGCAGTTTCAGGTAATGAAGGGGGGGAAAAACCTGGAAAGCACATTCTTAAGCAATCTCAGAAGAAGGGGGAAATTACAGTTGTTGAGAAATGCACACTTACAGAAGACTTAAAACTGCTTCTCTCATAGTCTGGGGATAGAATAGCTGCTTGGCCCTCATTATATTTCTTTGGATGCTTTTGGAAAAGCTTGTTTGTCTTTCTGGGCATTCAGGATTTTTCATGATTTTTGTTTTTGCTTTTAATTTACAATACAAGCCATCCAGAGTCATTTGGAGTCAGGCAGCCTCCATATTACCAAAAATAAATAAATCCCACAGCCAAAGATGAATCTTAACAAGGTGCCCCTTCTAGTTTATTAATGAAAGTTAATTGGAGTGACACTGATACTGTGATATTGTCTCTATCATATTTGAAGGTAACAGTTGCATATTACACACACTCAGCATTCTCCTGTAACTCTTTGTGGCTACACAATGACCTCACATTCTTGGAAAAGCCAGGCTTAAGGATGTCCTATCTTGTCATCGGTCTTGATCTTTTTAAGTACATAAATCTGTTCTACATCTCCTGCAGTAAATTCAGACGGAAAGAATCATAGTACCAAGAGCATTTGAAATAACATGGAGATTAATGTTCCATATTTAACTGTAAACAGAGTGGATGTATTCATGGGATTTAAAATATATTTAAAATATAGTTTTGCTGCACTTGGGTTTCTAATCACGCACAACATTTGTAATGATGTCAGGCTTACTTATCTGCACTTGGCCAAGAACAAAGTGAAACCAGCCAGACATATTGTATAGTTTTGATGCTACAAGTATAAGGAGGAGTTTTTTTTTCCCTTGATGCTTTGTGCAGAATGTCACAACTAAACAAATTTGTTCTTGGTTAAGCTCAACAGTTGCTGACAGCGTCCTGTTGGTCTAACAACATGACGCCAGCAGTTTGAGATTTGGCAGAAGATTAAGTGCTCAGATCAAATTGAAACACATATTACCAAATATCTGAGCAAATTATCATCAGGCAAGAAATTCCTAGGCTCAATTGGAGTACTCTGATGCTGCAATACGCCAATGAATCCAGCCTATACCAGCAAGGACAATAATATAAAGAAGCAATATCATTCCCTTCTCTGTCAGTCTGATATTTTTTTAAACTCCAAACTCCAAATAGCAATGCAGAGCTATTCATATAGACTCGCTCACTAGCTGGGAAAATAGCAGAGTTAGAGAAGGTATTTCAACATCTACTAAAACTGGGGCTCTGTCTGGTAGTAGTAGAAGTATTTTTATTTGCTATGAACCTATACCTTAATGCAGTACAATATGGCAACAATAAAACTCCTAATATCCTTCCCACTCAATCAGTTTTACAAACATTATTTTAAAAACCCAATTTTCAGCTGATTGAGGCATTATTTCTTACAATAAAATGTCAGCCACTTGTTTATTCAGTTGGCTTCCCTGCATTGCCCAAATATTTTCTCCTACCATGTTTCCCTGAAAATAAGATCTATCCTGAAAATAAGACCTAGCTTGATTTTTAGTTGTGTACCTAATATAAGCCCTACCTCAAAAATAAGCCCTAGCTAAGACTCCACCCACTCTGTCCTACTGTCTGGTTGTACGAGGTGAGGCGAAGCGCATGCATAAAAATCAATCTAGGGCAGAGGTGGAGTGGGTGGAGCTGCCTGCTGCCCCCTCACTTGATTACCTCAGGACCACCACAGCCAGGCCTCCCAAGCCCCAACACTTGTCGCGCTCATGCCCAACTTCTTCTGTGGCAGGATGTCACATGGCACTTGTGCCGCTGCTTATGGCAGGATGCTGCAAGCGGCTGCAGAAGTTGGGGGAAGTGCAACAGGTGGCGGGGCGTGAGAGGCTTTTCTGTGATGGTCCTGATGTAAGCAGGTAAGCCATCCCCCCAAAATAAGACCTTTTTTGGAGGCAAAAAAAATATATAAGACCAGGTCTTATTTTCAGGGAAACAAGGTATGTACCTCTATTTCCATATTCTTTCTCTAATAGCTCATATGTTTCTTATTTGAACTAAATGTAACCAAACTGCTGTTCAGTTAAATGCTCTGAGATTGGCAAAATTGTTGGCTCTAACTGATATTTCCAGTAAGTAAAGATTCCACTCCTAATCTTGAAATACTTGCTTACAACAATGTCAAGTCTTTGGACTCTATTTGTACATATAGTCTACTACAGAGCTGAATAACTGTTATTGTCTTTCAAAGATTTTGGCAGGTTAAGCAATTTTAATCATTCCTTGACAAGATGTGCTTACTACTTGCTATCTCTTCTCTCACAATAAAAGCCTTAATTCATGTTGAGTAATTATTTTTATATATGATAACTGAGCCTCTGAAGCATATGTGGAATGGTTATTTTTTGTTTGTTTTTTATTTTATTTTTGTAACAATAATAAACAATGCCTTTTAATAACAATATTCCTGTCATCCAAGTATGTAACCAACAGCTAAGAACAATCCAAAGTCTAGTCATGAAAAACACAAAATCACAGCGATAATCTCAAGATCCCAATGCATGAGGGCACATCCTGGTCTCTGAGGACTTATATAATACTAGCAGGGTGATTTTCCCACAAATCTCAGTTTCTAGAGGACAAGCACTGGGATAGGGAAGATGGGCTTCTTGTGTCATGCCAGATGGCAATGTTTAATGGGTGGTATCCAGAGTATGTTCACATTTTTGGATCTAGTACTTTCTAATCAGTGTACTAACTTCAAGAGATTTATTTTCATCATCAAAATGGTCAATGGATAATGAGATAATTCCTTTCTTCCCACACATACTCTGCATATATTTAAAGCAAAATGGATTCACTTCAGTATTTTGACTGTCATGTGGTTCCAACCATTCTAGCATAGTAATCTGCACTGTATGTCTTAAAATGTTCATATTAGCCAAGGATCCAATCCATAAAGAATGCTGAGAAAGAGAAAAAGTCCTTTTTTATTTTATTTTATATACACAAGGTCATTTCAGCTTGAGTGCCTGATTCAGGCACGCTAATTAAAATGGTTTCCTCTCATTTTCACAAATGAGCAACCTTCTTAAAACTAGTCTCTTGATTATTGAGCAGTTTAGTAATCAATGCTAAAACATGAACTCATCAAGCTGAATTATTTTTACATTCACTGAATATATTTTGTCTTGAAGATCCTTTTGGCTGCCCAATTTGCATACTAAATTTGACCAGAGATACTTAAAAGACTTATTATATTAAATGTAATGGCTTCAGATGACACTTGACAAGCTTGGCATTTTGGTAAAAGGTAATATGTAACAGAAAAGAGCTATTAGAATTTTTAAAGAGCACGAATGTATTATTTATTTATTTATTATTTTATTTAGTTATATTTATATACCGCCCTATTCCCTGAGGACTCAGGGCGGTTTACAGGGAATTAAAAATCCAAAATAGAAAAATTAAGAACCAAATTAAAAAATATTAAATTAACCCTGTAGTCAGTTAAAAAGAACCCCAAATTAAAAATTCCTCCTCAGTCTGGGCCCGAGAGCTCGAAGAGCCAGGTCTTCAGGCCCCGGCGGAATGATCGGAGGTCGGGGGCAGTCCTCAGCTCCACTGGCAGCTGGTTCCAGAGGGCAGGCGCTCCCACTGAGAAGGCCCTATCCCTGGGTGTCACCCGCCGGCAATCTCTCACCGGCGGAACCCTGAGCAGACCCTCCCTGTGGGAGCGCACTGGGCGAAGGGCGTTTGATGCCGGCAGCAGGTGTTCCCTCAGATATCCCGGACCCAGGCCATGTAGGGCTTTATAGGTGATAACCAGCACCTTGAATTTCACCCGGAGGGCAACCGGAAGCCAATGCAGCTCACGGAGTAGAGGTGTTACATGGGAGTATCGGGAAACCCCCATTACAACTCGCGCGGCTGCATTCTGCACCAGTTGAAGCCTCCGAGTGGTCTTCAAGGGCAGCCCCATGTAGAGAGCGTTACAGTAGTCCAAACGGGAGGTCACAAGCGCATGAGTAACTGTGCGTAGGGCGTCTCGGTCCAGATAGGGACGCAACTGGCGCACCAGGCGAACCTGGGCAAAAGCCCCCCTGGTCACGGCTCCTATATGGTCTTCGAAATTGAGCCGTGAATCCAGGAGGACGCCCAAGTTGCGAGCCCTATCGACGGGGGGTAACACCTCACCCCCCATCATTAAGGATGGAATAACTTGGTTAACCCGAGATGCCGATATGCACAGCCACTCAGTCTTGGCGGGATTGAGACGAAGCCTGTTTCTCCCCATCCAGACCTGAACCGCCTCCAGGCACCGGGACATCACGGAGAGGGCATCACTGGGTTGGTTCGGGGTGGAAAGAAAAAGTTGGGTATCATCAGCGTACTGATGATACCCCACCCCAAAACCACGAATGATCTCGCCCAGCGGCTTCATATAGATGTTGAACAGGAGAGGCGAGAGAACCGACCCCTGAGGGACTCCACAAATGAGAGACCTCGGGGCGGATCTCTGCCCTCCTGTCAACACCGACTGCGAGCGGCCCTGGAGGTAGGAGGAGAACCACCGTAAAACGGTGCCTCCCACTCCCAGAGTTGAAATGTATGTAGCTCCCTTTTTTTCTCAGAGTACAAGGGATGTAAGTCTGCACATCTGGAGGCCACAGAATTCATACTCTTGTTGAGCATGTACAATCTTCAGTTTATCCAGGAAGATTTTGGATTTGATTTTGATCTATTCCAAAAATTGGAAGTGCAGAATAAAATCTCAATTATAACTAAAAAAAAGATTGAGAAATTACCAATTATCAACCCCGTTAATTGCATTATATGGTTATATAAAAGAAAAAATAATTTAGTGCTTTAAAGTTAAGATTAAATTTATTAATAACAGCAGGAACGGGCATTGATAAATAGTGGAGATCAAAATATTTATGTTTAATATATATCGTATTCTTGTAATGTAGGTAGAGACAATAAAGTTGCTTACTCTAGTTTTTTATAAGTGGCTGTAATTGCTTATGCACCTGACTGAAGGTCACTTTAACACACAAAAAGTAGATTTTTAAATTAGCTATACCCCAAATATATGCTTTTCATAGATACCCAGGTCAAAATTATATCTAATAAAATAGAACAGACATGTCAAACACAAGGCCCGGGGGCCAGATCCAGCCCGTGAACTGGTTTCATGCGGCCCGCGAAGCCATCCTGGAAACAGTGAGGGAACGGCCCCTACTGCCTTGGCCCTGGCCCAGAGACCCTCCTCCTGCCAGAGACCCTCAGATCTGTCCCACTCCTGCCCAGGCCCCCATAGGCACCCTTGATGCGAACGATGTAGAGTTGGCCACACCCACCCAGTAGGCCATACGCACTCTAGCCACGCCCACCAAGGCCACACCCACCCGGCCCCCTGAGTGCAACTGCAATGCTGATGCGGCCCTCAATGAAATTGAGTTTGACACCCCTGGAATAGAACAACAGAGTTGGAAGGGACCTTGGAGGTCTTCTAGTCCAACCCCCTGTTCGGCAGGAAATCCTATACAATTTCAGACAAATGGTTGTCCAATCTCTTCTTAACACATTCACAACTTCTGGAGGCAAGTCCTTCCACTGATTAATTATTCTAACTGTCAGGAATTTTCTCCTTAGTTCTAGGTTGCATCTCTATTTGATTAGTTCCCATCCATTGCTTCTTGTCATGTCTTCAGGTGCTTTGGAGAATAGCTTAACTCCCTCTTCTTTGTGGCAACCCCTGAGATATTGGAACACTGCTATCATGTCATCCCTAGTCTTTCTCTTCTCTCTTCATTAAACTAGACATACACAATTCCAGCAAACATTCCTTATATGTTTTAGCCTCCAGCCCCCTAGTCATCTTTGTTGCTCTTCTCTGTACTCTGCAACAATTTTCCAGCTATGTCTTGTTTGAAATGGAGGTATTGAAATCTCATACAACCAAGGGGCACAACTGCTTGTCAGAATTTCAGTGGGATCATATACAGAAATAACCCTCAGGTTTAGACCAAAGAGAAGCTAAATTTTGAACATTCTTATTCTAGTAAATTAAGGAAAATGTCTTAATCAGGCTTGATGCAACAGGCATTCCAAAATAAGTGAAGAATTAAATCGGGCATGTCAAACTACTAGCCCATGGGCTGGATGCATCATGCTGAAACCACGCCCACCCCATTGCCGGCAATGGGGAAAAAGTCCCAATATGTCGTGCAACATCATGTGACATCGCAAGTTTGACATGCCTGAATTAAAGGGTTGATTTAATAGGTTGGTGAAGACCACGTTCTGGATCCTGCCCTACAATCATAGAAGCACAAGTGCTGCATGCCAAAATTGTCTCATGGAGGAACTTTCAAAAATTAACTGACATTGTTTGCTTAAGGAAATAAGAGAACTTTAAAATATTGTAATGAAATATATATGGAACCACCTCTCAAAATACTAATCAAATATGGAGTTATTTTACATGGTCAAGGGGATTCTAGATTATCTGTCAAGAATATATTTTTGGCAAAAAATAAATAAATAATCTCCAAATGTTATACTTTTCTAAATTGTTTTTGTTACCCAGTGGAATCAGATCTATCACATGATAGATCCAAACTTTAATAATTATTTAAGAAGAAATGAAAATGTCTAATATATTCATAAAACATAAAATATCAGCATATAATATAATTTTATGATCTCCCCTGACCACCTTTAATTCCATTGTTATCTTCAGAATCTTAAATTGTACATTCAATTATTCTCAAAACAAACTGAAAAGAAAAAAAGGGAGAGTCCTTGGTTTATATCTTGACATAATTTTAATCAAGAAGAAGGCACACCTATCTGAAATAAATTAATCTGAAATAAGTTAAAATCCATTTCAAAAACTGTCAGGAAACCAAATCAAAAGCTTTCTCAGAACTCTCTGCTCCCCCCACCCCTACCCAAATTAGAGCTGGCTAAGCTTGTTCATTTTGAATTAAACCAAAATTGTTGATTTAAAATGTCATACTGACAGACTTTTGACAACTCTGCAGGAATCCATCCTAATCTGTTGATCAACATAGCTGTTAAATTGTTAGCACCAGTCTTTATCAAGTAAATAGGACTATAATTAGAACAGATAGTGAGTCTTGTCTTATTAAATGTAAAAGGCAGAGCTTTGCTTTTAAAAGCTTCACTGTAGACCTCACATAAAATAGAAGAAAAAAACAGATTCTTTATATACAAAGAATCTGGAAAACCATCAGCCTCAGGCATCTCCCCCAATTTCATACATGAAATGAAATGTCATACTGACATTTTATTGAAGCAAAACAAACTTGATCCTGAGATAAATGTGATAAACTCATTTTCTGTAGAAAGAAATCTTCCTCATCCTCATTTTACGGTTAAAGTTCATGTTATACGGTTTAGAACCAAAAGTTTTCAAAATGATGTTTATTTCCCTTAGGATTATAAATTTCAAGGCAACAAGAAACCTAGAGGTCTCCTATGCAGTGGTGGGATTCAGCCAGTTCACACCAGTTCGGCAGAACCAGTAGCTAATTTTTTGTTGCTCAGGCCCAGAATGGAATTCCAGAAGCAACATCCACACAGAGAACCGGTTGTTCACATATTTCAATCCCACCACTGCTCTTATGCCTCTAGGTTTTTCATGCTTTCTGGGTTTGGGGGTTTTGTTTTGTATTTAAAAATATGATTAGAACATTAAATTATGATTATATAATACCAGAATTCAGGGAAATTACTGAATGATCAAACAGATTTGTTATGTAGGCCCTGCTTTAATATAGGAGCTATTACTGAAGCTTCCCATTTATACCAATTTTAATATTAATAGATAATTGAATGATGGTGTAACTGTGTGATCCTCAATATCTATGTTTTTCTTGAGTTGCATTTAATGATATATTTCCAACCACATAATCGCTCCTTCCCAGCCACAAATTCTACAGAGATTTGCTCAAGGAAAAAAATTAATTGACCTGGAAATATTACATTTTTTTATAATCTAGGAAGGCTCAGTGAAGCTTGATATTTGATGGCCTGGAAAAATGGGCATTCTAGGCCTGTAAAAACGTTTTAAAAATACAAGCCATTTTTGCAAATTCACAGACTAAAATGTATTCTGTTTTCACAGAACTGTTTAGTTGTATGTAATGCCAGATCAACTTTCTTTGAGCAAATCATTCTCTTGTTGGTTCATTTTTCCCATCTTGTTCCATTCTCACAGGCTCTTATGGTTTGTACTAATTAATTGGTTAAGTGCCATCAGGCTGGTATTGATTCTTAGCAGCCACATGAATAGATTCTCTCCAGAGTCTTCAATATGGCTTTTTAGGTCTCTCAATGATGCCTTTATTGAGGATGTCATTAAATCCATCTACCTTGCCCGATTATTCTCCTATTCTTTTTCTTCAACTTGTCCCAGTATTGGACTACTCAAGGAATGGATTTACCAGTAAACTATGTTAGAATTTGGATAAGAATGGTATGTTTCTGCAGAAGGAAAAGGTAACACAAGAAATGCACAGCCATTTTAAGTAATTATGGCCATGCATATACCTGATTGGGCTTCACAGTTGGTCCAGCCTTTTCTTAACATCTCATTCCTCCTAAAGGATATTTAAAAGTGCCTCGTCATAAGTGCACTAACCTCTTCTCCAGAACTACAACAGAATGAAATAACATTGCACATACTACCAAAACAGTCACATTATCATATCAAACAATGTCACTGGCAGGGTGGCAAATTATGTGCTTCCTTTTCTGCTTGCCAATAGCCAGCTAGAACAACCTGAAACCATAATTTTGTCCCAATCTCTACATTTACCACAGCTTTCTGCCCTCCCCAATGGGCAGGACACAATAATTGCTGTCCTTGAGCTGGCAAGAGAGCACAGGGTCCCCGGCATTTAAATTGTCCCTTCTCTTTTTCCAAAAATAATAATTCAACAAATTTCAAAAGAAAGCATTTGAGATTAAGGATGTTTCTTTTTCTCTGATAGATTTTTAAATTGCATTTCAAATGCTGATGTTTTATTTACTTTTACAAGGCATGATTTGTTTTTAAAAATAATTGCATACATTGCACAAAAGAAATAGCAGGAAACTATAGCCATTCCCATCAGAGTTTCCTGCAAGGAAGATAAATCCTTTCACCACATAATTTATCTTCAAATAAATTATTGAAAGTTTATCTTCACCTCTCTAAGGATATGGTAATGGAGACAGGTTGGTGTGATTTTATTTTACTCTAATCTTCAGGAGGAAGAAGACAGTCTTTGTTTCATTCAGGATCATCTTATTTTTCAGGTAACTGTGATAGAAATCAATATGCTTCACTTGTGATCACTGATTTTCTTCACAAATTATGGGATCATCCCCAGGATGTAGTGGGGGCAAAATGGGACCCTAATGTATCTAAAAATGAAGCATCAGTGCTTAAAATGATGGTGTAATCTATGCCTCTCTAAGTTTTGGCATCTTTACTGTATGTAAGTGTCTTTTCCACCCCAGTTATGTGATAAGTGCGGCGCGCGCACACAGATTCGCAGAACATCTTGGTCTCTGCTTTTAGCAATAATTTGCACATAATGGAACAGCCAGAGGGGGGTTTGATCAATGACCTCTGTCTCCGAGATGCTGTTCCAAGGGAAACACATCTGCCAACATAAAGTATTGGGGCAATCATAGCTCAGTGAGCGTCGTAATAAGCAACTGTTACACTGGAGCCATCAGTCATGTTCAGTTACAGACCTGAAAGGATACAGCACCTTAGGGAGCAATGTCCTTCTATAAATTTGGGCAGCAATGAAGAATGATTTGCAATCAAGTAATAAAAGGCCTAAAAAGGGTCCACCATGCATACTAACATCCCGTACAGCTGACAAAGGAAATAAAAAACCTTGGCATTGTTTGCTCATTATGTAAACTACACAGCTGTCCAAGCAATTAAGATATGATTTTGGGAATTCTCTCATAAAAATGTGCTAACCGTGCTTCCTCCACTTGTGAAAGTGACACTCTTCTTTATCAGTAAAGTGCATTTCATTACGGTAATGCAATTTCATCTTGCTTAATCGCAGGAATTGCTTTAACCTTATGGCGAGTACATAAACATCATAAAGCTAATGTTGCTCTCATGGATGGTGGGAATAAATCTGTGCATGTGACAGCATTGCTCAAGAGATAATGGGTTTCCAGTGCATTTTCCAAGTTTATCTGCTGGAGGTCTGCTCACTACAGAAAAGCTTATGTGTTGCCCTCCCAACTGATGAACAAGGAACACCCCCCAAAAAGCCCTTTTTCCATCTTTCAGTATCACAGCCAGTGAAAATAGGATTGAAAGTGAGGCACACTGGAAGTTTAGCATCAGACTAAAGAAATCCCCAAGAACCAGTGAAGAAACTAATGTAGACCTTCTGATCTTATTGAGCATGCTTACAAAGTGTAGTTTAAAATGACAATGTAAGGAAGACCAAGGATGCAGCCAATGGTTTTGTAGAGTTTCACTAAGATTTGGCTATCAAATTAGTTTCAGAACTGGAATGGTGAAGAATGATGAACGTGCAGATGTTATTGGACTACAGTTGCCAACCCTTAACCGTTGATTCTGTGGGCTGGGGCCAAATGAAAATGGAATCTTTTTGGATAGCTTGTACTAAGAGCTTTGACTATAAACCATTGTGCGATATCTGCAAATTGGTATATTATCCAAATTGGAAGTTGATAACTTCATTTGGACTAAGTTTCCACACTAGCAATTTAAAGTGTCTTCATAATTTCACCCAACCATCTTTGGAGTAATGTAAAGCTCATTCACAATCTTGCTATTTTGATCAGTTGGCTTTAGAAGATACCATCAATTGCTAGTGACTGCACTAAAACTGTTGAAAGTTTCCAAGTTGAATAGCAATAAAATTGTCTACAGGTACTGGATTAATATTGCTCTTGGTTGATTAAGTACAGCTGTGATCTAGTACTGTTGCTCAGTTACATTGGGTTGTCTATATATGTATTCTTGCAGGCTCTCTGAAGTTTGTTCTACAGATTTTTGTGAAATGGGGGAAGTGTCTGATGGTCAGAAGAGGAGAAACAATAGTAAAACTAATTCACTAGCTGAAATAAAATAATTCCGATATAGTCAGCAGTGAGTAAAGACATAGGAAAGAAGAGCACAGCAGGATAGCAAATATTAGTGGAAACACTAATGTTTGATGATGTCACAAACAACTGGATATTAAATACAGACTTGGGTGTTTTGTTTTTTATTTTATTTTTTTTAGGCAAATGAGGTACTTTATGGAAAAAGATGTTAGAGGAGTCAAGCATTCAGCTCGTAACGAAGCTTATTTGGCCCACAAAAGCCTTCTCAATTCTACTTTGCATGTCAGAGCATGCACAGTCTTATTGTGCTGAGGTAACCCAGGAGTAAATGCAGTACATGTAAATGGTAGTTTATATTACACTATCTACAAATATACACTAGAAATAAAATACATAAATGTGGTGAAACAGCAAACTCCAATATATAGCAATTACAGCAGTCAAACGGATAAGAGGGGGGGGGGGAAACTCCAGGAAAAAACTCTCCTTTTATACTCAGCCTCTTAAAGGCACAGACAAAGACCCTGCTGAGTCATTTCTAATACTGCATCATCCTACCATTGCATCATCCACATTACATTAGAATTTCAGATTACATAAGTGCAAGCAGAAAGAGAGGCCTATCCAGCTGAATTTTGTCAAAATGTCTGAACATGACAAATGCAGTCATAGGCTAAAGGATGCCTTGAGAGAATGGTTGGTCTATGGAATTCTGAAAGAAAGCCTTTGGAAAGACTTTTCACAGAGACAGATTTAGCATTGAAGAGAACATTTGGAATCACTATCGCCATGGAAACTGCTGCTAGAGGTACTCCAGAGCTACAGCCAGGAGTAGCAGCCAATGTGAATAAGCTTGCAGTGCCATACAGAGAGAGAGAGGGAGAGAGAGAGAGAGTAACAGGTCAAAATGAACTGTGCTATCAAAGTGGTCAGAGGTGTCTTTAATGACTTCAACAACAGCCTCATGAACCACAGAGGGATTAAGAGAACTTATTGTGAGAACAGATGCTCCAGAACAAATAGTGAGTAACAATGGAGTGCAACTTGTAGCCAAAGAGTTCCAGATCTTGAAAAAGCATGGGATCAGACACATAATATCAGCACCTTATCACCCAACTATAAATGGATCGGCTAAAAGGTTTGTGCAAAATTTCAAGGTGGTTTCATCCACAGAAAAGACTAAAACTTTCATATTTTCTATTCACATATCACAGTGCAACACATAGTATACCTCTCCATCCAAAAACAAAACACCAATAATGTTCTCCATTTACCCTCTGTTCAACACTGGACCTTCACAAACCTAATTTGTGAAAAAATGCTCAGGATAAAGAACTTCAACAATCTTCTTGCACTGAAACTCCACACATTAACCAGTTGAAGAGAACAAAGAACAGAACAAAGTCACAGCTAACATAGTAGCAGACACAACTGAAATCTATTTGAGTTGCCACAAGTAGCACTTATCCCGCCCCCCAAAAGACACACAATCAGCACCTGTAATTAGTGTCTAGTTGCCAACCATCCTTGTTCATAGTGGCCAACATCCTATTTGTATATGGAAGTTGCCATAGCTTTGTAAATATAATTTTATAATTACTTTTAATTGTGACTGGTTTTTATTTATTTTTTTCTAAATATGTGTTGTATGCCACCAAATATATTTTTATATGAGATGAGCAGCTATATAAATATGATAAATAAAATAAAAACATTGGGATTTTTATCTTTGTGAGGAAAAGTTTAGCTTACTGTGTTACTAGTGCTGTTGGTGGATGAAGTATACTTGTGATCTACTAGTGTTGCGTCATTATACTTCCAATACTGGTATATGCCACAATTCTAGACACACTGAAGCTAATTCTTCTAATTTAAGTAAAGCAAACACCAGAAAAATCTTACTCCTAACTCAGGAGAAGGGTTTTTTTAAACTTTTTTTGAAAACCATTATTATGGCCTGTAGAAAAGTTAAATGAAAAGATCACCAAAAAAATTGTACTGATAAAAATGTAAAATTGCAGCATGGGATATGCTTTATCTAGGCCTATCAGACTACAAAATTCAGGCAAGCAGTATAAGGCAGCAAATAGTTAAACTTTCCTTTATTTCTTTGCTGTTATCTACTCAAGATGCACCAAAGTTATTTGCCAGGCATAATCCTCCCTGCAGCAGACTTTGTGTAGGTTTGTGGTTTTGGTTGTTGTTGTTGTTTTAAGACTGAAGGCCCAGGCAGGACCTTTTTGCCTATAAGCCAAAGTGCTACCACTGACTGTATGAACACCATTGCTTATGGTTTGAGTTAAAAGAGATTTTAGATCTGCAGAATGCAATATTCTCTCTGTTTCAAAATATTCACCTAACATAGTAAAGAATTTATGCTCTTTGGGGAGCTGACATAAAGAATTTTTCTCTTAGGCTCGTGTTCTTAGGGCTTTAGAAATCAGCAAGGCTCCAACATCAGAGCTCTCCAAAATTATGGTGAGATTGCTGTATTAATATTTAATTTTTTGAGCTATATTTATGTTAGTTCACAGCCATAATAAATCTTTAACTGGAAAAGCAGGTAGTTCACACTTTGAAGCACCCTATATCCTATTCTCTTAATTTGTTTTATTAAGACGTTTGTAAATCAACTTTCTACCTAGCTTTAAAATAGCCAAATTAGATGGGAACAAGCTAGTTGCCTCTTGTGACTATAGGAAGTGACAGCTTTGGAACATACAAGAAAGCTCTTTCTTTTGCTTTCTGTCATGAACTGGTAAAGTATTTTTAAAGCTGAACTGAAGTTGATTTAATATTATCCTGCTTCTTTCCCCCATAAATCCACAAAAAAATTTCTATCATTAGAAGAAGCAATGAAGGACTACTTAGTGTTGCAGGGTGAGGAGACATTGTCAGGGACTTTCTCAAAGGATTTGTTGAAGTTCTTTAAGTGTCATCCTAAAATTCACTGAGGAAATACTGCAGAGTTTTCAATTCTCCACAGTAAGATTTTGTTTATGCATTTCCCTCCAGTACTTTCCCAAAGCATAAAGGTTAACCAAGTCCATAATGACTTCATTTAGAGAGAATTAGCAAAGCCAGTCTTGCATTTCAAGGTCAAGGCTACCTTCTCAGACCATGCATGGGTTCATATTTGCCTTGCCATCAGATATGTAAAGCTTTCTGGACTTCAAGGCAAACCTCAGGGCAAAGAATTCATCTTCTGTACGACTTGGCTGCCATCTAGATGTTGGCAGTCCAAATATGAAAAGGCTATCTCCTCTCTCCTCTTTCCTTCACAAGCTGAAAAAAGGAGAGCAGGAAGTGGAATACAGCAGACAGCAGAGATAATCAGGGATGCTTTCAATGGCTCTGCTTCCAATGCAAGCTCATCCTGAAGCAACAGGTGACATGGGAAGAGGAGTGGAGTAGGAGGTTCTAGTAGAAACAGTCATGGCTCACTTGGTCCACTGTTACTTCTACACCATTGAAAAGGATTAGAGGTGATATGGCAGCAGTGTTCCAATATCTAAGGGGCTTCCACAAAGAAGAGGGAGTCAAACTATTCTCCAAAGCACCTGAAGGTAGAACAAGAAGTAATGGATGGAAACTAATCAAGGAGAGAACCAAGCTAGAAATAAGAAAAAAATTCCTGACAGAACAATTAATCACTGGAACAGATTTTCTTCAGAAGTTGTGGTTGCTCCATCACTGGAGGTTTTAAGAAGAGATTGGACAACCACTTGTCTGAAATGGTATAGTCTGAAATGGTATTGCTCAAGACACCTGCTTGAGCAAGAGGTTGGACTAGAAGACCTCCAGGATCCCTTCCAACTTTGTTATTCTGTTATCTACTACTGACATCTAGTGATCATTTGAATTTTTGCAGCCCATATATGTAATCCCATCCCATGCTGTCAGGTTTGTGGAAGGCATGAGGCAGCTAAAATCCCTGATATAGATCTTCTTGAAGAAAACCTTATCAGGCCAACTTGACAGGTGATAGATTGTTGCAGGGAAAGAAACAGTGAAATGGAGAACTAGGTATGGTTCTCTGAGATCATGGAGGAAGGAGCAGGTTACGAAGATTAAAAACTGAGTATAGGAAGAAGTCAAGGGCACAATTATGCATAATTAACTGCTGTTCTTACCATGGCCCTAAAATCAATGCCTTAAGTCTGGGTGTGCTCTAGAGGCATAAGAATGGCCTGCTTGGAAGTGATGACCTTCCCAGAGGGACATACATGCCATTTATTGTATTGATTGCCCAACAGCAGCAAAAGAGCTTTTTACGGTCCCAAGCTTTTAAACACATTTCTTCCTCAGCTTTATTTTATCACCGTTGCTTAGCTCCAACAGTTTAGTGCCTATTTAAATGGCATTTTTGTTTGATTATTTTGCCTTTATTTTTATTTTATTTTATTGGCCATTTTTATTAGCTATTTTAACTTTTTAAATATCAGTTTTAAATTAGAACCATAACACATTTTGGAGAAAAGTCTGCTTGGAAAGACAGCATGCCAAAGCTTGCATTAGTAAGCAAAATAAATATCCCATTTTAAAAGGGCATAGTGAAAAAGCAGCATATAACCCCATAAATAAATAAACTAACTTGCTATTAAATGGGAAAGAATCTGGAAGGGAAAGAAGAAACTCATAAAAATGCATTACTCTGGTTGTAAGCATAGATCCCTCTCTATATTTTTTTTTCCTTCCTAGCATTTTCCCACAAGCATAGGCTCCGTTTTTCTTTTTTCAGATCAACCAAGTATTGATCCATTTAGTTGTAACAGGAATTGACCAACAGGCTTGTCATCTAAGCCTGACATTATGGGCTGATAGAATGAGTGGCCCAAAGTCACCCAGCCAGCTTTCATGGCTAAGGCCTTTCTAAGTCCAGAAACAGGGCTTCCCATAAAAGCCAGTCATGGACTAGTAGTTCAAACAGCAAATGGCCCCACACGTGACTTCCATGAGCACAAGAGCTTGTTTCCAAAAGTCAGTTGATGGCGGACAGCAGTAAAAAAAAGTGTCCTTGCTATAGGCTTTCCAAAGATAAATGTTTGTTCTGCAAGTAGCATGTATTATTTTAATTTGTCAGGAACACAATAAAGCCAGACTAGATGAGCCTGGACTGATCCCATTTGGGTTTTTCTTATGCCCTTCACTAATCTTTTGTGGCACTGACTCAATCTTGCATCTCTGAAGGCTACAATGAATTAAAATTAGCTCCCACACACACGCACAAAAAAAATTACTGAGGACACAGGTATCCTCTCTTCTCCTATTTTGAGAGGTTTTTTTAGAATTCTTTTTATCAGTGTGAGAAGATTAACCACAAATTTAAAACAAAGGCCACAGGATGACTTTGTCTGACAAAAGAAAGCATCTAGTTCCACGTGTCATTCTCGGTGGACCCCACACGTCTCACCTTTGAGGCTTCTGGAAATGCCTGTGATGAAAAATGTAAATGGCATCCTTATCTTGTCCCAGAAGGTCAAATGTTGGCAGAAACCAGAGAACCTGTTTTGAAGGTTCTCTGAGTAATCCTGTTCTCCCCCAAATCATAAGGTTGTTCTTTGTGTCCCTCTAATGCCTCCACAGAGGGGAGATGCACAGGAAAACAATTAATACATCAGAAAACTGTGCCAAGCTTTTCTACCATTATAGGCTTTTTCAGCTACAAAGGAACATATTGAATCTTTAGTGCAGAGCCCATTCTTCACTGTTTCAGTTGTCTCCTTTTGTTTACACATCCCTGCCATCCTTCTTTCCTTCTTTGTGAATTGAATGCTAAACCATCTCTAGGGAAATGTTAGATTGCTTACAGAATGCTTCAGCAGATGGTGGCTCAGGCTGTAACAGAAGGCTGTGATTACACCTGAACTCTGAAAGAACTCTAAACTTAAGCAGAAAAACAAGATAAATGAGGAATCCATAAAGTTTTCTTTCCAAGCCATGGTTTCTGTAAGAGAAGGAAACAACTCATTGTTCATTTGAAACCTGGCACAAAATCCCTTCCATGGAATTTGTCTTTCATTGCATTAAGAGGACTAAATTTTTAGATCTCTCTTAGCTTGGATTATCCATAATCAGCAGCATTAAACTGTACTTCATTATAAAATGCCCTTGCAAGCTAAAAGTACTGCTAGAAACAAACAGACAAGGAATACTGTGATAATCCTTTTTCCCCTCTCTGTTTTAATTAGTCTGAGAAATGAAAGTTGATATTCCCACAATTCTCTCATGTTAATTGTTGGAGCTGTTGTTTTATTACTACTAGCAATAATTTATAGGGCTCATCTTGTATACATACCATGCAAAGAGTAATCTGCATTTAAATATTTTACAATTAATTATACAGATGTTTCTTGATTTCTTGGGAGAAAGATGAGAACAGTTAAAACCAAGTACAAGCCTAAGCAGGCAATCTAGAGCAGGGGTCCTCAACCTTGGCAATTTTAAGACTTGTGGACTTCAACTCCCAGAATTTCTCAGCTTTGATGACTGAGGAATTCTGGGAGTAGAAGTCCACAAGTCTTAAAGTTGCCAAGGTTGAGGACCCCTGATCTAGAGTTCTCAATAAACTTATGTTCAGGCCCTGAGCAGAGCCTGACCCTGATCTTTTTAGATACAATTGCATTGCAATGCCATATTCATTCATATCGTTCCCTAAGAATGTATTTTCCCTTCACTAGAAAAGAAAGATCGAGAAATCAAATTCCTGAGATAAAAGAAAAAGGGTGAGGCAATGGGAAAACAGATTGCAGACCAAGAAACCTTCAAATTAATTGCAACACAGACCAAAAAAAAAAACCACCCCAGCATTCCCTGCCTGGTTTCCAGTTTGTGAGAAATAATTTTTGGGAGTTGAGTTAATTCAGCTCTAAAAATTAGATTTATCTTGTAAGGTCAATTAGATCCAGAACTGATTCCAAAATAGTACAAAGTATCTGGCCATTTGTATTTTAGATCCATGAAGCTTCTGGTTAGTTAAGGCTTCCTAAAAGGTCATGTCCATGCAATTGTGAATATGTCTTTGAGTAAGGAGGTGGTTTTGCCTCCCTTAAAGGAGACAGTGGTGTGCATATTTACATAAAATGTCCCTTTGAATTAGAATAGAATAGAACTGAAAGGGACCTTGGAGGTCTTCTAGTCCAGCCCCCTGCTCAAGCAGGAGAACCTATACTATCTCAGACAAGTGACTGTCTAGCCTCTTCTTAAAAACCTCCAGTGATGGAGTGCCCATGATTTCTGAAGGCAAGCTGTTCCATTGTCCTCACTGTCAGGAAGTTTTTCCTTAATTCCAGGCTGCTTCTCTCTTTGATCAATTTCCAAACATTGTTTCTCGCCCTTCCCTCTGGTGCTTTGGTGAATAACGTGACCCCCTCTTCTTGGTGGCAGCCCCTCAAATTCTGAAATAGTGCTATCATGTCTCCCCTATTTCCTCTTTTTGAACAATTGAACAGTTCTAGACAATTTTTATCCAATCTCCAACCTTCTTTTGAGAAAGATGTTGAGATTACTGATCATATTGCAGGAAGTGGATTATCCAGTTGGATTTCAGGCTGGGACATAGCCCAAAACACTATAAATGTGTTTCCTGTAATTATAAGCCCACTTTAATATTGTCAGCTGCAAAGTATTAGCTAAGTCAACAAGATCCACATTTATCTTTCTGGTCCAAGCTCAACACTTTGATCACTGGATTAAACTTGTTCTAGTCATTGTATAAACATATAATTGCACTAGGAATGTAAATAGAGGTATATTAAAAGAAATAATAATAATAATACAGAAGTATTTTGTTCCTTAATTATTCCAGCCATGCAGACATATACAGTAGATTGGTTGAACTACAACTAATAGTTTGTTCATTTATTCATTCAGTTTGTAAGGCCATCCACTCATTAGGCATAGTTTCTGGCTAAAGCTGAGTTAACTAACATTTTAGTTACTACATAATCAATTATTTAAGAATAATAATAATAAAAATGCAGTATAGTTCTCATTTCTTGTAAGTCAGTCAATAAGATTCCGCGAAAGCATTTTGGAAAGATTTTATCTGTTAACAACATTTTGCCAGATCTTTCCAACACTGGGGGAGACATAAAATAAACATAGCAAGGAGCACATTCATTATTTATACTTCAAGCAGCAGTAGATACTTTATTATACAGACCAAGAGAATGCAAACAAAGGGCGATCCAATATGGAATTAATGTTTCTTGCACTTTGGAATAACTCTATGTATAAATTAAGAGGGGAAGAAAGTGCATGACAAAACTCAGCATTAGTCAACTCTGTTCAAAGCACAAAAAGCTCAGGGGTTTTTTTTCCCCAGCTTCTCAGAAGTGAGCAATGATTGAGAGGAAAAGTAGAATATTGTCTAAGATGGTATCATATTTTGGCCTAGAAAAAAAAGGAGGTGAGCTTTTCCCCTAGCTTGCTAACACAATTTCTTTGCTTAGGGGGCTGAGGTGAAATACGACAGCCATTGGATCATTTGACATTTCCCATAGCAAAAGCATGCTGACTGAAGAATTCAGATAATTTTTTTTAAAATCCTCCTTAAGTGATTCAAAACCTATCTTTATCACTAAGATTCTTAAACCCAAAGCAGCTGTAATTATGTCTGCTGCAGAATTAATACTTGCTCAATTTATTAATTTGTCATTTGTTGACTGTATCTATAAATAACACCTCCCTCACATTTTCAGCTGGAACTACTCATAATCTATACTGGTGCCTTTGAGTCTCATGAAGAAACACACACACACACACTAAGTTCTTAGACTAATTTCAGAAGTCCTCTACAAAGTATCAGCTCAGACTATCATTAAGAACAACCTGTTCCTTCTCAGACAGTCCAAGTGATGAAAAAGAAGAGAAGGAAAGAAAAAAGAAGGGTACTATTCTCACTACACAGAACTCTGCCTACTATTAGGATGCAGATTTCAGTAAGTTATTTCAAAGGAATAAACCCTCCAACAAAGAAATGTCCCTGCTAACTGATCTTTGCTTATCTATTCTTCTATTGTGAATAATATCAAGAAAGCAAAAGAGTTTAGGTGCAAATTCAGGAAAGAGTATGAAGTGGCATTAGTTCCAGGAGGCACCATGATTGCACATTCCAGCAATACCCTTATAGAATTACAAGAATTTGTCTAAAATATAGCCAAGAAGGAACAAGATGAATCTACAGAGGGAAAGTTACCAAAACTAAATGATCACCATCAAGAATATCCTCGTATCAGATAGAAGCTGGAACATTATATTTTTTATCAATTCAGGCTCTTGAGATGTTTTGAGTGGTGGATCCAAAAGAGAATGTTATTGTAGTGTGGTATCTTGTAGTATGCAAGATCCAGCCTCTATAATTATATTAAATCAGAAAAGCTATTAGAAAAAATAGTTCTCATAACTCATAACATCCAGAGAAAAAGCAGATCCAAGAACAGAGATGCCCTATGCATGGTTACCCATGCCCTCATCACTTCTTGTTTGGATTACTGCAATGCTCTTTACATGGGGCTGCCCTTGAAGAGCACCCAGAGGCTTCAACTGGTGCAGAATGCGGCTGAGTGGGTGCTTATGGGAGTATCTTGGTACCCCCATGTTACACCACTCCTGTGCAAGCTGCATTGGCTTCCGGTTCCCCTCCGTGTGAGATTCAAGGTGCTGGTTATAACCTTTAAAGCCCTACATGGCTTAGGCCCGGGATTCTTGCGAGACCACTTGCTGCCATTGTCAATCTCCCATCACCCGGTTCGCTCCCACAGAGTTGGCCTCCTCAGGGTGCTGTTGGCCAGGCAATGCCGGCTGGCAACCCCCAGGGGGAGAGCCTTCTCTGTGGGCATGCCGACCCTCTGGAATGAATTGCCCCCAGAGCTGTGGATGACCCCTGACCTTCGGTCCTTCCACCGTGACCTGAAGACGTAGTTGTTCCAACAAGCGGGCCTGGGCTGACTACGGTTTTAATTAGCTTTTTACTGGTTTTTAAATTGTCATATAATTATTGTGTTTATTGTTTAATTCTTTTTAAAATTTTCTATTTTATGTTTTTAATTTTTATTGTTGTGCACCACCCTGAGTCCTTAGGGAGAAGGGCGGCATATAAATTTAATGTGATGAATGTGTTGTCAGAGATCCTACTGAATTCAGCAAAGCTTGCTTCTGAGTAGACAAGGCTGTTCTATTAAGTATACAAGACTAAGACAATTTGCTATGGCGCACAGTCATAGGGATGGTGATGGCACCTAATGCAGTTGGTGAGGGGAGGCATCATTAAATATTGTCACGGAAACTTGTTAATGTTACTTTGATTTCCAATAAAATAAGCAAACTTAATGATGCTGAAAGGCAACCATTTCTTCTAGACTCCAATTTGCATGCAGATCCTAATTCACATTTGAATCTATTTCTTTAAAAAGTAGCCAAAACCTATGGACCATGCTTTCTGCTCAGTTCATCACTTAACTGTTAGAACCAACGGGTCATTAATATCAATAATGAGAGAGAACTGCAATTAGGATGCAAACAAAATATGCCATGCCTGAGTTGATTTATTAGAATGTTTGTCAATAGAAAGTATCATGATGCAGTAGACAAGACTGCAATACTAGGACTGCTACCTTCTCTTTAAATGGGAATCCAAAAAACAAAAGAATCTGCAGGAGCATCATTTAATTACTGAATGGACTTAATATGAAAGATTTTTTTTAGAAAAATCCAGTGCCGTGCTAACTTGTATTAATTTTGGAAGGCACATTTCCAATTATTGAGTGTTCTCAATTAGGAAGTAATTATTTTCTTGCTGCTGATCTAACCCTTTCCCTCCTTTCATTGAACACCTCCCATTAGCTCCTCTTTGCACAGCTAATCAGATCTAAGCTACTTGCCATTAGTTTCAAGGGCTGGAGTGAGACAGTTCTCAACTGGCATTGGAGATAGTTTATCTAATTACAGATTTTCTGGAACTTACACCTGAAGGAAAGATTGGGGGATGGGGGACATTCCAAGTAGATGAAAGGTATGCAGACTACATTGAATTTTACACCACAGATAATTGGAACAAATTGAGAAAACATGGCATGTTTGCAACCTGTTTGCCACAGCACAAAGGTGGCCCACTAATCTTGTATCAAGGACAGGAAGACATAACATCATCCTTAGCCTGCATCCAGCCAACCTACCAGGAAGGCAACTTTGCCTGTCTTAGAATCATAAGATTTTACTGCTAGAAGGGATCTTGGATATTTTCAAGTCACATTCCATGCCATGAACAGGAATTCTTAAACAATGCCAGACAAATAACAATGCAGCCATGACTCCAAGTGGCAGACTGTTGACTGCTTAGCAGCTCTCATGTTCAGGAAACTATTTATTTCAAGTTTAAATCTTTCTTTGTAACACTTTCATCCAGGGCTTTTTTTTGTCATAGCATGCTCAGAACAGAGTTCTGGCACCTTTTTTGGATGGAACCTTGTAGGGTATGTAAGGCGGGTTGTATGACATGTGTGAGTTCCGGCACCTTTTTCTTTTACAAAAAAAGCACTGCTTTCATCCATTATTTCTTGTCTTACCCTTGGTCATTAGGAGGATAATTACATTAGTGATGCCCTCGCTGTGATGTCCCGTTGCCTGGAGGCGGTTCGGGTCTGGATGGGGAGGAACAGACTTCAACTCAACCCTGACAAGACTGAGTGGCTGTACATTCCGGCATCCCGGGACATTCAAAACGTTCCATCTCTTTCTATGGGGGGTGAGCTCTTACCCCCCGTGGATAGGGCTCGCAACCTGGGAGTCCTCCTAGATTCACGGCTCACCCTGGAATATCATATAGTGGCCGTGACTAGGGGGGCTTTCGCCCAGGTTCGCCTGGTGCGCCAGTTGCGACCCTATCTGAACCGGGATGCCCTGTGTACGGTCACTCATGCACTCGTGACCTCTCGCCTTGACTACTGTAATGCTCTCTACATGGGGCTTCCCTTGAAGACCACTCGGAGGCTCCAACTGGTACAGAATGCGGCCGCGAGAGTTGTCTTGGGAGTTTCCCGGTACTCCCATGTTACACCTTTGCTCCGCGAGCTGCATTGGTTACCAGTTGTCTTTCGGGTGAGGTTCAAGGTTTTGGTTACGATCTTTAAGTCCTTACATGGCATGGGTCCGGGATACCTCAGGGACCACCTGCTGCCGGCATCAACTCCCCTCCGCCCTGTGCGTTCCCACAGAGAAGGCCTCCTCAGGGTGCCGCCAGTCAAGGAATGCCGACTGGTGGCCCCCAGGGGGAGGGCCTTCTCTGTGGGCGCTCCGGCATTATGGAACCAACTGCCGGTGGAGCTCCGGACGGCATCAGACCTCCGAACTTTCCGTCGGGGCCTGAAGACCCACCTATTTGAAATGGCTGGTCTGGCCTGACAGGGGATTATGGGTTTTAATTCGTCGTTTTAGATTTGTATTACTGTTTTTAACTGGGCATGGGTTTAATCTTTTTTAATTTTTGTATTGTCTTTTTTTATATATGCCCTGTGAACCGCCCTGAGTCCTTACCAAGGAGAAGGGCGGTATACAAATTAAATAAAACTTAAAACTTAAATAAACAAACTCTTGCTTGTGACATGTCTCTTCAAGTACTGGTACACTGCTATTTTGTCTCCCCTTAATTTTTTTTCTTATTTAGGCTAATGAATCTAGGCTTTTAACAGTTCTTCATAAGATTTAACCTTTAAGCCCTTCACCATCTTTGTTGCTTTTCTCTCTACAGTACTTTTTTCAATTATTCAGCATCCCTCTTATGTTGCAGTAACCAAAGTGGACATAGTCTTTTAGGCATGATCTGAAAAGTGCACCATACAATGAAACTGTCATACAACATAGAACATAGAATAATAGAGTTGGAAGGGACCTTGCTGGTCTTCTACTTCAGTCCCCTGCTCAAGCAGGAGACTCTATACCATTTCAGACAAATGGTTGTCCAGACTCTTTTTGAAAGCCTCCAGTGATGGAGCACCCACAACTTCTGAAGACAAGCTATTCTATTGGTTGATTGCTTTCATCTCACATTATACACGTTGATGCAAGCCAAGAATGAACTGGCCTTTGGGGCAACTACAACAGACTGCTGACCCATGTTTAGTTTGTAGCCGACTAGATCTTTGTCATAAGTACTATTGCTGAACCATATACCACTTATCTTATCTCTGTGTTGAGGTAAGTCAGCTCCCCAAAAAAGGAAATATCAAAAGGGCAGAAAAATATATTTCCTAAAAAGATATTGAAAAACCAGGAAAGCATGCCCAGTTTTCTTAATAGTCCTAGGTCTCCTTCCCCCAAGCAGAAAACCAGTTCTATAGACATGCAAATGTAAACCATCAGGAAGGTTGGAGCTGGAAGCTTAGGAAGACAAAGACATACCCCAGCCCCAGGAAAGTAGCATACAGTATGACCTTTGGACATAATACGATTGACCCACAACCATCAAGAATACCAGAAAGGCACACCCAGTCTCAGGTCAGAATATGTGACACAGGAAATACAAAGCCTGAAACAGGAAATAACTCTAAACAAAAGATCCCAGGGGGTAAAAAACCCACTCTCTATATGTGCTCAGTCCTTTTTCTGCTGGAACCATCTTTCTGTCTGCCTTTCCTCTGCAATAAACTTCTTCCTAAAGCAGTCGCCATGTTGTTTAACCCCGGCTTGGATGGAACCATGATGAAGACTTTTCTTCCTCCAGTTTGTCTGGCTTTCAAGAAGAGACTGAAGAGCCATTTGTCTGAAATGGTATAGAGTCTCTTGCTTGAACAGGGGGTTAGACTAGATGACCCCCAAGGTTAAATGTATGTTGTTGTTCTTCTTTTTAACTGGTATATTGGCACATTTACCAAATGGGAAGATTTCAAGTATGAAGATAAGTCATATCTCTCTCTCTCTCTCTCTCTCTCTCTCTCTCTCTCTCTCTCTCTCTCTGTGTGTGTGTGTGTGTGTGTGTGTGTGTGTGTGCGCGCGCGCGCACGCGCAAAAATTATTAATGGAAACCAGAAAAGAAAGCAGGTAGAGAAAATCTACCACTAGGAACTATCTTGACAGAACTCCAGGACATCATCATTGCCAAAGCTTGGAATTGAGACAACAATTTCTTAAGCTGGTATCAGTATGGAAACAAAGCATCTTAAGGCTGCCATGCTCTCAACAAGACTGAATCAGACCTAACATGGGGAGGTTATTTTGGAGGAAGGAATAGATCTCAGTGGAGTTAATACTTTCATTTTTGCTTCCATGGTAGATGTAAAAAGCACAAAAGGAACGCATAAAGTGAAGACTCAAAAACAATCTGCCCTAACTTGATGCCCACCAGATGTACGAACTAAAAAACTTTTTCAGCCTAAACAGTACTATAATAGTTATGGATTATTGGGAATCATAATTCATACATGCAGAGAGGATTTGGTAAACTTGTTGGTCTTGAGGGCAGGTTCAATAGATAAAAGGGAAAACTTTATGGAAATATACTTATGGAAGAACTACTTGGATTGGGGAAATCCAAGTTCAAATCCATAGTACAGCCACTGACAGTCCTTGAATGATTTTGAGCTAATTACTACTCTTAGTCCAGCTTACCCCACAAAGTCAATTTTTGAGGAAAATGGGTCATATATATCACACTCAACCTCTGGAAGATAAGATATAAATTCAGCTTCAGCCATGAAGATTGATTAATGTGGGAGAACCAAACTTAATAATTTTGTTTCTTTTTTAACCACCTACAGCTTTCGTAAAAAGCCAGATTCAAACTACTAGACTTTCATAATCATTTTGAATTATTAACATTTAATTTTGGTCACAACTTTAAGGAAACTGTTCACATTTTAGAATTTGTAGGGATTGCTTTCTGTTTTTATTTCTGTTTTCAAGTGATTAAATATTGTCAGAGTTCCGATGATACTGAAATGTTAAATCCACTGAATGTCAGCTTACCTGTCAAGGTTCATTAAAGGCCATTCTAGCTAGACATTTTGGGAATTGGAGTCCCAACACATCTGGAGGCCACTCATTAGAAAAATCTAAATTAGAGGAAGGATATGCAAAAACCAGAATGACACCATATTAGCTGATTTCTTGGTAGTTGATGGTAAATCCACAATCATATTGCTAAAGATCAAGTGGCAATCTTAAGGAAATATCTGCATTAAAACCTATTATGGTATCACATTACATTTTTTAAAAAAAAATGTTTCATTTCTCACATATTCAATTAATAAATGTCATGTCTTGCCTGGGACATTTTGCTATTTGTCATTAGTGACTCAGAAAGGTCAAAATACTTCACACATTAGTTTATAGCTGTTAGATAATTCATTCAGCAAGGCTGTTTTTGTATTTGTCTTGTGTCTTCAATGTTTTATTAAACATCCACTTGGTATAACTTCCATTACTGTCAGTGTTAGAAAACAGTACTTCAGTTGATGATCAGCATGTAGATTTGAAGAGTGAATTCAGATAAACATTCTCCAAGCTTTAATAGTTATCGAGCCGCATTCATTTTAAAACTGGCGAGCTCCTTTGCTAAACATCTGTTAGAAAAAGCAGTAATACTGACCTACTCTACTATTTGTAATGCACAGCACGATGCTAAAAATGTCTCCTCCAAATCTTCCTCAAATATTTTCTTCCTTTACAAAGGAAGGTTTTGAATCTCATCCTCAGGGCTTCTCCACGCTTTGCAAATTTTTTTTAAATTTATTATAGATACTGTAGTATTTAGCGGTTATCTGTATTTTTGCATCGCAAATAAGATAGATCTTCCTTTTTGTTGTTGCAAGATGGCGGGAAGTACAGCAGTTTACTCTGCTTCCTAATCTGGGAACGTTATCCAAAAATTGGGCTTTCACAGAGGCATGGGACTATACAAAGCACTATACAAAGAGGATTATACAATAAAGTGTAGGACGCACAAGTGCAGCATCAACCAACTCATTTAGGGGGAAAACCTTTCAGTCTGGCAATGAATATTCAATTACATTTTCTTTGTGGTAAAAAAAAAATTCTGAAAACAATATTCCACCACATTTAACAAGATTGATAAAAAAAATGGGGGGGGACCTTGTTAGAGTAAATTTTGTAGGAGGAAGAGGAAGATGGAAATTGAAGTTGTTGACTTGTTTACCAAGTTGATTAGAAAAGTGAATAAAGAACCTTATCAACCGTCAACAATATTTGATTTTCTGTGGCTTGTTTTCAGTACACTGCAGAACTTATCTGTGAAAAGGAAATATAGTGAAAAAGAGAAAGCTTCTTTTAAAAAAAATCAGAATTCAGTATTTCTCTATCTCTGTGGATTACCTGTGATCCAATTAATATGGTGATTATACTTATGCTGCTAAGGGAAAAATAACCAAGTAATACCTGGACTTTTATCTACTTCATTTATCTCCAAATTATATTGTTATTTATATGCATAATATTGATACATATTAAAATGTGGGTTTAATATAAAAAGAAATTTTACTACCAAATAGCATCATTAATTACATTGCAGTTGTAAGAATTATTGAATATTGAGATATTAATAAATATTAAATGAACATTAACAGGCAGTAGATATTAATTCTAAAATAATTAGATACTAATATAAGGGTTTGCATATATTACTTTGCTTTCAGGAAAAGAAATATTCTAACTCATTAAAATCATCTTCTTTTTAATAATAATAGAAGAATGTGTGAATGTAAGACTTTAAAATATTTATTATTACAGTAAAGGCTTATTTAATGTTATTGCTTCAGTACCGGAACCTTGATAATAAAAATATACACAATTTCTTCCAGATAAAAAAAATATTCGCAAAATATCCTAAGGAAAAGAATGTTTTCCTTTGTTCTGTACTGTTCTGTTTTATTTTAGTTTGTTTTGTTCTGTTTAACTAATCACAACTGTGCAGAAATAAGAATTTGATCTAGCTAACAAATGTTTTTAATCTTCAGCACAAAGAAATGAGAGTAGAAAAGTATGGGTAAATTAATGTAGTGTCAGCTTTCCTAGGAATGGAAAGTGGATTGTGAATATCTTCAAGAATGTGATGTATTTATTAGCTTTGAAAAACAAAAAGGGGAAAAATATTTTCCTCTGTGTTTTTAAATCACCAGCAATCGCACAGAGTATGTTAATGAAGGCAACAGGGCATTAGCTAGCCAGAATTTCTATTCTATTCTGTGTTAAATAGAACAATTGTAGATGTAGAAGGACACTTTGATTATATCAAGTAAAACAGGAAGCCGCCTCCATTCTTTGTATCTCCGTTTTCTTGGAAATGCTGCCAAGCGTGTCTCATCACTCATATTGAATTATTCTTGATGGTATTGAGATGTGTGAGACTGTCATCCAAGACTGGCTTGTGTTGCTGTCACATCCTTTTTCTTCCTGAATCTTGTGGAAAACATCCAGCCATGTTCCAAGCAGACTCTTCTACTAATTCATAATGGGGAGGGGGGGAACAAGCAAGCTAGGCAAAGCAAACCCAAGAGAGGTAAGAATCAACATTTGGAAAAATGGAGTTCCCCGTCAACACATGGTGCAGTATTAGCTACTCACCAGTGGGCCTACCTGTCTGTTGAAATGAGCTTATTTATCTCACAAATAAGATGAGGTGCAATAAAAACTATACAACGGCAATACAAAAACCAATAGACAATAAAAACATGAATATCGTAATTAAAAAAGCAAGGAGAAAGAATTAGATATTACAGACAATGGAGCTACTTCATTGGCTGACCATTCCTTTGACCCTGCCTGGCTCAGTTGATACAACCAAGTTGTCAATGCTGCTAACATTGGATGTTTTTGCTTTGACAACAGATGGAGATGCAACCATTTTCTCCTTATGTTTTACAGTTAGAGTTAGAGTTAAAGTTAGAGTTAGAGTTAGAGTTAGAGTTAGTTAGAGACTTAGATGATGCTGGGGGAGGAATGTGCATGAGAGTTTAGCTAGACATAACAATACTGAACCTAGTGTGTGAACCAAGGTTACTGAAATAAGAGATGATAAGAATTGGTGGGCTGGAGAACTGGAGGGGAAGCCTGCATTTCAAACTAATTGGAGAATGTGATTTATGACTGTTAATTTGGAAGAGGAAATTGTGCTTTGATACTAACTATGTGATCAGGGGAGGGGAACTCAGTTTTTGGCTTCGATTATGTTAGTGCTGATGCTATGCTACTCAAATAAAGATTCTTTAAGGTAAACAATGCCTCAAAGTTCTTTGAAGAGTTTCATCTGTTGGAACTGTTGTGTAGCGGGTTCTTTGGTGCAGGAATGAAGACGAGGCAAGTGGGTTCAGGAAAGCTCATGGTTTACTGCTTGCAAGATCTGAACTGAGAATTGGGCTGTAAGTAGCCGCAATACATAGTCTAGCCCCTAGGCGGCAGCCAGTAGGTTTGAAGCAACCATTGCCGCCTAGGGACAGCTAATAGCAGCACTGGAGACTTGTAGTCTGGGTTGCTGGAGAGCAATTAGCTGCTCCAGCAACCCATGTGGTATTACCATTGAGCCCAATACATAACACCCCTCCCCTCTTAGATCAGACAATATTGTAACACAATTTAGTCTTAATACAATTATCAAGATTCATTATCAAAACAATCCTAAATAATAGTCATAGAAAATAAACCCATATAGGTTACAAGGTTAACTTACAGCATCTGAATGAATAGGCTTCATTGACAGCACACTAGACAGTTAACATCATAACTCCCAGTTTCTGTAGTACAGTGGCAAGTTGCAATACAGCAACATTATAGATCTTTATTTTACAACGTAATCAGCAAGATATGAAGGAGGCTTATGTGCCCTAGTGGAACATCTTGGAGTTCCAGTCACTTTGTGGTCTACCAGCTTACCCAGTGGGCTGGGTAGACCCATGTCCCTTGTTGCTCCTGAGTCAAGGGGATTAGATGCTCTCTGGCTGGCCTCTCCAGGTTGGCCTACCCCAAAGTCAGACTGATCAGCAGAGTAGGCACAGCGGTTGCTGAAGTCCGGTTGGCTTGCTTCTTCAGGGGATCCATGTTGCATTCCTGGACTCCCCACTTCTCCATCTGGTTCCTCATCGGTTATGAAGGAAAAGTCCTGAGAGTCCAGGTGAGGACTATCTTGGCCGCATGTTTCAGGACCTTGGGAGGGACTTATGATGCAGTCCTCACTTAGTGGCCGTTCTGGAAACTGTTTTCTGAGTTGATCAATGTGGCATCTGACAACTCACCCTCCCTCCAGCCCCTCTTCATAAGATAGGGGCCCAGATGCTTTGGTAATTTTACCAGGAACCCACAGATTCCCATGACCATAGTTCCTGGCCCAAACCCAATCGCCCATTTGCAACCCCCCTAGGGGGTTTTGGTCAAGAGGCTTCTGCTGCCACTCTATCTGGATGCAACCTGTCCAGTTTAGTGATCAATCGCCTCCCCCAATGCAGTTCTGCAGGACTTTTTCCTGTAGCAGTGCAGGGCGTAGAATGCTGGTAGAGTAGAAAATCTTTTCAATCTGTGATGCCAGTCATCTGTTACAATGTGCTTGAGTGATTCCTTCATTGTCCTCACCATGCGTTCAGCTTGACCATTAGAAGATGGATGAAAGGGCGCAGACGTTGCATGTCTGATGAGATTTGCTCTAAGGAAGGCCTGAAATTCAGCAGCAGTGAATTGGGCCCCATTGTCTGAAACTAAGACATCTGGCAACCCATGTGTGGCAAAGAGTTTTCTCAGCACCTGGATGGTCTTAGCAGTAGTCATGTTAGGGACTGGAATTACTTCCAGCCATTTGGAGTGGCTGTCCACCACTATGAGAAAGAGCTGGCCCTGAAAGGGCCCGGCATAGTCTATATGAATTCTAGATCAGGCAGTGTGCATTTCCTCCCACCTGTGAACTGGAGCCTGTGGCATTTCAGGCCTAGATTGTTGGCATGTATAACAACCATAGACTTGTGCCTCAATGTCCTTGTCAAGGCCAGGCCACCAAAGGTAGCTTCTTGCTAAAGCTTTCATTCTGACAATGCCTGGATGGCCTTCATGTAATGATTGTAAGACCCTGTCTCTTAGGGAAGAGGGAATTATGACTCTGTTTCCCCATAAAATGCACCCTTTGTGGGCAGAAAGCTCATGTCTTCTGACAAAATAATTCTGAAATTCAGAACCTGGGCTTTTATCCAACCACCCCATGTATACCCATGAAAGTACTCTACTAAGTGTTCTATCTGTAGCTGTTTCAGCAGCAATGTCCCCAGCATGGAGGGGGAATTCAGACAGGTCCTGTATGGACAGAATTCTGGCAGCAGGAGCTGGATCTGGTTCCATTAGTGGCAGTGGTAGTCTGCTGACGCCATCAGCATGGCCCATTTCTTTGCCCGGTTTGTGAATCAATTTAAAATTGTATGCAGAAAGAAAAATAGACCATCTCAACATTCTTGGGGACAGTATGTGGGGGGTTTGTTTGTCTGTTGTGAAAAGTCCCAACAGTGACTTGTGGTCTGTAAAGACTGTGAAGTCCCTGCCATATAAATAGTCATGGAATTTTTTAATTCCAGCAACAATGGCTAGGGCCTCTTTGACAATCTGAGCATAGTTGCGCTCAGCAGAGGACAACGTCCTTGAGTAGAATGCTATAGGAACCTGTGTTCCATTCTTTTCTAAGTAACTTAAAACTGCCCCCACCCCATAGGGAGATGCATCACATGCAAGTCATACTGGTTTAGACTCTTTATAATGAGTTACAGTGGACTTTTCTGACAATAGTGCTTTTAAGTCCTGGAAACTTTTTTCATGTAAATTAGTCCATTTCCATGGAGCTTTCTTATCTAAAAGCCTGTGCAAAGGCTCTGCTAATGCTGCCTTATGAGGTAGAAAGGTGTGATAGAAATTAAGGAGACCCAAGAATGCTTGTAGCTCACCTTTGGATTTGGGCCTAGGAGACATTTTAATGGCCTTCACTTTAGATTCAGCAGGGTGAATGCCGTTAGCATCAATTCTGAATTCCAAGAATTCTGTTGAAGAAACCCCAATACTACACTTGTTCTTTTTTAATTTGAGGCCTGCTTCACGAAGCCTCTGTAAAACAGCTCTGAGCCTGCTGGCTAACACTTCTGGGGATTCCCCAGCAATAAGAACATCATCAAAATAAGGGCAGACGCCCTGAATGCCCTTAAGTGTGCGTTCCATTATTCCCTGGAA